>NC_137653.1:31791589-31801589 GCF_963422515.1 Blennius ocellaris | reverse complement strand
CGAGTGCAGACTGACTCCAGACGTACAGGAACATGCTGCAAAATATTTTCCATTCCTCATATTGTGAATACTGAGCTGTGCATGAACACTGAGATGGAGTTTATTAGAACTGTAAAAATGGAAATCCAAAATGTTCACGAAAAGCAAGTTGCTTGACATTAATTGGCGCCACTTTTCAATCACTTCTTGAATGTGCCCGAACAAATGTCACAGACATTTGTTCAAGGTGCCTTGAAACGCGTTGGCCTGTCACTTTACGTCACTTCACTGTGCACTCAGATTGTTTGGGAAAAGTAGGGAACAGAAGTCGGAGCGAGTGGGAGAAATTGATTGACGAGGCAGAGAACAGATGTGGATACAATAGAGACGCTTTTTGTCAAATTTGATGATATTTGCCTTTTCTTGTTCATGAAATTAGACATTTGGTCTTGACTCAGCAGCATCTTTCTTTCCGCTCGCAGTTCTTTTGGCCTCATTTTTATAACATAATGGAAAACAGAAGACAATCCTATTTTTAATCGTATGAAATCATTGTATAATCAATAAACCTGCATGTAAAACTATTCCCACATTAACATGTGTTATAAAACAATACAAACCCTCTTTGGCTTTTACGTCTGCTTTTCCAAAAGTGCTACCATCCAGATTATAGAGCATCTTCCTCCTCGAACACCAGATTATAGAGCATCTTCCTCCTCGAACACCAGATTATAGAGCATCTTCCTCCTCTAACATCAGATTATAGAGCATCTTCCTCCTCTAACATCAGATTATAGAGCATCTTCCTCCTCATACATCAGATTATAGAGCATCTTCCTCATCTAACACCAGATCATAGAGAATCTTCCTCATCTAACACCAGATTATAGAGCATCTTCCTCCTCTAACATCAGATTATAGAGCATCTTCCTCCTCTAACACCAGATTATAGAGCATCTTCCCCCCTGACACCAGATTATAGAGCATCTTCCTCCTCTAGCATCAGATTATAGAGCGTCTTCCTCCTCTAACATCAGATTATAGAGCATCTTCCTCCCCTGACACCAGATTATAGAGCACCTTGCTCCCTGACACCAGATTATAGAGCATCTTCCTCCCGTGACACCAGATTATAGAGCATCTTCCTCCTCTAACACCAGATTATAGAGCATCTTCCTCCTCTAACATCAGATTATAGAGCATCTTCCTCCTCTAACACCAGATTATAGAGCATCTTCCTCCTCTAACATCAGGTTATAGAGCATCTTCCTCCTCTAACATCAGATCATAGAGCATCTTCCTCCTCTAACATCAGATTATAGAGCATCTTCCTCCTCTAACATCAGATTATGGAGCATCTTCCTCCTCTAACACCAGATTATAGAGCATCTTTATCCTCTAATATCAGATTATAGAGCATATTCCTCCTCTAACATCAGATTATAGAGCATCTTCCTCTTCTAACACCAAATTTTAGAGCATCTTCCTCCTCTGACACCAGATTATAGAGCATCTTCTTCCTCTAACATCAGATTATAGAGCATCTTCCTCCTCTAACACCAGATTATAGAGCATCTTCCTCCTCTAACACCAGATTATAGAGCATCTTCCTCCTCTAACATCAGATTATAGAGCACCTTCCTCCTCTAACACCAGATTATAGAGCATCTTCCTCCTCTGACACCAGATTATAGAGCACCTTCCTCCTCTAACACCAGATTATAGAGCATCTTCCTCCTCTAACACCAGATTATAGAGCATCTTCCTCCTCTAACACCAGATTATAGAGCAGGGGTCTCCAACCTTTGTTAAGATGAGAGGTACTTTCAAACAGTAAAACAAGTCGCGAGCTACTTCTCGTCACCTTATATTTGTTGGTTGCCGGGTAAACATTTAGCATTATTTACTTCCCTTTAATGAGATGTTTGACATGCATGCTGTGGACCAGGCTTTATAATGTGGTGTGTATCCTGAGAGGTTCACTCTGATGCAGTCATCCAGGTGGGCATCGCTGAGACGAGTTCGGAACTTTGACTTGATGAAGTTCAAGTCAGAAAAGATATGTGGAGCCAAACAGAGCAGCACATTTCATGGCTCCTGTGCAGATATTGAGGAACGTCTTTGTATCCACAAGTTTCCAGAAGTCTTCAGCTGGTGTGACTTCAGCTGGATATCATTTTGCAGACGGAGAATTTCCATCTCCAAATCAACAGTACTGAGAGTAAACGCCTCACTCATTTGGTCACAAGTCTCAGACATGTCCACGTCCATGAAGGGTTTGAAATCAATGTGACACACAAAGTGTGTGAATGTGTCCTCAAACTCCTGACCCAGCCTGGTCCAGAGGTCTGTGTATTTCTGGAGGTCCACGGCCCCGAAGCAGCAAGATTTTCTTCCAGCATTTTGTGCACAGAAGGGAAGTGCTGCATGTTCCTTTTCTTCACTTGTTGGAGCAACAGGCCCAACTTTGCCTTGAAAGCTTTGACAGCACTAATCATATCACTGATTGTTTTCCCCTTGCCTTGCAATTCACAGTCCAGGTCATTGAATTTCTCTGTGACGTCTGTGAGAAATGTCAGGTCCAGCAGCCATTCAGTGTCAGACAGTAGAGTTGAACCCTCATCTCTTGTTTCCATGAACGCTTTGATTTCAGGCAGAAGTGTTAAAAACCGACGCAGGATTTTTCCTCTGCTCAGCCATCTGATCTCTGTGTGCAGCAAAAGATCCATATTCTGATGATACTTCATCCAAAAAGACTTGAAACTTCGATGTTGTTTGGCCTTCGCTCCAATAGAATGTATAATGTTTATGACAGGTGTCATGACATGGTCAAACCTCATGACCGTCACAAATGGCCTGTTGGTGAGAATACAATGATAGTTCAGACATTTAGGAAAGTCTGGATCTGCTTTGCAGTTTGCTATGAAGCCTCCTGCCTCCCTGTCATCACTTGTTATTGACGCCAGTTTTTCTAATGACACATTTTGGTTGCAGAAGTAGTTCTTCACTGCATCATAAACATCCACTTGTCTGGTTGTTGTTTTCAAAGGTAGCACTGTGAGGAATTCCTCTTGAACAGAGGAGTCTTCAAACACCATTCTTATGAACACTGCTGACTGAGCAGTGTCGCTTCAGCCCGTTGATTCATCACACTGAACTGAAAACCATGTGCAGGTGCTTCTGTCCTGATCCAACTGTCCCTTTGTGTCCTCTGAGAGCGCAGAAACTCTCCTCGCCATTGTATTTGCTCCTAACTGCACCTCTGATATAGCCCACACAATTTCAGGGCCATTTTTGTGATCAGTGAATAAAGAATCAGCAACAAGAGTCATGGCATCCTTAACAAAACTTCCGTCAGAACAAGGTTCTTTATTCTTCACCATTCTGGGCGACCGTGGCTCAGGTGGTAGAGTGGTCGTCTTTCGGAGTGAGAGGTCGGAGGTTCGATCCCAGTCTATGAGTCGAAGTGTCCTTGGGCAAGACACTGAACCCTAAATTGCTCCCAGTGGTCGACTAGCGCCTTGCATGGCAGCTCTGTCCCATTGGTGTGTGAATGTGAGCGTGAATGTGAGCGTGAATGGGTGAATGACTGATATGTGAAGCGCTTTGGGACTGCCTCAGTGTGGTTAGAAGGCGCTATATAAATCTAGACCATTTACCATTTACCAGATGCTGGGCCAGTTTGAACGATGCTTCAGCTGCAGCCGCGGCTTTCCTCGCCGGTTTTCTAAAAACGATTGCTGTGGTTGCAGTCCTGCTTTTAGCTAGCTCACCTTAGCTGAGCGCAGGAACATCCTGCTCAAACTTCTTGTGAAGTGTGCTGAATGTCGCTCCACGTTACTTGTCTTCCCCACTGCAACGCTGCTCCCATATATCAAACACACACACTCTTTTACAGTTGTGAAGAAATAGTGCGTCTCCCACTCTTGATGGAAATAGTAGGCCTTCTGTGTTGTTTTCTTCTTCCACGGACCGGTTCACACATTGTTTTATCCTAAAGTTGTAACTCCGTTTGCATAAAATAGCTGCTGGTTACTAGGTCCACACACTAACTACCGCTTGTTAGGACAGGTAGCGGGATGGAGGTGTGGCTGTTTATAGAGCTGTAATAACAGATAGAGTTTGCTTGATTCTTTGTATGTTGTTTCTTTTTCTTTTTTTTTCATTTTCAATTTGGTTGGCGAGCTACTGATCTACCTGTTGGAGACCCCTGTTATGGAGGATCTTCCTCCTCTAACATCCAGATTATAGAGCATCTTCTTCCCACTACCTGATTTAACTTCAGTCCATCTAGTTAAACTGTTAAATACAAGAGACTGGATCTCTTTTACCTACCTATCTATTTTGACATGTTCTATTTTTTGTGCTCTTTTTTGTTCTTGTTTAGATATTTACATATGTTTACATATTTTAATTCCTTAATTTGATAATTTCTGCACCTTTTTACATTGAGCTGTTGTAAGTTTGTGTTTCCCCCTGGGGAGGAATAAAGCTCTCTACTCTACTCTATATTCCCAAGTACTGACTGATTTATAAGAGAATAGATTTTGTAAAATCACAAATTTGTGGTGAGTTGATATAAAGAATTCTTGTGGAAAAGGGAGAATATAAATATATTTTGATAAAAGCATAAAAAAGTGATTACTTCTTTATCGTTGATAAAGACAATAATAGAGGAGGTTATGATCTTACTTTTTTAAATATGTTGGCAGCAGTTCCTTTGAATATTTTAATTGCGTTGTAGTGATGAACTGAATCCACGTCTCAGCACATTTTAGAGGCTGATTTCACTTCATCACAGCGTAATGTACCTCTGACGTTCCTGCACAGCCACACAAGTGTATAAAAGAGAATAGAGATATAAGGACTTGTATGGTGGATGTTAAATGTACCCTCCTCACTGCTGACTGCAGTGTTTCCAGGTGTGTCTGTCCTCACCGGGCCAAATAGCCTGTCGGTGTGTAATCATCCGTTCAGTCAAGCCACAGTCCGAGAGGCAATGGAAAAGAGTCGCGGGGAATCGAGAGCCATGTTGAACCTAGAAATGGGTCATCTGCTGGTTTGCCAACCTGGAAATGGGCTCTTTTGATGATCCTGCTCCCTGGGTGTCACATTTCTTTTTTACCTTCACGGAGATCCAAAATCACAAGAATTATTTCCCATGTTATTCTCAATTTAACAAGAATTGACTTCGTGAAAGCTTAAAAAGTTTCTGTTTGAAACCCTCCAGCCTTCAAACTTCATTTTACTGGATTTTTTTATTGTCTTTTTTTCTTTCTTTCTGTTTTTAATATGAATTTCTCAGAAATGCAGTGATTTTGAATTTTGAAGCCACAAAGCTTTAGTTTATTTTGTAGTTGGGCATGTTTGTATACACATATAGGAGTTTCTGGCCCCGTTTACACGACATTTTCAAGTTGTTTTTTGGGGGTCACGAACAACGCTAAATATATATTTTTTAAAAACCCAAAAGAAAACAGGCACTTTATCTATGTTAGACTGCTGAGTAAGCACTTATACGAATATTTTCACTTTATGGTAGATTTTTAGGAAGAATTTCTTTATCGTCTTTGTTTTACCATATTGTTTTTATGTTTGTAATCTTATATGGTTTTATGTTGGACAACGGATGAGGATTAGCCTCGTGCTAAATCCAGCATATTTACAGGTACCTGGTGAGGAGAAGGCTTGTTCATTAACATGCACTGTCCGTCCACATATACAAATAACTGAGACTTTTTTTTAAAACACTCCATCTCTGTGGTGTAGGGATTTCTTACCTCATAAGGATCCATTTATATTGTGTTTGGCCATCAATAATGATTAATAATTATCAAAGATAGTTATTAATTATGTTATTGAAATGTATCAGAACCTCGGAGCTCCACCTGTCTTAACAGGAAATGATAGCCAATTCAGTTATATCAGTCTCATAAGATATACTAAACAGTTCATCAGGAATTTGAATTAATAGTCATATTAATTACAATTACCAGAATTAACAGTAAAGCTTGAAGGATTTTGGAGTTCTTGACACAGAAGAGTCGACATTTCATTCTCCTTTGTGCTCATTAATAACACAACACGTATGATTGCAATATTATATTTATTAACAATGAAAACAAATAAACGGATTCTAACTACCTATATACAGCTGGGTGTGTGTGTGTGTGTGTGTGTGTGTGTGTGTATGGAGAGAGAAAGAGAGAGAGAGAAAAGAGAGAGAGAGGTGGAGGGAGTGTGTGTGAGACGTGTGATGGAACTACAAAACAAGATGGCGGATCACAAGAAACTCCATTCAAATGGAGGTTATCAGAGAGCAGGAAGTCTGTCCTGGGTCTCCACCATGTGCTGGAGAACAATGGAACATGGAAGCTAGTCTTTAGCATCTGCTTCCTGTATGTCTCTGCTAAAGGACCATTTCTAGAATGACTTGATGTGAATGAGACTTGTTTTGTAAAACGTCAGGAGTCGTCAGATGGTGTTCAGTTACTGTGTGATGTTGTCTTTGATGTGATATGTGTAGGATTGTGAGTTAACTAGTTAGTAAAGCAGAGATTAGCATGCAGACCCTGTGTCTGTGGCAGAGCTAACGTTGGTTTACAGGTTGATAACGGCTCCTAATATCATTATCTATAGAACTCAATCACTGTAACAGAATCAACACATCTTCATAAAGTTAAACAGTTCTATCATAGCATCAGGTTTAACTAATCTCAGGTAAAGCCCAGTTGTTGTTCCCACTTCCTTGAAGGAGTTCAGTTGTTGTCCTGCTGGAGGGAAGCTGGTGTCTTCTCCTGTAGTTAGCACCTCCTGCTAACTGTGGTTGCTGGTTCTGCAGGCTGAGGAGAAGAAGATGAAGTTGATGTTTCAGGAGTCCTTCTTTGCAGCTCCTGGTTGTTCCTTTTGTCCAGACTGAGGAGCTGGTCGCTCAGGTCTGTGATGGTTTTCCTGCTGGTTGAGGAAAACACAAAGAAGTTCTGTGAGGCGTCGTTTCCCCGGTCCGTCCTGGAGGAACTGGTTGGTTTTCCTGGTTGATGGGAGATCAGACTCTGGGTGCTGGTCTCTGGATCAGGGGAAGGTCTGACCCTCGTGGTGGGTCAGCAGAGGAGTTGAGGAGTGAAGGCCCTGGTGGCAGGCCTCTGGTGTTAGCTGTGTGCTAACACTGGGTGAGTGTTAGCTGTATGGTAATGCTGGGTGAGCTGAGCTGCTGGGATGCAGCTCTTCCTTGGTGTTCACAAGAGAAAGCTCGCTGCCAGACATTTTGCAGGCTTTTGTTAAAAGTTTGTGGATTCGACGGTGTCAAATCCTGAGAGCTTCAACCAATCAGTGACTGGCTGAGTTCATGGGGGAAGCGTCTTTTCAGCAGAAAGTGGGGGAGGGTTTGCTGTAGCAAAAGGTCCCCCCCCCCACTGGGTGTGATGGTCAATCACATTCCTGGGTCCGAATTTATATGTCATGACTGTGTATCATGACATATGAAAACTGTCTTTCCCCAGAAATGAACAAACTTCCTGTGGTCTTGTGAGATCCCAACAGGGGGAAAACACAACTTTTTGGAAATGCTGCTACCGTACATGGATGAGTGACTATTTCTTCTGCACATGTTCAGCAGGTAGACAAACAGAACAATGTTTCCTCTGGAGTGTAATGACTCACAGTTCATATTCTCCATTTCCGTGGAAACAGACATTGTTTTCAATATGTCGCAGTGTAAACACCCAACATTTGTAAAACAAAACACAGAAAAGATGGATTTTCACGTGAAATGTGTAAACTGGTTCTCAGTGCAGTTTTTCTTGCTTCTTCTTGACTGGAAGAAATACAAAATCATTCTGGGTGGGTTTTTTTTTACAGAAATCCCGATGAAGCTTTTCAGTCATGTGACTCGATCATCAGATAGCAAATATCTGAGGCCACCTTTACACATACCTGGGTTTTTATACAAATATTTCCCCCTTTACGTTTACAAAGAAAACTTAATTGACACAACCTGCATATACACCTGGTTCAGAGCTGCTATGAGTAGAGAGACCTGTAGGGGGCAGTGTAACAAGCTGCATGAAGCCATGATAGTCAATCAGAAATCCTTGAAAAAAACACGACATCACTAATTGTGATGTAAATATTCGCCTACCTCTCTTTAGATGCTACCGGAGACATTGAGTTTATCCAGTTCTCCACTGTGTTTCAGGAATCATCGTTTGTTCTGAGTCGTAGCTGCGTTTATGTGGAAATACAGGAAGCGCAGAGAAATATCACAGTTTTTAAAATACCGGGGTACATGTGCATGTGGCCTCCGGGTGCCTGAAAGAAATGTTCCAATCTTGTATGGTCACTTTTTAGGCATGAAATACCCGAAGAGAATCTGAAATAGAAGCTCTCATCAGGTATCAGTGAGTCACCGGGTCTCACAAGTGGGTCACTGCATTGTGAAATGAAAAGTTGGAGCCAATTGAAGTTGAACTGCTGTGATTAATTCACACCCCCACATGGTGAGATGCTTTCATAACCAGTTCATGGAGAGTACTAGTGACGCGCGCACACACACAAAGATGTATATATCTTGTCATCAAACTTTGAACACCCTCCTGGCATCAGAAAAAAAGCTTCCTTTTATACCCTCTGGAAGTGACTTAATGAAAAAAGCCTGGTTTGTGTAGATGTTGTGAGTATCTGTAAGCAGGAGATGGATTATTGTGATTTTTGTGTGTCTTGTCCTCATTATTATCAACAAAACTGGATGAATTGAAGAAAACGCATCGTAAGTGCATTGACAAGTTGTTGGAGTTGTCTGTCTATATCTAGTTTGTTGCATGTCAATGCACTCAAAGAGTAATTCAATTCAATTCAGCTTTATTTCTATTGCTCCAAATATAACACATCTCAGGGGTCTTTGACGGAGAAAAACCAACATGAGCAAGAGCAAGTAGAGGAGATGGTGGAAAGGAAAAAGCTCCTTGTTAACAGGATGAAACCAGCAGAATGAGACTCAGAGGGACAGTAGTGTTGGTCCTCCAGCAGCGTCAGGTCGTGTTCACATTCCCCTGCTTGATCCGGACCAAAGTCTTTTCACAGAAAAAACGTTTTGTTTAGGCCACGTGCAGTGTTGCCAGATTGGGCTATTTTCGGTCTGATGTCCGGTGGGAAAAAAATACATTGGGCTAGGTTCATGCTACATGCAACTTCGTGAGTTGGGCTGGTTTTATTGGAATGGGCGGGTTCTAAGATGTGATTGGGCTGGAAACTGTCAATCTGGTCTGGCAACATTGGCCACGTGAACACTCCCACCAACTCTGAACTGGATCCAACAAACAATCTCTGGTCCTCTTGAAAACCTCGTTCTTGGTTCATTACAAACGATCTTTCTCATGGGCGGGGTGAGAGGAATGTGCAATGCATTCTGGATAGTAAACAAAGCTAATTGCACAAATGAGAAGAAGCAGACGCAGAAAGAGAAAATATCTCACAGGCAGACGTGAAGTAGAGAGGAAGAAGTAGAGAGGGAGACTCTCATGGATATCTAGTGTGAAGACTTTGTATCGTGGTTGTTTGTAGATACCCATTAGCCACGAGCTAACTAGTCTAGCCACCACAGGTTACAGTGGCGGGCCGTCCTGCTTTCGGTCCGGACCAATCAATGAGCCGTGTTTCTTTTTTACTTCCTCTCTGGTCAGTGTTTGTTTTTCAGTGACAGCGCCCTCAAACCAGCAGCTGGTGTAACTGCAGAACGTTTTCCATGAGGTGTGAGCCGCTCTCTAAAGTCAATCTAAACGCTAATCGAACTAAATGAAGGGGTGAAAATTCTCCCAAGTGAATTGAGTTCTGCACTGTCCCATTGTGAAAGAACCCTAAACCTGCAGCAGCTGCAGTAGACAATGGTTTTATGAAGCAGCTCTAACTGTAAGTTTTACTAAATAGAAAATGATTTCAAATCGGAAGGAAGACATTTAGGCAAATTCATCCTTTCACATGCTGAAAATCTCTGAAAATGCAGCTGAACATATAGAAATAAGGCTTT
>NC_137653.1:31429089-31786589 GCF_963422515.1 Blennius ocellaris | reverse complement strand
GGGGAGAGGGAGTTTAACATCACAGACAGAAGTGTCATCCATGTGCAACCTGTGTGTACAGTTTGTGATGCTGTTGAGACAGAGCTCGTTTTTTACATTTGTTTGCATTTACAAACATAAATGCCATGTTGTTTCAAGGAGCAGAGGCTTCATGCTGCTCGTTGCACTGCCCCCTAGAGGTTTATTATGCCCATCGTAGCTCATTTTTAAAGTCACAGAGGAGGAAATATCCATTTTTGTAAATAAGCATGTGCAAAGCAGAGTGTGATTTTGAAAAAAAAAAAAAACAACTCCAAAAATTGCTCCCCAAAAACTGATGAATTTGTTGATTGTTGTCACCTGTCGTCTTCATGTGGCTGGAACCCACCCCTCCCATGTACCGCGCAGCCACAAAAAGCTTCAATTAAACACAGCGATTAAGAGAAATTTCACATAAAATTGAAAATCCTCTCCACATAAAAACCTGCAAAAGATCACGTCAAACCACTTGGCGTCCTGATGTGGCCAGCTGTGGCACAGGAGGGACAGGAGGCTTTTAATGTGCTGCTTTCCGTCGTCTAGACAATTTATCTGCCAATAATTTGCCCCTCAGGTCCAGACAATCAGGACAAGCAGTGACGAAGACAGCATTGACAGTTGTTTAGATGAGGATTAGAGAATTGATGAACTAAACCAACGACAGCAAAGCTTGAACAAATTCAGGGGCATCAAAAATGAGCCCAAAACTGACTGGCCAGATGCTCACATCTGGCAAAACCACCAATGAAATGGTAAGCGTTTCAAAGAAAACAAACATTATTGTAACAATAATAACAAACTAGCCTCAAAGCCATGATGTCAGATGGAGTTTGTAAAAACACCCAGAATGCAACAGTGAGTTGCAGGAAGTTCTTTTTGGGGACATTTCACTGCATTTTGCATAAATTAAATTGGTGTTATGTTATAATTCTCATCATTTTCACTAGTATTGAACACATATGTTTACATATATTTGTATGTAGTTATAAAACAAAAAGCATCTCCCATAATCAGCTTTTGTTGACTGAATAATAGACATCAGCATTCAATTTCAACAGTTTTTTTTGACATTTCACTCTATTTAATTGGCTGTATGATGAGATTGTGGTAATTTTTTCCCATTATAATTGTTTGATTTTTGTGGATAATATAGATATTTTCACCCTATATACTCTGTGCCACAACAAAGAAAAACTTACATTTAAAGGTTCTTATGGCCCATTATTGGAACTTTGACACCTCTGCTATAGAGAAACATTAAAGGTGTGAAGAAAACATTTCGCCAGAGATATCTACATTTCTGAACATGCAGTAGATCGGCTGTCAGGCATTTGACTCTAAACTCAGATTCACACACTTTAAAAAGGAGGCTTCTGATGAGCATTTGAAATTCAAAGGCCTATTGTACCCTATTATAAATACCCATTTCTAACTTTATTTCTATTGCACTTTAAAAACATGGTGCCGTACATAAATAATCTTTAAACAACATGGAGTAACTGATTTTAAAGGTTTTGATTTGTACTTGATTTGTACAAAAACCACCAACGTTCAGTTTTTCTGGTGCTACCATGAACTTGCAACCTTTTTATGACAATTTCACCCCAAGAAGTCAGGCCTTGTTTACATGACAGCACTTTAATGCATTGTTTTTGTGTTTTCATTTCAGAAAAGTTTCAAGTTTAGACAGCAATGTTTTTATTACGATGTCTGTTTCTATGGAAACGCTGAAAATGATTCAAATGCCAGGATATAAGTTGTTGCTGTAGTTTATTTTAATAATGAAACCAAACACACACACAAGCAGCAGAGAACAACAGGCTCTAAACAACAACACTGGGAGAACACGGACATTCACATGGACAGATCACCAAGTGGGATTGTTATTATTTATTATTATGTCAAAATAAAAGTACCAAGTCCTCGAAGAATATGAACTGGGAGTCATGACATCATGGAGGAAACGTTGTTCTGATTGGCCAGCGACCGAGCGTGTGCAGAACAACTAGTTAGCACGGCCATGTTGAGCATGAGCAGTGGCAGCGTTTCCCTCCGGCTACACAGACAGAGCATATTCAAAAAGCTCTGATCACTGTTGTCATGTAAACAGTTTAAATATCTGAGATGTCATCTGCATGTAATTGGATTCAGTTTATTTTTAGTGCTTCACCTGATCTGCTCACATCCTATGTCAGGGACACGGAAAGGACCCAAGTGCAGGACTCTGGAGGCAGGCTGGGTTCAAACAAGTCTTTTATTTAATGACAGCACAGACCCATGAATAGCAGGATGCTCCTTGGCCTGAGGAGCAGCAGACTGGACTCCAACGCCCTGGACAGAACGGACGAGACATGGACGGCTAACACTGGACAGAACGGACGAGACATGGACGGCTAACACTGGACAGAACGGACGAGACATGGACGACTAAACACTGGACAGAACGGACGAGACATGGACGGCTAACACTGGACAGAACGGACGAGACATGGACGGCTAAACACTGGACAGAACGGACGAGACATGGACGGCTAAACACTGGACAGAACGGACGAGACATGGACGGCTAACACTGGACAGAACGGACGAGACATGGACGGCTAACACTGGACAGAACGGACGAGACATGGACGGCTAACACTGGACAGAACGGACGAGACATGGACGGCTAACACTGGACAGAACGGACGAGACATGGACGACTAAACACTGGACAGAACGGACGAGACATGGACGGCTAACACTGGACAGAACGGACGAGACATGGACGGCTAAACACTGGACAGAACGGACGAGACATGGACGGCTAAACACTGGACAGAACGGACGAGACATGGACGGCTAACACTGGACAGAACGGACGAGACATGGACGGCTAACACTGGACAGAACGGACGAGACATGGACGGCTAAACACTGGACAGAACGGACGAGACATGGACGGCTAAACACTGGACAGAACGGACGAGACATGGACGGCTAACACTGGACAGAACGGACGAGACATGGACGGCTAACACTGGACAGAACGGACGAGACATGGACGGCTAAACACTGGACAGAACGGACGAGACATGGACGACTAAACACTGGACCGGACGGATGGGACATCGGTCACAAACAAACCAACACTGACACACACACAGACGGGACATACTGTATATAGCTAGCAGGGTAATGACTGGGATTGGCTCCAGGTGTGGAACGGGACCGCCCAGACCTGTGGCCCGCCCCCTCTGAAGGGAGATCCCAGCCTACCTCCTGACATCCTATGTAACTAATGAATGACCGTTTCTACCTTATTCTAAATAAACCAAAATTATCCTCCATAACTACAAAATTCAGTGCTAACTGAATATTTTTGTGAGAAAACATAATCTCAACATCTTTTCACAGGATATGAGGATTTAAGTAGTTTCACTCATTTGACCTCCAATGTAGTTGTTGCTGTGTAATAAACGATTGGGCTGCTGCGAGAAGCCGACACTCCCGGGACGCCCCAGACCTTTTCTCATCCCGTTGTTGTTGTTTTCTGTTTATCACTGTGATAATTAGTTAGAGCTACTATTTAATTACCTCTGAGCTGGTTAGCATTGATGCTATGTATGTTTGGGACCTCATGTTCTTCAAAGGCTCTTTTTTTGAAGTTTAATTTTTAACTGGCTTTGATCGCTGCACAGCGAGAACAAACACGCAGCGCGACTGTGGTAGAAATGTACACGGCAGAAATACATATACAGTTTTTGCTATTTTCCTCTCCGCCTGTCGTATACAGTGGTCCCTCATTTATCACAGGGGTTACGTTCTAAAAATAACCCACAATAAACAAATTCCACGAAGTACTTAACTTTTTGTTTTTTTTAAAAAGTAATCTATATGGTTAAGGTTGTAAAAGTCCTCACCACACTCTTGATACACACTCCTCAGACAGGAATGAACATTTTCTCACATTTCTCTTGTTTAAACTCCCAAAGTTGAAACCCTGGTAGATTTGAAAACATAAACATTCCTCTGCCTTCTGGCTGCGACCGCAGGTGCCTTTGTCGGTGCAGAAGGTTTTCTCGACGTTGTGGTGTTTGTCAGGAACCAAACTTGCAAACATACTGCTGTATGCTTGCAAGTGTCAGAGTCACACTATCCTATCTGCAATCTAACTGCTATCGATCAGACATCCATGTATATTTGGCAAGTCGAACTCATTGGCGTACATGAGACACGGCACGGAGATTGATTGACAAGGGTCTAGTCCATCAGCAAATCAGGACACACAATACAATATGCAGGTTCTCCCTTAGCCAATCAGAACACTGTGCACGTCCATACACCTTAAAAAAAAAGCATTCAAAATTGCACAAAAAACAATCTGCGAAACAGCGAGGCCGCAATGGGTGAACCGCGTTCTAGTGAGGGGCCACTGTACAGCCCTTTCATTCGACTCAGCAGAAAGTGAAACAGTGCCACGCAGAGGGTGCTCGGGTACATCAAGGCTCCTCAGCTTCCCGCGCTTTTCCAACATAATGGAGGCGGGTTTATTATCCTAAAGCATAGGATCTTGAAACAGTCTCCGTACGTCCGTACGTCCGTCCGTTCGAACGTTTCTACCTATATCTCGGCAACCCCTGGGCCCACAGTGACCAAACTTCACATGTGGATACATCTCAGAGGGGGAAGGGACACTATGGTGACCTTGACCTAATTTGCACATTAAGTAGGTCACAGGGTCACGAAGTGCTTAAAAACACATTTTGGGCTCTGGAGGCCTAGGTTTTTGAGCTAGGGCTCTGAAATGTTATACACACCTACTAGTACTCTGGGGACACCCTCCAGCATACCAAGTGACCTGACCTTGACCTTGACCTTGAAGATTGGTAGGGTCTGAAGTTTGCTCGTCATGGTTGCACAATACATGTATTTTCATATAAACATTTCTCCTCATTTCTCAGCAGTTCCTGGGCCCACAGTCACCAAACTTCACACATGGACACTCCACCTGGGGAGAAGGGGCACCATGGTGACCAGGACCTAATTTGCATATCAGGTCACAGGGTCACTAAGTGCATAAAAACACCTTTTGGGCTCTGGAGACGTATTTTGACATAGCTTATGAAGAAGACCTTTCAGATTCTACATAATGATCTACTAGGACCCATGGAACACCCTCTAGTGTACCAAGTGTGCTGCCTTAGAGCTGCTTTGTGAGAAAATATAAAGCCCTCCGGCGGGGGATTAGCCCAGCAACGGCCTTCTTGTTTATGTGGCGTATGCCACTGGCTGACAGCGCTCATCTGGCAACGGGAACTGGATGGACTATCGAGCCGGTGTGTTTAACAAGCGGAGTCATGGTTCGCACTCTCAGCTCACAGAAACAACACCCCGGTTCGATTCTCAGCTTCATGTTCATGAATTATGAATAGGAACCTAATATTGAGGTTAAAGTAGTTATATAGACGCCTCCAGGCAAAATGTATTAGTCAGATTGATTGATTGCTGCACAGGAAGTCCATGTGGCAGCACCGTGGTTCTGTGCTTCTAACCTCATTGCTGATTGGATGAATCTCTGTGTATCATTCTAAATGTGTTTTCTATCCCTCTAGTACTCCAACCTCCATTGTTGTGTTTCTGTCAGGATTGTGATCTGCTCATTGGTCCTGATTGAACCCTGCCAATTGCCCTTTGGGTTCAGCTTGGTTCTGTCCCTTTATTTGATTGATGGATTGAAGCAGGAGAGCTTCAATGAAACAAATCGTAATATTGGATGTAATTTCAGCACATCCAGGAAGAAAAAAAACTTCCTATACATTTTTTGTTTCAGGGATTTCTCAGTCCACATTCTTGTGTTTCTGAGTATTTGCTGCTGTTGCCTCTTGACTAGTTTCAAATCATTTTGAGAAAACACAAGAAAACAATTTTAAACTCTGATGGGAAATACATACAAAAGCACACATGGCTAGTTAAAATAATACCCTCCAACAAAGGTGTGAAACACATTTTTGTTCAGGAGCCATATTCAAGATAAATTCATTGTGAGTGGACAATTAAAATGCCACAATAACCTTTACATTTAGACCAATTTGTTGTGGTGCAGAACATTCATGTTGAATATGTCGATATTTTTATACTTTTACTGGCTCCCTCAGATTCTTCTTTGCAGAAGTGAACGATCAGATGACTTTTAACGCTGTTGCAATATGCAACCTCTGAAAAGAAAGACGTACATCTGACACAAGGTACCTTTCATGCTTGTTTATCAAATGACCTTTGGCTAAGCCCCGCCCACCAACACAAATGAACCAATAGCATTCGACTGATAAGTGCCCGGAGAAACGGACTCAGAGATTCTTAGCATAAAAACATAAAAGAAAAAGATCAAACTCTGTCAAGAATTATTCGATTATTTTGTTGTTTTTGCTATTTAACTCATTTAAGATGCAAACGGCGTGCCTGCACTTGCAGCAGCTATACGATTTACTTGACCCCATTTTCCAAACAAAACCTGGTCAAATGTGTCCTGTGAATGAAGCTGCGTGGCAGAATATACACGCCCATCCATACAACAATGAATAAGGATGTCTACATTTGTTCTCAGATTAAAAAACATGCAGTCACCTGTGACGGCTTGTCCGATTTGGCAACAGTAACTAAGGGAGGCGGAGCTTAGCTGAGGATGAATAAGGCCTCATTCACTCAGCAGGAGGAAGCGGCTCTGCCAGATTGTTAAAATCTTTGCTGGTTTTTTTCTCATTCTCATTCTTCATCATCATGTTTTTTAGATTTTGTCGGCTCATATTTAACAACCACTAGAAAACTGATCTACATGCGCTGAACAGCGTTGCCAGACATGATGGGTATCCCAAATTCTCTTACCTTTTAAACTTGTTTATTTTGTGCATTTGTGTGTTTCTGGTGTGTTCTTTATTACACATTTAATAGTTTTCGGATTTTAATACGATTTCAAGTAGGGATGAGCCAGATACTCATTTCAGACGAGTATCCGGTGCGGATGATGCATTTTTTACGAGTCCGAGCATGATGGGAGTAAAACTCGTCAATATCCGTGCTTGTGCTGAAGGAAAACCCTCATTTGGTAACTGACTGTCTTCCCACTCTCTGATTGGCCAGTAGATATTGGCTTCTGTAAATAGTTTTCAAATAAACAATAAATGAAGCAACTTTTGATCAATCCATATCAATTTCAGACTAAAAATTTACCAATATTAGCCCCACCCAGTTTCAATTGAACCACACCCACGTCCGATTTAGGCCCCGCCCACTCTGAGTACAGATACAGATCATTTAGATGGTTGAACAGATACAGATAGTGGTGTACTCGCTCATCCCTAATTTCTGCACAGGCTGAGATTTGGTCTGGTTTTTATTGAGGTGTCTGAGTTTTACCTGGTTTGGGATGGAGACAGTGAGTATTTACATATTTACCTCTGTAAACAGCATGTTTGGCGTGAATTCACGTCGTCTTCTCTCTGGGACTCGAAACCATCGGGTCCGATCACGTTCACATGGCAGTCTGACAGAGGTTGCCTTTAAATTCTTTATATTTATATCACCTTATATTCTTTATATTTCTATATCACGGTCTATAATACTAAAACGTCACTTGGCCAGTAAAATGTCTTTGAGCCTTTTCAGGTTATTCATCAAAGCCTCCCGTGGCAGAGCCGCTCGTTGTTCCTTCTTAACTGCAGGTGGTGTCGCAGCTTTCGTTGTCGAAGAGTAGGAACTGACAGATAGTAATAGATGAAACATTCGGCTGGAAGAAATGTAGCCGGAAAACCCATAGGGCTTCTTTAGGTTCTTCAGTTGTTGTACTGAGAAAATAGATTGTCCTTTTTCTGGATCCCTCTTTGGCTCTTTGTCGCTATAAACTGTCACTCTGTTCTAAATCTGAATAAGCACTGTGGATGTGCCCTGCAGCAAATATTCAAATTAACCTTGGGCAAATTGCTTGAAAGCCGGCGTAAGACACAGGTGGAAACCAGCATGTGAATGCAGGCAGAGGAAATGGGCCTTAATAAAGCAGTCTGCATACTGATGAGGGCTCAGGAAGCAATGCGGCCAAGTGCAAAGGCATGTTAACGGCCATTTAATCTGGGAATGTTTCACTCTTTGAAATGTGTAAATATAGATTTTCAACACATTATTTAACCTGCACATGTTTAAATACGTCATATTGCGCAGCATTTCAACACTTCCACTTGGTCTGGTTGGTCCAGAAACCTGGTATTCAAAGTTTCTAGCTCCTTCTTGATTTCCCTCAAGTTGAATATTGGATCATTGGAGCTGCATTCAGAATCTGCTGTGTCTGTGTGAGCCATGTGCCAGAGCAGAGCTGTAGGAACAGTCTACCTTGTTTGGGATTGGCTAAACCCCTGATGACACTATATAGGGTTTGATTTATGATGAACTGAAACAAGCCAGGGAGAAAGAGGACACACTTTCTTCACTTCTGGGGTGTCGTTCCAGGCATGGAGACGATTAGTACAGTTGAAAATGATTAGGATGGGAAGTTTGCATCATTGGACCTTTTCAAGTTACAGGAGAACTTTGATTATACTTTGAAAGGATTACTGATATTTGATTGTAGCATAAAGAAGATTACATGTATTTTTTAAGACTAAAATGGAGTCTCTAGCTGAAAATTTGGCGAAGTGATGTTGCG
The DNA here is from genome assembly GCF_963422515.1 of Blennius ocellaris. Lineage (NCBI taxonomy): Eukaryota > Metazoa > Chordata > Actinopteri > Blenniiformes > Blenniidae > Blennius > Blennius ocellaris. The sequence continues at coordinate 31,777,897 of NC_137653.1, read as the reverse complement.
TGGAAAAAGTGTGATATTTTTAAAAAAAGGGCGCAGCGGTTCATATTTATACATTTGCACACCAACTCAACCTCACATTGGTCAGTTCCTAGTGAGGATGTATGCGTTGCTATGGTGAAGTGGCTATTCCTTTGTCTGACTCCAAACTGCTTCAAACTGGTTCTTCTCAAAGCTTCACGTTCTGTGGGACCAAGTGACCTTATCTGTCAAATTCCATCTTTACCTTGAGCATGTTTTTAAAAGTGCCTCCCTACACCTCAGAACTCGGCTTTACCTTGAACATGTTAATAAAAGTGGAGAGCCGAAGAGACCAACTTGGAAAGTCCCGAGCAGTGATGTATAGCTGTGTTTCCCAACTTGGGCAGTGTGAGAAACTCCAGCTGTGTAGAAACACTTCTGAATACTATATGTTCAGTTGTCACACAGAAAACAAATGTTTAACTACTATAGTCCTTCAATAAGCATGTACTATATACAGTATATAAAGCTTAATTTGTAACATGTATAATAGATTTATTTTATGAACAGCCATATACAATACACATATTAATATAGGCTTCTTTGTGTGTTCAGCTATATGTGTGTATGTGTGTAAGTGTAAGACTGTTTATATTAATGATGTGTGAACCTGGTGATTCATGTAAACATCCAGTGGAGACAAACAGGAAATAACATGTCAGCCTTGTTCACTGTGTTCTTCTCAAAAGCACCGCGTTCAGTACGAGCACGGATATTAAGGAGTTTTACTCGTATTATGCTTGTACTCGTCGAAAATGCTTTATCCATACCAGATACATCCCTAGCACTTACCTAATACTTACAGTTTTGATAGCTACACACAAGAGAATACATTTGTGTGTATACATAGATAATTAGAAAAAATAAAATTGGTTAAATGTATTATGTCAAGGTATACCTTATACTTTTTGAGTTAGCTAAACTAATCCAGCTGGATGATTTTCCAGCTCATTCACCACAAACAACGAGTCATTTCGGGGTCACAGTTCCACTCTTGCCTCCCATGATGAGACCAAACGAGATGTATTGGCTGAATTTAGGGCCGTTGCCACCAACAAAGGAAATGAGTTCCCTGGCTTGTTTACAGCTGAAGGGAAAAATAGCACGTGGAGATCAAACGCGTTACAGATGGAGGGAGAACAAACGTAAATCAGCCTGTTGAAAGCTTCTCACATGTTCTGAAGAGTCTGAACGGACAACAAATGACACCGGCATGAAAAGACCAACACGTTGGGCGGAGGCATTAAATATGCAGGTAGGTAAATAAACAAATAAATAAACAGGTAAATAAGGGAATTAAAGAAAAGCTCACAGTGAGCAGGGAAGGAACACACAGGGCAGGTGATGATCATTATGAACCGGCTTCAGATGGATAAATGTCGTCAGGCGGAAAACACAACCCATTTCATAGAAACAAAAAGAATTAATTTACATGCAGTCTAGCTACTGTGGAGGGTTTTTATCTTTAAAGTCACCATATTTCATTGCATTTTTTAATAATTCCTCCTCGTTCATCAAGTAATGCCTCAGTATAATACTGTATCTGTGCAGTCCCTTCACCCTGGAAGTCCTACGTCAACATTCTCAATATTCTGTGGCCTGTTTTGTTTTTGTTGGGTTTTTTTCATACTGATAAAGTTTAATGACAATAATAGATTAAACTGTAACAAACATAAACACGCAGCAGCAAAAGAACCTGAAATCAGATTAGTTTCAGTTATGGAGGCGGTAGACTTTTTTTTTTTTTATTAAAAAAACATTTCTAAATTCAGTAGAGTCATTCCTCGGTGCTTTTACAGAGAAACTAGAAAAACCCAACTTATCCACATGAGCAGCAGGTTTGTTTGTGACTGAGGAAAGAAAAAGTCTCTTTAACAGGAAGAACCTTTGTAGAAACCAGAGTCAGAGGTGGAGGAGAGGAGAGGAGAGGAGAGGAGAGGAGAGGAGAGGAGAGGAGAGGAGAGGAGAGGAGAGGAGAGGAGAGGAGAGGAGAGGAGAGGAGAGGAGAGGTGGAGGAGAGGAGAGGAGAGGAGAGGAGAGGAGAGGAGAGGAGAGGAGAGGAGGAGAGGAGGATAGAGGAGAGGAGAGGAGAGGAGGAGAAGAGGAGAGGAGAGGAGGAGAGGAGAGGAGAGGAGAGGAAAGGAGGATAGAGGAGAGGAGAGGAGGATAGAGGAGAGGAGGATAGAAGAGAGGAGAGGAGAGGAGAGGGGAGGGGAGGAGAGGAGGATAGAGGAGAGGAGAGGAGAGGAGAGGAGAGGAGAGGAGAGGAGAGGAAAGGAGGATAGAGGAGAGGAGAGGAGGATAGAGGAGAGGAGGATAGAAGAGAGGAGAGGAGAGGAGAGGAGAGGAGGATAGAAGAGAGGAGAGGAGCGGAGAGGAGAGGAGGATAGAGGAGAGGAGGCTAGAGGAGAGGAGAGGAGAGGAGAGGAGGATAGAGGAGGGGAGAGGAGAGGAGAGGAGGATAGAGGAGGGGAGAGGAGGATAGAGGAGAGGAGAGGAGAGGAGGATAGAAGGGAGGAGGGGAGAGGAGAGGAGGAGAGAGGAGAGGAGGGGAGAGGAGAGGAGGGGAGAGGAGGATAGAGGAGGGGAGACGAGAGGAGAGGAGAGGAGAGGAGGAAAGAGGGGAGGAGGGGAGAGGAGAGGAGGATAGAGGAGAGGAGAGGAGAGGAGAGGAGAGGAGAGGAGGAAAGAGGGGAGGAGGGGAGAGGAGAGGAGGATAGAGGAGGGGAGACGAGAGGAGAGGAGAGGAGAGGAGAGGAGAGGAGGAAAGAGGGGAGGAGGGGAGAGGAGAGGAGGATAGAGGAGGAAAGAGGGGAGGAGGGGAGAGGAGAGGAGGATAGAGGAGAGGAGAGGAGAGACAGAGATAGACTGGGTGGGGAGATACATACAATACTGTTGTTAGTGCTACATATATTTCTGTTTTTTACAGTCATCACACTGATCCAAATATTTTCCAACTGTCATGAGATGAAACCAGCCTGAGCAGTTCTATCTAGATCAGTGTTTTTCAACCACTGTGCCGTGGCACAGTGGTTGAAAAACACTGATCTAGATAGTCCTGACTATATCTCGCGGAACACCACTGTGCCACGGCACAGTGGTGTTCCGCGAGATATAGTCAGGTGTGCCAATTTCACGTTTTTTCTAAAAAAAAACCTTTGCTCTCACAGCGACAGTGTGTTGAAGAGTAATCATGTATAAATACTCTTCACCACTAGAGGGCAGCACAGAACTTTGCCGGTGAAATGTAAAGTGACAGACGTCAGTGTGGTTCATCTCCACCTCCTGCTACCATCTTGTATCAAAGTACTGTGTCAGTGACAGTGATGGAGAAGTTTTAGAAAAGGAAGAATGTGAACCAGGATCTCAGCTCTTCATCCATCAGGTCCAGGTTTCACACTGACGGAGTCACTATTAAAAAAAGTCCTTGCTTTCTGGATTTACTGGATTCCTGTTGATAAAAGTTGATGAGAATGACTTTATATTGTTAATAGAGGCTGCAGAGGTTCACATTTTAACATTTTCAGGTGGAGGTGTGCCTCCAGAGTTTTACAAAGAAAAAAGTGTGTCTTGGCTCAAAAAGGTAGAAAAACACTGATATAGACAGTAACATCATTTTCTAGCAAGAGTATAAATTATCAGGTCGGCAAAAAAACAAAACAACAACAACAAAACAAAAAGCAAAACAACAACAACAATGATAACAAAAGCAAAAACAAAATGACACAACACAAACAACAACATGATTTTGATCATTGAAAGAACAAAAGCAGAAAATAAGAAAAATCAACAGCAAATCTCATCAATGAGGAGTGGAAGTGTGTGTGTGTGTGTGTGTGTGTGTGTGTGGTTTGTCCACTGGGTGTGAGTGGAACTGTTGTGGGGGGGCCCTCAGCACCACCACGGGGCCCCCCAGACCCAGGGAGGCCCCGACAACCCCCCCGGAGAGCCACGCCCCAACCTGGAAGACACCAGACGGGGCGCGCAGAGAGGACCCCCCCCCCCAGGCCAGAGGGGCCCACAAGAGAAGGATAAAGGGCGTAGAGAGGACCCCCCCCAGGCCAGAGGGGCCCACAGGAGAAGGATAAAGGGCGTAGAGCCCCGGGCCCCGACCCGAACCGCCAAGCCGGGACCGGCCAGAGCAGGGCTCCCAGGCCACGCGGGCAGGGAGCCCCCCCCTGATCTAAATCCAAATACTCACTTCATTGAATTCAATTACGGCTGTCAAAATCCACACGTTAATGCGGATTAATTCATCATCATGATTAATCTGATTAAAAGTTTGAATGCAGAAAAGCGCATCTGCACCGCAGGAAGACTCAACATCCTTGAAACGTCTCTGGTGGTGCACTTTGGCCAGTGTGAGTAGATTTAGTTGCACGTGCAATAATGATCCAGTGATCTGGTAGCAGCAGAAGCAACCCCACACGGGACGGCGGCCGTCTCTATGGCCAGGTCAAGCAGTAACGGCCACATTAATGTGGATAAATGTTTGTTTGGAAAAGAGAGAGGTTTTCTGTTAACATGAACTGCTGAAGATGTTTAAGTACATTAAGTACAGATATATTCCCTTCTTTCTAGTCTGTTTGCGATTCATGTAGTTTTGAATATTTAATTGAAATTAATCCACAGCAACCCTGTGATCAATCTGAGTGAAACTTGTTTGACAGCACTAAATTCAATGTGATAATTTACAAATCTGAAAATATTTTTGCTTCTGCGTCTGCTATTTTCAGACTCCCTGGAGGTAGAGTTTTAAAGTTTGTATAAATTATTCAAAGACTTGGTGAAAAGTGGGGCTCTTCATACGTTTTTGCCGGCGTTGGTGTCAACAGGAGCCGTGCTGCAGGCGAAGGTGTGAGCTTGGTGTTTGCTGCAGGAGGTTAAGCAGAATTGAACATTGTGAGAGGTTTTTCCATCATTTTCTTGTGAAAGAAAATTGTGTGAAGAAAAGATAAATGTCCCTTCCTTTGCACCCAGAGATTCATTAGAGAGACACTTTACCTTAGCTGCAGGAGCAAAGACGGATTCCTCCTGGTTGCGCTTCATTTTGAAAAAATGTAATCTTAATGTAGAGCGGAATGAGAAGCTTTGTATTTTCTGCTTTTCATGGGGAATCATCAGCAAGAGTTTTTCATTTTGCTTGAGTGTCTTTTTTTTCTGCTTGCATATGCAAGTGCAAATAAAAGCTAATGTACACACACGCTGGTAGGGGCGGATGTGTAAATATTAAAGGGAGGAAAGTCAAGTGAAAGTGAGAAACATACAACGCCTCAAGGAGAGCGTTCTCAGAAGAGTTTTCACACATCTGTCCTTCATCTGACATTGTTCACGGTGCTACATTATTCACCAGAGCACTTTACGTATATTGTAAGGATGCAACGATGCCGCTTTTTTAAAGGGCTCATATTTTGCAAATTTGACTTTCTCAAGTTTTTCCAGCAGTACTAATCGTCCCCATACCTGGAATGACGCCCCAGAAGTGAAGACAGTGTGTCCTCTCTCTCCCTGGCTTGTTCCAGGTTTTAAAAAGTGTGTTGCTCCAACCAGCCAATCAGAAATCAGACCCTATATAGTGTTATTGGAGGTTTAGCCAATCACAATCAAGGTAGGCTCCTCCCTTTGACTCTTCCTACAATTAGGCAGCTCTGCTCAGGCACATGGCACCACGAGAGGAAGTACTTCCTCATCTTCCCCAGATAGTCATGTGTGGGCGGAGCCAGTCCAGCTCACACAGACACAGCAGATTCTGAATGCAGCTCCGATGATCCAATATTTGAATTGGGGGAAATCATGGAGGAGCAAGAAACTTTGAATAAAATGTTTCTGGACCAACGAGACCAAGAGGAAGAGTTGAAAAGATGGAGGATATGACCTCTTTAAAGTACGACAACTATTGAACCCGATACTCGATGCTGGTATCGATATTGGTGTATCCCCAGTCTGTTGCAGCTCTAATGGCATTATAAGCTGGAAGCATGTCCTTTGCATCTGCTTGACGGACTGAAGTTGTCATCAATACATCATTATTACTATTAAAGTGACCTATAGTCACTTTAACACTGGAGCGAGCGAGACAAACAACATCACGATGCTCAGATTAAAGTAATATGAGCAAACATTCCTAAGTTTTTGACACATTTCCATGGATAAATATCAAGTGACTGAGACCAGCATGCAGCGTCTTGATCCTGAAACGAATCTCCCGTGTTTATTTTTAGGGGCCAGCATCTGCAGGTGACCCACTTTTGCCTCAGGGATCAACAACAACTTGTCGTATCTCCTCACTTATCTTGTTTGGCAACATCTGTTAGAAGGCTGATCGTGTTGTTATCTTGTCATCAGCAACATAATCTGACCAGGGAGAAAACGGCTTAATCTACCATTTTAAAACAGTAGTGTCTGTGTGTGTCTGCAGTTGTTATGAGGTGCTGAATGGGATTATTTTTGTTTTTCTAGCTTCTGGTTGTTTGGCTTCAATGGGAGTCATTATTGAATTTTGTGATTTTGGAACATATTAGATCAGGGGTGTCAAATAATAATAAAACTGGCCTGCAAGAGGCTCCAATCTAAACTAAAGCACCAAGCAAATTGTAAAAAAGAAAACATGTTTTTTTTTCCATTGTAACATATTTCTTCAGAGTAACAACACAAAACAAACACAGACCGGAGCGGAGATCTCAGTGATGCTGCCATGAAAGATAACAACCTGGTTGTTATCAAACCAGCCTCAAAGCCTCGCCGTCAGGATGGAAAAACTCCCAGAATGCAACAGCTATAGGAAGTTTTTGTGGGGGAAATTTCACAGTACGTTGCATAATTTATATTGGTTTTATGTTGAGATTGGAGTCATTTTCAGTAATAATTATTTACATATATTTGTATACAGTTTTTAAAGAATGTATCTCCAATAATTGCCTTTTGTCAATACTGAAAAAATAGACATAAGCAGTAAATCTGAATAATTCACAATTCTCTGTTTCATTCATTTTTTGAGCCTTGTCAAAAGACACATTTCTGACACCCTTGGGTCAGACAATAAAACTCTATCTATCTATCTATCTATCTATCTATCTATCTATCTATCTATCTATCTATCGATCGATCGATCGATCTATCTATCTATCTATCTATCTATCTATCTATCTATCTATCTATCTATCTATCTATCTATCTATCTATCTATCTATCTATCTATCTATCTATCTATCTATCTATCTATCTATCTATCTATCTATCCATCCATCCATCCATCCATCCATCCATCCATCCATCCATCCATCCATCCATCCATCTATCTATCTATCTATCTATCTATCTATCTATCTATCTATCTATCTATCTATCTATCTATCTATCTATCTATCTATCCATCTATCCATCCATCTATCCATCCATCTATCCATCCATCTATCTATCCATCTATCCATCCATCCATCCATCCATCCATGTGGGGGAAAAAGTTTTATTGTACAATTCATATTGATGAAATATGTAAATTTAGCTTTTTCCTGATTGTTATTTTGGCTCACATTTGCTTCCGATTTCTGTTTACTTGACAACGGAGTCAAGTGTGAAACAAAAAAAGTTGTGTCGCATTTTGGCTGTTTTTCAAATGACAACAGTGCTCGGACCAAGTTTTTAGAAATGGTTCCCAAGGTGGAACTTTCTGAAAATGCTACGACTCTGTCCCAGTGGAAACAGGCAAAAATGACACTTTCTGAAAACACCACAACTGGTTTTGCGTACCACAGAAGTAAGCAATTCTCCTGCACATGCTCAGTAGATGGGAAGTCAGAACAAAGGGTTTGTCCAAAAAGTCCCTCCTATGTCCTCATCTATGGACTTTACCTTAAGGCGATCACGTTAGTGTGGCAGTCGGACCGCACTTTCACTTAGCGACGTCATAATAATGTGACGGCGGCGCAAGTTAGTGACGTCTGCAGTGGTGGGGAAAGAACTATATGTTTCTGAAAATGGACTATAAAAAGCACATTCAGGTTTTAGATGATTTAAAGTTGTTCAAGGCAAACTATTACTTTGGTCACTTACTAACTGCTTCCTTTTTCCGCCATCTTGATTTTCCGTAAACGTTCAGATGAGCGGGTCCCTTTAAATGTTGTTGCTGCAAGGAATTGTGGGGCAGCATGAGCTCGCCTCCTTTGATAAAGGAAGCATCAGTGCTATCCTATGCTAAAGGAGGCTCTAAAGCAGGGGTCTCAAACTCCGGTCCTGGAGGGCCGAAGCTCTGCAGGTTTTCCTCGTCTCCCACTGAATGTCCCGATGGTTCATCACCACCTTCAGCACAAAGCCAGATCAGGAGCTGCTCATTGCAATCAGCTGTGTGGAAGCAGGGACACATCCAAACCGTGCAGGGCTGCGGCCCTCCAGGACCGGAGTTTGAGACCCCTGCTCTAAAGGAAGCAACGAGCCTCCTTTCCTTTGCTTATTGAGAATTCAGACACTCCTTATCATGGCCGCTACACCAACTTCTGGGGTTCAGTGAAAGTCGGTAGATAAGGAGATAGGAGGGACATTTCGGATGTACCCCTGGTCTTCTTTGGAAGCATCAGTGTTTCCTTGGCTAAAGGAGGCTGTAAAGGAAACAGCAAGCCTCCTTTCCTTAGCTTAGTGAGAATACCTACACCCCTTATCATGGCCGCCACTTTAACACTTCTGGGGTTAAAAAACAAGTCGATAGATAAGGAGATAGGAGGGACTTTTCAGACGTACCCACTGTTTCCTCCGTGGTGTCATGACTCCTAGTCCATATCCTCCAGGGACATAGTGGTTTTATTTTGACAGTCACTGTAATAACAATCGAACTGGATCACATTCCGCAAACGTTTCTGATGTGACCGCCGATATATTGTACATTCCTAATTGTAATCAATCTTTAATGGTGACTTTGTCACTATTATCCATCTTCGATACCTTTTCATCTGGTTTCGAGGCGCTGGGTGTCAGAGCCGGTCCCAGCTGACTGAGTGGATGCAGGGAACCACCACACTGAACTTTTCTTTAATAGATGAGTTTCTTCCCCTCCTCGTGAATCTTCTGCCACCTCGCAGCCGGGCTCACACAGCGTGTGTTCAAGCAGGCCGCCGCGATGCATCATACCGTCATAAATGTCTCTGTGGCTGGAAACGAGGGAAACCTCCTGGTATTCGGCTCGGAGTATCAGATGTTACGGCTGCTGTGTCTCAACTCAAGAGGCACATTGAGCTGCTAAATTTAGGTGTTAAATCCTATTTTTCTGTTGCTCTCTCATCTTTCCACCCACTGCTCTCTTTTCCTTTGCTCTCTCTGCCTATGATTTAGCTCTCTCTCTCTCTCTCTCTCTCTGGATGATATTACAGCCATGTGTGGGTGGAGATTTCCATCCTCCACCTCCACCACTTGAACGCCTATCACCCGTCATTTAACCCTTCAGATGCTTCCCCCTAATTCCCTGATTCTCGCGTTCGGTTTCCTCCCACAGATATGGGTCTAGGTGTATACCATCACAAGGCTCTCATCAGAAGTTCTCAATCACATCATATTGTCTGACCAAGCTGCTGAACAGGACCAGGGGAGGGAAAAAACAAAAAAAAAGTTTCCTCCCACAGTCCAAAGACTTCAGTGTTGTTTTTACTGGTTCGTTTAAAACGTCTGGTGAAGTTGGGGAAAAAAAGGTGGCAACACAAGATAAAGTCAAAGATGACGAGAACTAAAAAGTTCTCTACTGCAATTTTCCATTTTTGATACAACTTTAATTAAACTATTTTAATAATAAGAATAAGAATAAGAATGTTATTATTATTTCACCCTTTTAAACATGGTTTATTTTGTTAAGTCCAAGTTGTCCTATTAAGTTCAAATCCAGCATGTCACAGATAAAATAATGAGATAGTTAAAACAAATCTGAGAAAAATAATGTTTGTTTGTTTGTTGTCGAATCTGCATGATAGCTGATGTGTTTTGTTATGAACCATAACTGAAGCAGTTAAAAAACCTGGTAAGTTTTGTTGAACACGTGTTCATTTTCTTCATGTATTTTCTGCATCACAACAAAGAAAAAAGGTAAAAGTTTAGATTTAAAGGTCATTGTTGCCAACTTGGCGACTTTCTCGCTAAATCTGGCGACTTTTCGGGTCCTGCTGGTGACGTTTTTTGTGAAAAGTGACTAGTGACAAATCCAGCAACTATTGCTGGTGTTATTGGCGACTTTCGAGTGTTTTAGGCGACTGACGTGAAAACACGTATGGTTCTGCATCCACACCAAGAATGAACCACGCATTTACAAGGCTACCGCTGGTTTACTGAGTGGCACGTAAATGTAAATGTTTTTTTGTTTTTTTTTTAACATAAATGTCATTAATTTACCGGAGTAACAAATACAAATTCTCAACTCAAGGTCCATGGGCCACATTCGGACCACATGTGGTCTCAACAAAGCATTAGGCTTAAAGTTGTTTTGAGAAGTGATGACCTATTTCAATGACAAAAATAAAAACCAAAACATTCAAATCAGCAGCACAAAGCTCATTTACAGTTCTAAACATATTCAGGGCGTTTCTTTTTTTTTACTTACTTTGTCTCTTCCATGACATTATTCCTCTTTCCTACAGCGTAGTGTGCCTTACAAATATGGCCTTAACATATTGAGGAGGAGTGAACTAGCAAGTGAAATTGGTTCCAATGGCTGACTGATATAGAAGTTCCTATTTCCTCCTGCCGGGTTTGTTTCAGTTTTGTCATCTGGTTAGAGTGAAGGGAGTCACTGGAGTTGTATATCACTGAGATAGAGTGTTTCTGTGCCAGGTCAAGAGAGAGCAATGAATAGATCAAAGCCCCGGTCGGTGGTTAGGAAAGTGCGGGTAGGTGGTTTAGACAAAGTTCCTGATTTGAAGAAAATGAAAGAAGTGAGAGTGGGGTAGGTTAAGCCTGGTTGCAAGCTGCGTAAATTCAGTAAATATGTTATCTCTATAAAGATCTTTGATGTGTAGTAGGCTGTTGTTATGCCAGATTTGAAGTGCCGGATTTGATAGGGAGGGCAGAAATTGATGATTTTTAACAATCGGGGTTAAAGTAGAAGGTTATTTAAGCCATAGTGTTTATGGAACTCTAGCCAGATTTCAGCCACATTCAATGCGTTGCTAACAATTGCAAAGTTTATCGGCATGCGCAGTGAGTGATTCGAGTGTGATGTAATCGAGTACAATCCAACATGGTGCCACCCATGCTGTAAAGCAAGCTTTTCTGACCACCGAGGGGAAAAAAACTAAAACTAAACTAAACAAAGAAACAAAGGTAAATGAAGCTAAATTATAACACTAGAACAGGACACAATAGAAGACCTTCAATGCTACTTGGACGAGTGCAACGACCTTCTCGTCATGTCCAAGACTCCACAGACCTCATCTTTGAAGAGGAGCCGTGCTGAAAGCTCTCCAACAGCAGCTCCTTCACCAACCAAACAGTTCGAGGACATCCTGGACAGCATCAACACCAAGCTGTCCAGCTTCGATGCCCAACTAGCCCTGGTGGAGGAGCTCCGCCGTGAGTTTCAAGCACTTCGGGACTCGCTGGAATTCAGCCAACAACAGGTAGCGGACCTGACAGCAGAGAACCAGGGGTTAAGAAGTGAGGTGGACCTGCTGAACCAGGGACTGAACGGGCTGACACGGGAAAGCAAGAAGATGAAGGAATCCATCCTGGACCTTCAAACCAGGAGTATGAGAGACAACCTCGTCTTCACGGGACTTCAAGAACGGGAGGAGGGAAATGCGGCAACATCGCTGCGAGGATTCATCCAGGAGCACCTGAAGCTTCCTGTGGACACCGTGAATAAGATCACCTTCCCCCGCGTCCACTGCCTGGGAGGGAGACGACAGGACAACCAGCCCCCCGTCCACCGCCTGGGAGGGAGACGACAGGACAACCAGCCCCCCGTCCACCGCCTGGGAGGGAGACGACAGGACAACCAGCCCCCCGTCCACCTCCTGGGAGGGAGACGACAGGACAACCAGCCCCCCATCCACCGCCTGGGAGGGAGACGACAGGACAACCAGCCCCCCGTCCACCGCCTGGGAGGGAGACGACAGGACAACCAGCCCCCCGTCCACCGCCTGGGAGGGAGACGACAGGACAACCAGCCCCCCGTCCACCTCCTGGGAGGGAGACGACAGGACAACCAGCCCCCCATCCACCGCCTGGGAGGGAGACGACAGGACAACCAGCCCCCCGTCCACCTCCTGGGAGGGAGACGACAGGACAACCAGCCCCCCGTCCACTGCCTGGGAGGGAGACGACAGGACAACCAGCCCCCCGTCCACCTCCTGGGAGGGAGACGACAGGACAACCAGCCCCCCGTCCACTGCCTGGGAGGGAGACGACAGGACAACCAGCCCCCCGTCCACCGCCTGGGAGGGAGACGACAGGACAACCAGCCCCCCGTCCACCTCCTGGGAGGGAGACGACAGGACAACCAGCCCCCCGTCCACCGCCTGGGAGGGAGACGACAGGACAACCAGCCCCCCGTCCACCTCCTGGGAGGGAGACGACAGGACAACCAGCGCCCCGTCCACCTCCTGGGAGGGAGACGACAGGACAACCAGCCCCCCCCGTCCACCGCCTGGGAGGGAGACGACAGGACAACCAGCCCCCCCCGTCCACCGCCTGGGAGGGAGACGACAGGACAACCAGCCCCCCCCGTCCACCTCCTGGGAGGGAGACGACAGGACAACCAGCGCCCCGTCCACCTCCTGGGAGGGAGACGACAGGACAACCAGCCCCCCGTCCACTGCCTGGGAGGGAGACGACAGGACAACCAGCCCCCCGTCCACCTCCTGGGAGGGAGACGACAGGACAACCAGCCCCCCGTCCACTGCCTGGGAGGGAGACGACAGGACAACCAGCCCCCCGTCCACCGCCTGGGAGGGAGACGACAGGACAACCAGCCCCCCGTCCACTGCCTGGGAGGGAGACGACAGGACAACCAGCCCCCCGTCCACCTCCTGGGAGGGAGACGACAGGACAACCAGCGCCCCGTCCACCTCCTGGGAGGGAGACGACAGGACAACCAGCCCCCCTCGTCCACCGCCTGGGAGGGAGACGACAGGACAACCAGCGCCCCGTCCACCTCCTGGGAGGGAGACGACAGGACAACCAGCCCCCCCCGTCCACCGCCTGGGAGGGAGACGACAGGACAACCAGCCCCCCCCGTCCACCTCCTGGGAGGGAGACGACAGGACAACCAGCCCCCCGTCCACCGCCTGGGAGGGAGACGACAGGACAACCAGCCCCCCGTCCACCTCCTGGGAGGGAGACGACAGGACAACCAGCCCCCCCCGTCCACCGCCTGGGAGGGAGACGACAGGACAACCAGCGCCCCGTCCACCGCCTGGGAGGGAGACGACAGGACAACCAGCCCCCCGTCCACCTCCTGGGAGGGAGACGACAGGACAACCAGCCCCCCGTCCACCTCCTGGGAGGGAGACGACAGGACAACCAGCCCCCCGTCCACCGCCTGGGAGGGAGACGACAGGACAACCAGCCCCCCGTCCACCTCCTGGGAGGGAGACGACAGGACAACCAGCGCCCCGTCCACCTCCTGGGAGGGAGACGACAGGACAACCAGCGCCCCGTCCATCTCCTGGGAGGGAGACGACAGGACAACCAGCCCCCCGTCCACCTCCTGGGAGGGAGACGACAGGACAACCAGCCCCCCGTCCACCTCCTGGGAGGGAGACGACAGGACAACCAGCCCCCCGTCCACCTCCTGGGAGGGAGACGACAGGACAACCAGCCCCCCGTCCACCGCCTGGGAGGGAGACGACAGGACAACCAGCCCCCCCCGTCCACCTCCTGGGAGGGAGACGACAGGACAACCAGCCCCCCCGTCCACCTCCTGGGAGGGAGACGACAGGACAACCAGCCCCCCGTCCACCACCTGGGAGGGAGACGACAGGACAACCAGCGCCCCGTCCACCGCCTGGGAGGGAGACGACAGGACAACCAGCCCCCCCGTCCACCTCCTGGGAGGGAGACGACAGGACAACCAGCGCCCCGTCCACCACCTGGGAGGGAGACGACAGGACAACCAGCCCCCCCGTCCACCTCCTGGGAGGGAGACGACAGGACAACCAGCGCCCCGTCCACCGCCTGGGAGGGAGACGACAGGACAACCAGCGCCCCGTCCACCACCTGGGAGGGAGACGACAGGACAACCAGCCCCCCCGTCCACTGCCTGGGAGGGAGACGACAGGACAACCAGCCCCCCGTCCACCGCCTGGGAGGGAGACGACAGGACAACCAGCCCCCCGTCCACCGCCTGGGAGGGAGACGACAGGACAACCAGCCCCCCGTCCACCGCCTGGGAGGGAGACGACAGGACAACCAGCCCCCCGTCCACCTCCTGGGAGGGAGACGACAGGACAACCAGCCCCCCGTCCACCTCCTGGGAGGGAGACGACAGGACAACCAGCGCCCCGTCCACCTCCTGGGAGGGAGACGACAGGACAACCAGCCCCCCGTCCACCTCCTGGGAGGGAGACGACAGGACAACCAGCCCCCCGTCCACCTCCTGGGAGGGAGACGACAGGACAACCAGCCCCCCGTCCACCTCCTGGGAGGGAGACGACAGGACAACCAGCGCCCGCAGCCCATTGTTGCTAAGTTTGAACATTTCAAGCAGAAAGAACTGGTGAAGAGCCGCGGCAGAGAACTACGAGGGACGCACTTCAGCGTTAACGACCAGTTTCCGAAGAAGATTTTAGACCGCACACACACATTAGAAAACCCACCGAGAAGATGAGTGTAGAAACATGTTCATATTTGTCACCTGGAATGTACGTGGAATGGACACACAAACAAAAAGACAAAAGGTTTTCGAACACCTGGATAAACTAGAGGCAGACATTGTCTTATTACAAGAGACACACACACCTTCCACAGAACATCACAAATTGATCTCACCACACACACACTCAGCTGGTTAGAACACCAAGCAGAGAGGCGGAGCTATATTAATCACAATAAAAAACAATTCTCTCATAAAGATACAACCATAGACCCAGAGGGAAGATTTATAATTATTCATATCTCTCTTCAGAACATAGAAATGTGTATCGCAAACATCTATGGCCCAAATGTTGATAACCCCTCCTTCTATCACAACTTCTTCACCAGCCTCTCAACACTCTGACAAAACACTGATAGTTGGAGGAGACCTCAACATAGCCCTCAATCCACTAATAGACAGAGTTAGTAAAGCACAAACACCAGACACTGGGAATCACCAGATAGAATCCAGCAGTACATGAGTGACTCTGGTCTTTGTGACGCTTGGCGCACCTCTCATCCTACTCTTAAAGAGTTCACCTTCTACTCAGCAGTGCACCAATCCTATTCACACTTAGATTACTTTCTGGTGAGTAAATCACTGATTAAAGACACCTGGGACACACAGATTCACCCCGTCACTACCAGTGACCATGACCTGTCACTATGACGTCACTATCAGTGACCATGACCTGTCACTATGACGTCACTATCAGTGACTATGCACCTGTCACTATGACGTCACTACCAGTGACCGTGACCTGTCACTATGACGTCACTACCAGTGACCATGGCCTGTCACTATGACGTCACTATCAGTGACCATGACCTGTCACTATGACGTCACTATCAGTGACCATGACCTGTCACTATGACGTCACTACCAGTGACCATGACCTGTCACTATGACGTCACTACCAGTGACCATGACCTGTCACTATGACGTCACTATCAGTGACCATGACCTGTCACTATGACGTCACTACCAGTGACCATGACCTGTCACTATGACGTCACTACCAGTGACCGTGACCTGTCACTATGACGTCACTACCAGTGACCGTGACCTGTCACTATGACGTCACTACCAGTGACCGTGACCTGTCACTATGACGTCACTACCAGTGACCGTGACCTGTCACTATGACGTCACTACCAGTGACCATGACCTGTCACTATGACGTCACTACCAGTGACCATGACCTGTCACTATGACGTCACTAACAGTGACCATGACCTGTCACTATGACGTCACTACCAGTGACCATGACCTGTCACTATGACGTCACTACCAGTGACCATGACCTGTCACTATGACGTCACTACCAGTGACCGTGATCTGTCACTATGACGTCACTATCAGTGACCGTGACCTGTCACTATGACGTCACTACCAGTGACCGTGACCTGTCACTATGACGTCACTACCAGTGACCGTGACCTGTCACTATGACGTCACTATCAGTGACCGTGACCTGTCACTATGACGTCACTATCAGTGACCGTGACCTGTCACTATGACGTCACTACCAGTGACCGTGACCTGTCACTATGACGTCACTACCAGTGACCATGACCTGTCACTATGACGTCACTATCAGTGACCATGACCTGTCACTATGACGTCACTACCAGTGACCATGACATGTCACTATGACGTCACTACCAGTGACCATGACCTGTCACTATGACGTCACTATCAGTGACCATGACCTGTCACTATGACGTCACTACCAGTGACCATGACCTGTCACTATGACGTCACTATCAGTGACCATGACCTGTCACTATGGCGTCACTATCAGTGACCATGACCTGTCACTATGACGTCACTACCAGTGACCATGACCTGTCACTATGACGTCACTAATAGAACAATCACCCTCCTAGTAGACAATGGAGATTTAACCCTTCACTGCTCAAGGATCTAGACTTCGTCACATTCTTTAAAAAACAATGGACACTCTTTTTAGAAACAAACGATCTGCCTGGTGTTTCTCCCGGTGTCCTCTGGGAGACACTAAAGCTGTCATGAGAGGCATCATAATTCCTTACTCCTCATACAAAACCACAAAGGAAGAAATAAAGGAAAAAGAATTAGAAGATAAAATCAAGACCATAGAGACAGCTCATGCTGCTTCCAATGATGACCGCTTATTAACAAAGTTAAAGAGATTAAAACTGGAGCTGAATGAAATAATTGAACATAAAACACAATTTAAACTACTGAGATTACGCTGGGAGAACTTTGAACATGGAAATAAATCCAGCAAACTCTGAGCCAATCAGTGAAAATCCTAGTGAAATGAAAATTTGACCTCCAACGCACTCTGGCTCTCGCTTCTAGGGACATTTTTTTTCACTGGTCCATGGGTAAAATGTTAACACACGGCAATCTGCGAGAAAATAGCCGATAAACGGCGCTATTTCCTCTGCTGGGCGGAGCTTCTGACAATAACAGAGTGACATCACGAGTTGTGCACACGCCCAAGTTGTGTTTACATTATGGAGGATCAGAGTTTTGACCACGAAGAGGCTGAATTTAACCATATTTCATCATCGTGGTCATTTCAAACCCAGTGATTGATGAAGAAGACACAGAAGGTGGTTCTGCCATCGGTGACCCCGTCTGGAACATGTTTGAGGAAGCAGAAGACGCTTCGTCCTCCATTCGTCCTCGTCTCCACAGCAGCCGGCAGTTTTCACCTTTGAGTCTCCTGACTGGCTTCATGGATCATGTCAAAGCGCTTTTCCGACTGCACGGAATCACCGAAGATGAGTCCAGGTAGTCCAGGCTAGCGGCTCCCGCTAGCCACTAGCAGCTCGAGCTAGCGGCTAGCCGCTCCCGCCGCCTGTGCTCCTTTTCTCCTCTCTCGGTCTCTTCCAGGCTCAATCTTTCGTTAAGGCTCATAAAACGCCGACTATAACTTCAAAACACTGTAAAAACGTTGATATTTAAGAGGAAACAAGCCGATATAAACACAACAGATGGAGATCTGCACATCTCTTGACGTCACGCTCATGAAAAAGGATTCCCCCGACTTCGTCGGCTGGAGATTCAAAATTCAAGTAACTTTGTTATGCGACAACAGTGGTGGGGCAGAGTCGGAGGAACCTTAGAAGTAGAACCCAAACTATCGTTTTTTGCAAAGTAGTATTTTACATTTCACTGGGACTTTAAAACAAAATAAAGAAAAGTATACAATCCCCTCAGTTAAAACTCAAAATGGTGAAATCACTTGTGACCCTCAGGAAATAAATACTACTGTCAGAGAATTTTATAGAAAACTTTACTCTTCACAAATTGACCTTCACAATCTGAACTAGAGACTTTCTGAACAGTTGACCTCCAAAATTAAAAGACGAAAAGATCCAAGGTCTAGAAGCTTCTGTATCAGTAGAAGAACTGCATGAAGCTCTCCAGCACATGTCTGATGGTAAAGCTCCAGGACCTGACGGTAAAGCTCCAGGACCTGACGGTAAAGCTCCAGGACCTGACGGTAAAGCTCCAGGACCTGATGGTAAAGCTCAAGGACCTGATGGTAAAGGTCCAGGACCTGTTGGTAAAGCTCCAGGACCTGACGGTAAAGCTCCAGGACCTGATGGTAAAGCTCCAGGACCTGATGGTAAAGCTCCAGGACCTGACGGTAAAGCTCCAGGACCTGATGGTAAAGCTCCAGGACCTGACGGTAAAGCTCCAGGACCTGATGGATACACTACTGAATTCTACAAAGAATGTTGGCCTTTACTCTCACCAATTTTTTTTAGAACAGTTAAGGAGATTAATCTTATAGACCACTCCACTAACAACACACACAGATTAATTCATCTTATAGACCACTCCACTAACAACACACACAGATTAATTCATCTTATAGACCACTCCACTAACAACACACACAGATTAATTAATCTTATAGACCACTCCACTAACAACACACACAGATTAATTAATCTTATAGACCACTCCACTAACAACACACACAGATTAATTCATCTTATAGACCACTCCACTAACAACACACACAGATTAATTCATCTTATAGACCACTCCACTAACAACACACACAGATTAATTAATCTTATAGACCACTCCATTAACAACACACAGATTAATTAATCTTATAGACCACTCCACTAACAACACACACAGGTTAATTAATCTTATAGACCACTCCACTAACAACACACACAGATTAATTAATTTTATAGACCACTCCACTAACAACACACAGATTAATTAATCTTATAGACCACTCCACTAACAACACACAGATTAATTAATCTTATAGACCACTCCACTAACAACACACACAGATTAATTAATCTTATAGACCACTCCACTAACAACACACAGATTAATTAATCTTATAAACCACTCCACTAACAACACACAGATTAATTAATCTTATAGACCACTCCACTAACAACACACACAGATTAATTAATCTTATAGACCACTCCACTAACAACACACACAGATTAATTAATCTTATAGACCACTCCACTAACAACACACACAGATTAATTAATCTTATAGACCACTCCACTAACAACACACACAGATTAATTAATCTTATAGACCACTCCACTAACTACACACACACAGATTAATTAATTTTATAGACCACTCCACTAACAACACACACAGATTAATTAATCTTATAGACCACTCCACTAACAACACACAGATTAAATAATCTTATAGACCACTCCACTAACAACACACACAAAGTAATTAATCTTATAGACCACTCCACTAACAACACACACAGAGTAATTAATCTTATAGACCACTCCACTAACAACACACACAGATTAAATAATCTTATAGACCACTCCACTAACAACACACAAAGTAATTAATCTTATAGACCACTCCACTAACAACACACACAGATTAAATAATCTTATGGACCACTCCACTAACTACACACACAGATTAATTAATCTTATAGACCACTCCACTAACAACACACACAGATTAATTAATCTTATAGACCACTCCACTAACTACACACACAGATTAATTAATCTTATAGACCACTCCACTAACAACGCACAGATTAATTCATTTTATAGACCACTCCACTAACAACACACACAGATTAATTAATCTTATAGACCACTCCACTAACAACACACAGATTAATTAATCTTATAGACCACTCCACTAACAACACACACAGATTAATTAATCTTATAGACCACTCCACTAACAACACACAGATTAATTAATTTTATAGACCACTCCACAAACAACATACAGATTAATTAATCTTATAGACCACTCCACTAACAACACACACAGATTAATTAATCTTATAGACCACTCCACTAACAACACACAGATTAATTAATTTTATAGACCACTCCACAAACAACATACAGATTAATTAATTTTATAGACCACTCCACTAACAACACACAGATTAATTAATCTTATAGACCACTCCACTAACAACACACACAGATTAATTAATCTTATAGACCACTCCACAAACAACATACAGATTAATTAATCTTATAGACCACTCCACTAACAACACACACAGAGTAATTAATCTTATAGACCACTCCACTAACAACACACACAGAGTAATTAATCTTATAGACCACTCCACTAACAACACACAGATTAATTAATCTTATAGACCACTCCACTAACAACACACACAGACTAATTCATCTTATAGACCACTCCACTAACAACACACACAGATTAATTCATCTTATAGACCACTCCACTAACAACACACACAGAGTAATTAATCTTATAGACCACTCCACTAACAACACACAGATTAATTAATCTTATAGACCACTCCACTAACAACACACACAGATTAATTAATCTTATAGACCACTCCACTAACAACACACACAGATTAATTAATCTTATAGACCACTGCCACCAGAATAAACAAAAGGCCATTATCACCTCCTTAGATGCAGAAAAAGCTTTTGATAGGGTAATCTGGAAATTTCTACTCGCGACACTACAGAAATTTGGATTTGAACAAAATTACCTCTCCTGGATTAAAACATTGTACACCTCACCCAGTGCCTGTGTTAAAACAAATGATCAAATCTCCTCAAGGTTCAATCTTGAGAGAGGCACCAGGCATGGTGTCAGGTCTAAACCCCTGAAATAGGTAAATAAAGAGCACACAGGAATCAAGAAACAATCAAGGTACTTGCAGCAAGGGAAGACACCAAGTTCACCTCTCAGAGCTCGCTCAGAAGTCTTCAATGGATGCTCTTTGCCTGCCTTCTTTATTGACAGCTCAGTGGGTGGGTACACAAGTTGTAAACACTCTGGTTCAAACTGGTTGCTGTGGTCTGTCTTACAGGATAGTAAAAACACAGCAACTTCAAAGTGGGGAGAAATAGAATCAATTAACAGAACTCACATGAGGTGCAGGGGCTGCTGGCCGCTGCACTCAAAGATCTGCACAGGATTTGCACAAGCATGAAACAATGATAATGAAATATTTTCCCAACACAGGGGTGTCCACTCTCACCATCTCTATTTGTAATTTTTATTGAACCATTAGCAGCAGCCATTAGACAGAACAATAACATAAAAGGAATACGAACAGCAAATGTAATCCGTAAAATATGCCTTTATGCAGATGATGTATTACTTTTCCTACAAAACACACAGACCTCTCTTCCACAAACAATAGAGTTAATAGGCAGATTCTCTGCAATTTCAGAATATTATATAAATTGGAAAAAATCAGTTGTCTTGCCTATCAACTCTATTTTTCAGCACACATCAAATACCCCACTAAAACCAGGGAACATCAAATACCTCGGCATTAATATCTCAGCCAAACTGTCAGACTTGGTGCACTTAAACTACACCCCCCTTATTACAACAATAGAAGAGGACCTCACTCAATGGAGGACACTTCCTATATCACTTATGGGGAGAGTAGCAACAATTAAAATGATGGTCCTGCCTAAAATGAACGACATCTTTTCAATGATTCCAACAAAACCACCAAAAACATGGTTTAACACGTTGGATTCCCATAAGTCAAAATTCTTATGGAAAAATAAACCATCAGGTATAAGTTTAAAAACACTGCAGAACACCAAAGACCAATGTGGCTTAGAACTTCCAAACTTTTATAATTATTATCTAGCCAATAAATGACTTTATGTTGTAAAATGGATTAATCAGAAACTTAGATGAAGGCTGGCAAGATATTGAAAAAACCTTCTGTGAAGATCTCCACATCAGAAATCTTCCTTTCTTCAGTCCTGTCATCAAAAAACACAACTGCTTTAAAAACATCAATATAAACAATCTCTGACAGCTTGGTGGGAATTTCTTACAATGAATGGATCATCACTCATTCCCTGTAAACTCACACCTTCTGGAACAATCCTGACATCCTGCAAAGGAAGAAAACAATAAACTTCACAAGATGGCAAAACAAGGGAATAAGAAACTTGGAACACCTTCTCTTCAATAACTCTTTTATTCCATTTAATGATCTAATACAGGGGTCGTCAACCCGTGGCTCCAGAGCCGCGGCTCTTTGGTCCCTCCACTGCGGCTCCTTGAGCCTCGGCCCCACTGCAGTTCATCCTGGAGCCGGTGGATATAGTGCGCATGTGCAACTGAATCAAATGACTCAGACAACTGGTTCACTTGGATGAACAACTCAAAAACCCATGAGTCTGTTCAAGGAGTCGGGTTCCTCATCACTACAGACCATGCCAGGACGACACGACACGCAAAACCTTCTTCACTGCTGGTTGACAACTTACAACTAATAAACTAAACTACATGAACTAAGCAACAAAAACACAACACACTACAAACCTAATATAACCCCCAATAATTACATTTAAAACACCACAAACAGAAACTCCCATAATGCATTGCAGCTATCAGCTCCTTTATTGATATACATTATTAAAATCAGTCACACAGGTGGAGGTAAACTGCATTGTAGCCACCGTTGTCCTGTTTTATTCCCAAAAATTCCTGTTAATTCCCATTAATTCCCATGGAGAGTTTCCAACTTTGAAAATTCCCAGAATTTTGTGACCCTAATCTTGACAAACAGGAGAGAGGACAGAATATAACTTACCTGCAGAATAAGAAGTCGTGGGGTTGAGTTTTTAGTGGAGTGGAGCCGAATGCCGACATCTATGAAGCTATCAGGTGAAATCGAGCCGCAGTGACTGCTCATACCCCAGAGGACAGGAATGAGAGGCTGCAGAGAAAGAATCCTTCACCAGTCCGTCTGTCAGGGAGTCCATCATGTTCCCTATGTTTTGACACACAGGTGTGTTTTATCCTGAGAGGAGGCCAAATGTGGGAAGGATTCTGCAGATTTGTAAAAAATATGGATACATGGAGTGATTTGAAGGAGTCATCACCTGATTTTCTCAAGCATTGTGTCTCCTTAAAATCAATTCTTAAAATATATTACAAAAAGAAATCAAATACAAAGCCTGTTCTGTCCCTTTTTCATACTATAAGCCCCATTTCCACCGTACAAAAAGTGCTGGAATGGACCGATATAGTCGTTACAGTTCGTTTCCACCGCAAGAATTTATGATTTTCCAGAAACAACGGCTCCAAAGGCGGTCTCTTTTCCGCCCCCCCTCCATCAGGGTACCAGGACCATGGAACGGGTCTGAGTTTGAGGAGCCGTCTGCTGATTGGTCAGTGATTTACTACACCCTCAATATTTTAATATGTCTGCTGTATGAATCCTCTGTTATTGTGGTCAGCTTTCTCTGGTTGGTTTTTTTTTTCCTTTTCTTTTCTTTGCTGCTCAACTTTCACGTTGGTCGTGAAAGAGCGGGCACGAGGCAGGGGGAGACCGGGACGTTTGAGCAGAAAGCTCAGGGCTCCGTGTCCCGGTGAAGCTGGGACACACTCGGGTGCGGGGCAAGTCACCGGAGCGTTGGCTCTCTCTGGACCAACATGGAAGTTACAGCTGCAGCTCTGCTGCTGCAAAAATTAACAGTTAACTAACAACTAGTGCAAAGTGGAGGATGTAAACAACAACAACAACAACAGAGGATTCATAAGGTCCAGATCTGCCTCCAGGCTGAGACGACTGTTGTAACGTCACATATCCGCAGAGCTCTAAGCCCCGCCTACTTTTTAACCTACTTTCTGCAGTGGAAACGGGCACCGGATTTGGCTCCGGTTACGCTTTGCCATACCGCTCCGTAAGGCTCCATTCCGTCCCTGCAGTTTTTGTGCGGTGGAAACATGGCTTTAATTTCCTGTCGCAAGAGTGCATGCAAGATTTTGACTGCTACTGTCAATCATAGCGATAGCATAGCAATCGCATGGCAGTAGCTCACATGAAAAATTAAAATTAAAAAACAATCCTGGAGCTGTCAACAAATATATTGATCCGAAACATATTGCCACAGAGCAATGCAACCTGGAGATTTAAAATGAAGTACAGGGGCTTTTGTAAATCACCTGAGGCTTAAAGTTTATAGTAGTCATGTTAGCGGTTAGCAGTTAACTGGTTAATTTAACAGAGGTGGTTTATGATGCCTTCTGTGTTGATGAAAATCTGATTCTCTCATTTTGGGACATGCCCCCTTATGGCAGATTGTTTGAATAAAGAGCCCAAACGAAACAAAAAGAACTCAGCCGATTTCAAACACCAGATTTTCAGCGATATAAATGTTTTAACAAGGACAAATTGGATTTATGGGTGATGAGTCATTTAAGTTTGTTTCTTTAGTCTCTTAGAGAAAAAGCAAAACTTTAGTTACTGAAAACGTAAATTGAAATAATAGGTCCGAAGTGGAACTTTTTCAAAAAGGTCAGACTGTGGAACTTTTCGAAAACACTTGGGCTCCATTTCCACATTTCCGGCAGAATATCATAATGGAAACGGTACAATGTTACCTGTTGTTACTGTTTATAGTGTATTGTTCTCTGTAGGGCTGGGCGATATGGCCTCAAATCAATATCAGGATATATTGAGCAGTTCACCTCGATAACGATAAATGGACGATCATTACTCCACTGCACCCCTGCACAAAAACACGTTTGGCCACTAGATGTAGCAGTTATATTGATAGTGTGACTCCCCAGGACCTATTCATTGCCAGGACTGTGAAATTACAGTCTGAAAATAAATTAAAAAAATTCAAATGAATTACGTTTAGTTAAGATTTATTGAAGAGCTGATGAGCACAGATGACTTGAAATGAGAAGGACTGAGAGGATTATACTGACTTTGTCTGTATTGCACCTGAAAACATGGGATTTCTCCATAGTGATATGAAAAAACATCTATCTAACCTAATACTCCTTAAAGAACTTACATATTTTGTGTGTAAAGTGACTTTTCATGTCCAGCCCGACAAACGGCGCCCTGTCCACGATGAAGGCGCAGATTCCCGCAGCTCGCGTCACTCTGCCGGCTGATTCCAAATACGGATGATTTGCTTTGTTGGCTTCTAAATCCGTTCACTTCTGCTGAACCTCCTCCATGTCTCGCCTATCTACATTCTAGTTACAGACTGGATGGGTGGAGTCACATCTCTCACGCAGTAAAGTGCCTTCAAGTGACAGGCTACCCACACACACTCAAAACCTACCTTTCTTTTCTTTTATTTAAAACACCGAATATACCGACATGGGCAAAATGACCTCGGTAATTTTCGTAAATTTCGGTATTGGTACATTTTTGGTTCATTGCCCAGGCCTAGTTCTCTGTGTGCATGTGTGTGTGTGGTTTCATTACAAATCACCACCGAGTGGCCCAACATGAAAACTGCACGCTTTGCAACATTTCTGCCATTTCCGTAACATTCTTTTCAAAACGTTGCCATGTAAACGCAAAACCTTTCTGGAAAAAAACACAAAATGTGTGCAAGTTTTTCTGAAACAACTTTTTGGAGGCAGATTGAACCACAAAGGAAACACGAGTTTCACCCTCTTCAGTGTTTGTCTCTCTGCTGCCTGCAGCTTTTCCTCAGGCTCTTGACTTCATTGTGTGGTTTCTCTCGCCCAGATGGATTGAACACCATCTGTCCGTGTTTCTTGAATTCCTTGACACCGATAAAGTTCTTTCGGTTCAAGTTCTCATATTAGCCGAGGTAATGGAACAGCCCTCCACTGGCGCTCTCCTCACAATGTCACGAATATGTAAATCCCACACTGCTCCCAGTGGTGGTTAAATGTGACAGTGTGAATCAGTTAGACTGGTTAAAGTGGTGAAAGTACTTTATGTAGCACAATTCCGAGCCACAAATAGTCATAAATGAAGCTTTTTTGGACACTGAAGTCAATCCAAAGCAAATTTTTTGTCTTGATTTTTCCTTTAGAATCCATCCATTCTCCCAAAACCTTGTGATACAACATTATTATATATGGGTGAAGGGGTTTTCTTTTAGTCACTCAAAATGACATTACACATTGTGTTTTCTGTTCTATCTGTCCGTTGTTTAAACTCTCAGCAGTCTGGAGCAGAAGCCACTTGCCTGGACGGCTGCTCTGTGACTCTAGAGGCCCAACACTGACTGTGGGAAGCTTGTAGGAAGGAGGAGGAGGAGAAAAAAAAGAAGAAATGACAGCTGTTTGCTTATAACAAGTCGAGCCGACTCAGCAGGCTCTGACAACAAAATTGGCAATTTACTTCCACTCTGAATTTCTGGGGTCAAGAGGTCCATTGGCTGGTAGACGGCTGCGATAGAAGCAAGATAACTGGCTCTCGCAGGTGTGAAATTCAACAAACACCCATCTTTTCTCAGCCGCTGCAGAGAAGCATCTTGCAACTGATGGTGTGGATAGAGAGGCCGGGCCTGGTGATTTAATCCAAATGTTTTCATAGCGCCTTTTAGTTTCTTTCAAAAATCACATTTCAATGAAGAATCAGAATTTGATTTGCTGAGATTGAACTTCTGCCATCTGCTTTCCCTAATAGAGTATAATAGAGTACCTCTCTTATTTGATCCATCTTCAAAATTACCAATTTGCTTCTTGTCTAACACTCGACCGGACAGGTCGATTAATTTCACCTCTTCCTCCTCCTCCTTTTCCTGCTCCTCCTCCTGGTGGAATCCAGCTGCAGCGATCTAACATGAGAGCAAGAAGCTGCAAGACCTTGACGTTTATTGATGTTTTGTTTTTTTTACACTTTGATATCCATCCCTGTGACTCTTCCTTCTTTTGATGTGTGGAGGTTACATTTATTTTCGATTTATTTATCGAGGGGAGAAAAAAGAATGGCAGTTGCAAATGGAGCAGAATAGAACAGAATTAAATTAACTTCCTATATATGCCTCTAACCTTTGTACCACTCTGGTGGATAAACAGCAATACAGAGTGATTATCATTGAAATATCAATTCCTTTGATCATGGGAGGGAAACTAGTTTGTTGTCCAGAAGGGATTTTAAAGGCGGTCATATTATATTTGCAAAATGTACTTTCTACTCATTTTAAAATACCTGGAAGAGAAGAAAATGTGTCCCCTCTCTCCCTGGCTTGTTTACGTTTTTTAAAAGTGTGTTGCTCCAACCAGCCAATCAGAAATCAAACCCTATATAGTGTCATTGGGGGTTCAGCCAATCCCAATCAATGTAGGCTCCTCCCACAATTAGGCAGCTCTGCACTGGCACATGGCACCACGAGAGGAAGTACTTCCTCCTCTTCACAAGATGGGCATGTGTGGGCGGAGCCAGTCCAGCTCACACAGACACAGCAGATTATGAATGCAGCTCCTATGATCCAATATTCAAATGGAGGAAAATCAAAGAAAAGCTTTGAATACAAGGTTTTTGGGCCAACGAGACCAAGAGAAAGCTTTGAAAAGCTGGATATTATGACGCCTTTATATAAGGTTGTCATGCTTTGCCTCGGTTGCAGAGCTGCTGTCTCTCTCTACAACCTGGTCCACAGTCACATATCTGTCACCATGCAAACGTGTAACCGGGGTCTTAGTTTTATAGTTGTTTACTTATTAACTTACTTTTCACTTGTTAACACAAGAAGCCACATATTTATGAACTCACTCATTGAATTGTT
This sequence comes from Blennius ocellaris, assembly GCF_963422515.1. Lineage (NCBI taxonomy): Eukaryota > Metazoa > Chordata > Actinopteri > Blenniiformes > Blenniidae > Blennius > Blennius ocellaris. The sequence continues at coordinate 31,750,021 of NC_137653.1, read as the reverse complement.
TGGTCATTTATTTCTGTGCTAATCTTTACTCAGTTGCTCATTTTGCTTTATGTTTCTTGTTTATCTGAAGGTTTATATGAGATTTTCACTGCAATATTCAACACGAGGAATCTAAATCACAACTGAAACTACTCATAACTGTTCACATAATTGGGAGCTGATGATGGCAGTAATAATAGAATATTACAATAAATCTGAACAAGGTGAGGACAATGTAGAAACTTCCCCGCCATTGACAGCAGGAAGATGACAGCACAAAAAGTTCCCCGAACTCTCACTGTGATCCTCGTGCTCGAAATAGCATCAAGGGAACTTCCAGAAAGATTATTTCTTCCGACCAAAAGCGAAAAAGATTCACCAACATTCTTATTTCCTTCCATATAGATCAAGGTTGGAAAAAAAGAAACTCCTAGATTGTGTGTGCGTGTGTGTGTGTGTGTGTGTGTGGGTGTGTGCGTGCGTGCGTGCGTGTGTGTGTGTCACTGTTTATGTGAACCTAAATATGTCCATACACAAACATCATGGGGATAAGCTGGGGTACATGTGAGGACAAATCTCAGCATTGTAGGCAAAGACTTCATTTAAAGTTGGATTCAAGTCAGAGTCAAAGTGTAAATCGATGCGTTGTCCCCACAAGGCATAGAAACCTATGTGTGTGTTTCAATGTATGCAGGTGATAGAAACATGAAGAAAAGGAGACTTTGAGCAGGACAGTGATTCTGTCAACGTGGGCGTTTCTCTTGGCGTCGCTCTTAGTCCTCCATGTCACTATCTCACTGCCTCCTGCTCGAGCCGTCGGCTTCCGAGTGCAATATTAATGGTTTCTGGTGTGCTAACCGCTAACGCCAGGACCGATTGTTGAACCTGACAATTCAAGAGCTGACTGTAATTATATGTCAGCTCCTGAAGGGCACGTTAAAACAATTTCACTTTGAAATGCTTTTTAATGGCGTTGGGGGGGAAAGTTGGGACACCTCACCACAGTCCCAGAAACATTGAAAAGGCTGCAGTTTGCATGTGAGGCCAGTAGTTGGTGCTGTTTTTTTGAATATGTGTGAATGTGTTAAAGCTCTTCTAAGCTGTGTTATTCTGTGATGTATCAGCTCGCAAGGAAGAAATGTCTCCATGATAGTGAAGAAAATTACTTTAACTGAGAATCTCTGTGACGATCCATGAGATCAGACTGTTACGCGATCCTCCACTGGTGTGGCTGCTGATCTACTCACTGCAGAAAAACTACGAGCGTAGACTCCCTACAACTTTAGGGATGAGTGAGTACACCACTCTCTGTAGCTGTATCTGTTCAACCATCAAATGATCTGTATCCGTATCTATACTCGGAATGGGTGGGGCCTAAACCTGAAGTGGACGTGGTTCAAGTGGAACTGGGTGGGGCTTAAATCGGTATATTATTTTAATTCTGAAATTGATATGGATTGATCAGAAGTTGCTAACATTAACCCTAACCCTCAGACCCAGGAATGTGATTGACCATCACACCCAGTGTGGGGGGGGGACCTTTTTCCACAGCAGACCCTCCCCACTTTCTGCTCAAAAGACGCTTCCCCCATGTACTCAGCCAGTCACTGATTGGGTGAGACTCTCAGGATTTCACACCTTCATATCCCCCAACCTTCACCAAAAGCCTTGGAAGAGACTCCTCAGAGAGTCTTACCCAGAGTCTGTCTCAAGCAGCTCCACTCAAAAAAGTTTTTTTGCTCCTGTTCTTCAATGAAGGAGGTGGGTTGCTGGAGGCAGCTCACCCAGTGTTAGCACACAGCTAACACCAGAGGCCTGTAACCAGGGCCTTCACTCCTCAACTCCTCTGCTGACCCACCACGAGGGTCAGACCTTCACCTGATCCAGAGACCAGCACCCAGAGTCTGATCTCCCATCAACCAGGAAAACCAACCAGTTCCTCCAGGACGGACCAGGGAAACGACGCCTCACAGAACTTCTTTGTGTTTTCCTCAACCAGCAGGAAAACCATCACAGACCTGAGCGACCAGCTCCTCAGTCTGGACAAAAGGAACAACCAGGAGCTGCAAAGAAGGACTCCTGAAACATCAACTCCATCTTCTTCTCCTCAGCCTGCAGAACCAGCAACCACAGTTAGCAGGAGGTGCTAACTACAGGAGAAGACACCAGCTTCCCTCCAGCAGGACAACAACTGAACTCCTTCAAGGAAGTGGGAACAACAACTGGGCTTTACCTGAGATTAGTTAAACCTGATGCTATGATAGAACTGTTTAACTTTATGAAGATGTGTTGATTCTGTTACAGTGATTGAGTTCTATAGATAATGATATTAGGAGCAGTTATCAACCTGTAAACCAACGTTAGCTCTGCCACAGACACAGGGTCTGCATGCTAATCTTTGCTTTACTAACTAGTTAACTCACAATCCTACACATATCACATCAAAGACAACATCACACAGTAACTGAACACCATCTGACGACTCCTGACGTTTTACAAAACAAGTCTCATTCACATCAAGTCATTCTAGAAATGGTCCTTTAGCAGAGACACACAGGAAGCAGACGCTAAAGACTAGCTTCCATGTTCCATTGTTCTCCAGCACATGGTGGAGACCCAGGACAGACTTCCTGTTCTCTGATAACCGATATACAACTTGGTGTGTGTGTGTGTGTGTGTGTGTGTGTGTGTGTGTGTGTGTGTGTGTGTGTGTGTGTGTGTGTGTGTGTGTGTGTGTGTGTGTGTGTGTGTGTGTGTGTGTGTGTGTGTGTGTGTGTGGAGAGAGGAGCTGGAGGGAGTGTGTGTGTGAGACGTGTGATGGAACTACAAAACAAGATGGCGGATCACAAGAAACTCCATTCAATTGGAGGTTATCAGAGAGCAGGAAGTCTGTCCACCCCCCCCCCCCCCCCACTGGGTGTGATTCCTGGGTCAGAATTCATATGTCACGACTGTGTATCATGACATATGACAATTGTCTTTTCCTAGAAATTAACAAACTTTCTGTGGTCCTGTGAGATCCCAACACCACTATCAGCCAATCACAGGCCAGCTCGCTCTCAAGGTATGTTCAAGTAACAAAAAAAAATAGGAACCAGCAGAACATCGTCATTGCAACAATAACACAACTGCAGAGATGTTTTACACTATTTTTGTAATTTTCCTTACCTTAGTAATAAAATATATTGACAGGATCCATCTGTGTCTAAAACATAACCCTTAGTAGATCATCGTCTATTTCCTGTTGGGTGGAAACCTTGTACCATCAATATTTTAATATGTCGGCTCTATGAATCCTCACACTCTTACATCCGTCAACTGGTAACATTGAATAATAAAATCCTAAAGTGTTGTTTGAGACAATCAATTCACTTACATGTCCTGCTGCTCCGGTTACCCCTGCAATGCAGGTCGCGCTACCGGTCGTGCTGCCAGTCACATGGCCGGTCACACGGCCGGTCACACTGCCGGCCACACGGCCGGTCACACGGCCAGTCACACTGCCGATCACACTGCCGGTCACACGGCCGGTCACACTGCCGGTCGTCGCCACGCCGGGGTCCCCAGGTAACCCCAGGTCGGGCAGAAGGCGCGGTGCGGGGATGGGCTTTTAATTAGCTACTTTTAGGCTGTTATGATTTTACCTTGTCTTGGCCATTTATATTTTTTGTGTACTTTCTGATGTTTTTAATTGTGTTGTGAAACACTTTGTGGCTTTTTGACTGTGAAAAGTGCTATATAAATAAATGTTACTTACTTACTTGATGACTTGATTCATTTCAAAAGGCTTTTCTGAAGCGTCAGTCCGACACTGTGATTTGACATTGCTGAGGAGAATGATCATAAGTCATTTACAGGGCTGGGATTGTTTTGTTTTCCAAGGTTACAGAAAAGAACAGAAAAAAAGCAAAGTATTGTGAAAAAGTGCTTTGCCTAATGTGCATGCCTCTGGATGAACCTGAGCAAACACTCAATGTGAGTCATATGAATAAGTCCCCTTCATGCATTCATGATGGTTCCATGTTCAGTCACACGATTCAAGGGAGACATGAAATGATCCGTATCACTGTTCAAGACATTGTGTCATCTCTTGCATCTGTGTTCGTCCGCAGTCAAGTGGCCGTTTGTGTCTCTGTCTCTGTCTTTCAAACGGGACACATTCAGAATAGAATCATTCTTTTGTCCTTGTTTTCAGAAATATCTTTCAATTACCATAAACAAGAGCATCAATTCAGTTAAGTAGTTTTCCATTACCTCATAATGTGGCCGTGATTTATCTGAAACCACAAAAACAAATCATGATTTGAATAGAATCATCCAGCTGTTAGCTAATAAAACTACTAGAAAACTGTAAATAACTCATTTCATTTGATTTTATTTGTATTGGACCAAATACAACAAAGTCATTTCAAGATACTTTTACAGAGGAAAACGCAACAATTCCAGAACTTTTCTTAGTTAATTATTAGGTTAAAGATGATTGACAGCTTTTAATTTTTTTTCTTACCTTCACTGCGATTTTAAACAGTCTTTTGTTGTGTAAAAAAATGTATTTGTATTTATCCTCGGTCACTGAAATATTACAAATAATTTACTTATGGTAATAAGTTGTCTAAATGTGTTTAGTCCGACAGCTGACAGCTTTATTTTTCTTTTTTTCTTATCCCTTTTTTTTTTTTACTTCCCCAACAAGATTTTAAACTAAATTGCCTGTCTGGGATGAAACGGACAGAAACATTTGGAATTGAAAGCACGCGCCTCAGAAGGTCGGTGCCAAACTGTCTGCAGCTCAGTGGGGAGCTTCAACGGGAAACGAAGCTCTGGCCGTGGCGCCATCGCCGTGGCGCCGTCGCCGTGGCGCCATCGCCGTGGCGCCCGACCCTCTGTGGAGGTTTGTTGTTGCGCTGCGGCGTGGCGGCAGCAGTGGGTGCTGTTGCCTCCGATTGCGTCAGCCACTTCAATGGCAGAGATGTTTGGAGAATAAGTTAGAGGAGGAGGAGGAGGAGGAAGAGGAGGAGAGATGAAGGCTGGAAAGATAACACGGGCGGAGAACCAGGAAGAAGAGGAAGGTGAGCTTAAGGAGCGATAACAGAAATGACAGATAAAGGAGAGAGAGAGAGTGAGGTAGAAAAGGGAATATCTGATGACACTGGAGGGGGAGTAAATTGAGAGATGAAAGTGAAGAGGGGCAACAGGGGCTAGGAGGACGAGTGGAAAAGAAAACCTCTGACATTTAGAAAGGCAGAAAAGAGCAGTGGAGATGTGACAGGAGGAAAGAATTGATTGAAAGAGAGGGGGATAATGGAGGAGAAAAAAGGAAACAATTTGCTGTCTTGTGGAGGAATGAAAAGGAAGATATTTGACTTTAATGGGGCCTCAGGGAATTATCTAGCGTGATGTGCTGATTTTATTCAGATCTACCATCCATCCATCCATCCATCCATCCATCCATCCATCCATCCATCCATCCATCCATCCATCCATCCATCCATCCATCCATCCATCCATCCATCCATCCATCCATCCATCCATCCATCCATCCATCCATCCATCCATCCATCCAGTGTTGGAATTCGTACCTGTGTTCCCCTGAATTCCTGCATGTTCGTTTGATCCGGGAGAGGCAGAAAGAGAGCGTTAATTTCTTCAATAATGCATTTAATAATCACACAAAGAAGAGATTACAAAAATGCATATCAGATTATACAATGCTACAAAATTCCATATATCAGAGATTACATTATACGAGCTCGGACCGTTCTTCTCTGCAGACCCAAGTATACAGACCAGGTTTACAATGAAGAAGGGCCCCGTTGCAACGCGGGTTCATATTTATACATTTGCATATGACACCTCAACCTCACATTGGTCAGTTCCTCGTGATGTATGCGTTGCTATGGTGAAGTTGTTATTCCTTTGTCTCTAAAACTGCTTCAAAGTGGTTTTACTCAAAGCTTGACGTTCTGTGGGACAAAGTGACCTCTGACCTCTTATCTGTTCCAATCTTACCTTCAACCATACTTTTGCAACGTGGAGCGCTGAGGAGACGTCGCCAACCAACTAGGAAATCCTTGAACATTTGTTTTTCCCAACTTGAGCAGTGGGAGGAATCCCAGCTGTGTAGGAAGATAACTGAATACAATGTGTTCAGGTGTCTCACAGAAATCAAATGTTTAACTTGTATATTCCTTCACCATCCATCCATCATCCATCATCCATCATCCATCATCCATCATCCATCATCCATTGCATCTTTTGGTAGATCTTCATATTGGTGTTGGTTCGCTCTGATTTTCTGCAGCCTGTTTATTTTGTGTTGTGGTCACGTTGCCTAAGCGTCTGTGTGTTATTGTAGCTCGTGTGCAAGTGTGTGCACTGTTTGTTCTCTGTTTGCAGGGGTTTACTTTGTCTGTGCGATTCAATCCCGCTGCTTTGCTTTGAGCCGTTTGGCCGCCGCCGTGTCACTTTAGAGACGGAAAAGTGATCACTCTCCTCCGCCGCTCAGCACAATCACACTCCTGCTTGTTTCCCAGTGTATTTTAAGCCACTGTGATATGTCTTCTTGAGGAATGTGGAGTTATGAAATAAACCCCGTGGCATTACAAAAAAAAATACAAAATTAATATGAGGGTATATGAGAACAATTTAATTTGTATTGATGCCTTCCGTTCATAAGGGATCCTCTGGAGGTTTTGCAGCTTGTTCACACTAACACACAAGGCTGCAGGTGGAGCCGTCACGCCAGGCAGCAACTCAGTGTCTCGCCCCAGGACAGGATGTGACATGTGATCATGAGGAGGCGGGACTGATTCAATGACGCTGCGATGAGGAGGACGAAGAGCGACGCAAACAAATAACCAAGTAGACACCTCAAAGTTTTCACTTCATTTCTTTCCTATTTATCTGGAAAATGTGATGATTTGTGTCGTTTTAATCCAAACTAATCCATCTTTATTTGTATAGCACTTTCAACACAATGGCCAAGGTTGACCAAAGTGCTTCACAGTAAAAAACAAAACCGAACAATAATAAAACAATCAGTGAGTAAAAACTAGGGATGAGAGACTACACCACTATCTGTATCTGTTCAACCATCTAAATAATCTGTATCCGTATCTGTACGTGGAGTGGGCGTGGCGTAGACCGGAAGTGGGCGTGACTCAACTGAAACTGGGTGGGGCTTAAATCAGTACATTATTTTAAGTCTGAAATTGAAATGGATTGATCAGAAGTTGCTTTATTTATTGTTTATTTGAAAACTATTTATAGAACAGCCTCAGAATTGAGATTCAATGTTTTATATGTAAAAAAAACGATATACTATATAAAGCTTAATTTGTATTATTTATAATATATACGCGAACCGGAACGGACTAAACCGTTCTAGCCCCGCACTTTTTGTGCGGTGGAAACGGGGCTTTTCTTTGCAGCTCCTGGTTGTTCCCTTTGTCCAGACTGAGGAGGTGGTCGCTCAGGTCTGTGATGGTTTTCCTGCTTGATGGAGATCAGACTCTGGGTGCTGGTCTCTGGATCAGGGGAAGGTCTGACCCTCGTGATCGGGTCAGCAGAGGAGTTGAGGAGTGAAGGCCCTGGTTGCAGGCCTCTGGTGTTAGCTGGATGCTAACGCTGGGTGAGCTGCCTCCAGCCACCCTCCTCCTCCATTGAAGAACAGGAGCAAATAACCTATGTATGTATGTCGGCTGGGCTGCAGCTGAGCTGCTGGGATGCAGCTCCTTTGTCCCTGGTGTTCACAGGGGGAAGACTCAGGGGAAGACTCAGGGGAAGACTCAGGGGAAGACTCAGGGGAAGACCCGGAGAAGTCTCTTCCAAAAATTTTTTTTTTTTTCACAATTTTTTTTATTAGGTTTTTCAACAGACAAATTCTAAGCATCACAACAAGGAGAGAAAGAAACGGGGGATAAAAAAACAACAATTTACAATCAGTGCCAAACAGTTACAGGAATAAAGATAAAAGGGTACATAGGAGTAGGCAAAACACTGACAGCTTGACATAATGTCTATAAAATAAGGTAAAGTGTCTTTAGTTTAACCCACCACCCCCCAGCCCACCCGGTATTGGCCAACAGAAATCGACACAGCACAACATAACGCGCACACGTACATACACACACACACAATCTTAGACAATAAAAAAAAAAAAATAAATAAAAATAAAAATAAAAATAATAAAAATAAATAAACAAAAATAGTAATAAAATAAAGTAAAAACAAATTAACAATAATAATAATAATGGTCAAAATTTTTGATGAAGGAGGGGGAATCGAAAGTGTGAAAACTTGAGAGCCTCACCCAATCGGTGATTGGCTGATTGCATGAGGGAAGTGAGTTTTGAGCAGAAAGTGGTGGTGTGTGTGTGTGTGTGTGTGAGGGGGGGGGGCGTTGCAGGCATGGGGTTGCAGTATTCACATGTCATGATCATGTATCATGACAAATGAAAATTGTCTTTCCTTGGAAATGAACAAACTTTCTGTGGTCTTGTCAGACCGATGTATATGTAAAGCAAGAAGAGTAAAAATCAGACAATGGCTGGGACATTACATTCTTACAAGAGTGTTTGGGAGGCAGGGAGGGCAGAAGGGCCTTTACATTAACTTGTGTATACACAAAAAGTTCTATTTTTCACATTTCTGTTAGTTTTGGAATATTGTATATGCCATGACGCATTCAGATGAGCCAGCCTCATCACAAATGAACCTCCTTCAGACAAATCCCTCCTGTGGCTCTGTTTGGCACTGCAACAACCTAACAGTCACAGGCCTTGTGTGTGTAACACACTGTTGCCTCAATATTTGACCAATGAGATGATCCCACGCACTGAGGAGCTTGAGCTCATTTCATCATCATTGCTCCTTATTGGCTTTTGTGCTGTTTGGAGGATTCTGATATGCAACAGCGATGCAAAGTTCCTCTCAAGATCTGAAGATGTGGCCTAGATGCATATATGTATGCGCACACACGCACACGCACACACACACACACACACACACACACACACACACACACACACACACACACACAAAAGGCCAACGTACACACTAGTCGACTTCAATCCGATGGCTGTGTGGGCGGACACAGAAAAAGAAACAAAAACACATACACATGCACACACGTAGAGCGCAGTAAGCTTTCACCCTTGTGTTCATGTGACAAACAGTCGCCGTCGCAGCCCTGTGAGATTAGCATTGACTCGCATCAACATACTCACTCTGAGATTAATTTAGGCCCCGTTCACACGGCGTTTCACGTGACAACACCTAATCCGTTCAAAAAAGGAGTGTTTCCACTGCAGCAGCAGACACAGGGACAATGATGCCTCCATCAGTCTCTGTAGGAGGGATTAGCAACCAGGAAAGAATCTTCCCACCTTGGGAGCCAAGACAAAAACTTGGCCGATACAGTGCAGCCGCAGACTGGTGTTGTGCAAATGGACCCCACAAAAAAGAGCAACAAAGAGAGAAGCCCTTGATGTTGTGGGGGATTAGAGAGAAGGAGGGAAACTCAGGCGAGGATGAGAAGAAGACAAGAGGAACGATTGTGAGGCGTAACACCTTGAGCATACATGTGCTGCGACTGGTAAAGTCTGCATACTGATGAAGGGGTTAGTGCTTAGCTGCTTCCACTCCAGGCTTTCTGCGCAGTTTGAATGTTTCCCCTGTGCATCGGTGGCTTTTGTTCACGTACTTCCCCCACAAAGCCCAAACACATGAAGGTGAATATCTTGAGTTTGACTAAGAAGTGTAGGGATTTACTACCTCATATGGATCACTATTTATGTTTTGGTTGGCTATCGATAATGATTAATAATTATCAAAGATAGTTATTAATAATGTTGTTGAAATTTAATCTGATCTGTATCAGAACCTGGGAGCTCCACCTGTCTAAACAGGAAATGATAGACAATTCAGTTCTATCAGTCTCATAAGACTGATATAACTGATTAACTAAACAGTTAATCAGGAATTTGAATTAATAGTTAAATTAATTACAATTACCAGAATTAACAGTAAAGCTTGAAGGATTTTGGAGTTCTTAACACAGAAGAGGTCGACATTTCATTCACCTTTGTGCTCATTAATAACACAGCAAGTATGATTCCAAACATTATATTTATTTACAATGAAAACAAATAAACACAGATTCTAACTACCTATATACAGCTGGGTGTGTGTGTGTGTGTGTGTGTGGAGAGAGAAAGAGAGAGAGAGGTGGAGGGAGTGTGTGTGTGTGTGAGATGTGTGATGGAACTACAAAACAAGATGGTGGATCACAAGAAACTCCATTCAAATGGAGGTTATCAGAGAGCAGGAAGTCTGTCCTGGGTCTCCACCATGTGCTGGAGAACAATGGAACATGGAAGCTAGTCTTTAGCGTCTGCTTCCTGTGTGTCTCTGCTAAAGGACCATTTCTAGAATGACTTGATGTGAATGAGACTTGTTTTGTAAAACGTCAGGAGTCGTCAGATGGTGTTCAGTTACTGTGTGATGTTGTCTTTGATGTGATATGTGTAGGATTGTGAGTTAACTAGTTAGTAAAGCAAAGATTAGCATGCAGACCCTGTGTCTGTGGCAGAGCTAACATTGCTTTACAGGTTGATAACTGCTCCTAATATCATTATCTATAGAACTCAATCACTGTAACAGAACCAACACATCTTCATAAAGTTAAACAGTTCTATCATAGCATCAGGTTTAACTAATCTCAGGTAAAGCCCAGTTGTTGTTCCCATTTCCTTGAAGGAGTTCAGTTGTTGTCCTGCTGGAGGGAAGCTGGTGTCTTCTCCTGTAGTTAGCACCTCCTGCTAACTGTGGTTGCTGGTTCTGCAGGCTGAGGAGAAGAAGATGAAGTTGATGTTTCAGGAGTCCTTCTTTACAGCTCCTGGTTGTTCCTTTTGTCCAGACTGAGGAGCTGGTCGCTCAGGTCTGTGATGGTTTTCCTGCTGGTTGAGGAAAACACAAAGAAGTTCTGTGAGGCGTCGTTTCCCTGGTCCGTCCTGGAGGAACTGGTTGGTTTTCCTGGTTGATGGAAGATCAGACTCTGGGTGCTGGTCTCTGGATCAGGGGAAGGAACCCTTGTGGTTGGTTCAGCAGAGGAGTTGAGGAGTGGAGGCCCCTGGTTTGCAGGCCTCTGGTGTTAGCTGTGTGCTAACGCTGGATGAGCTGCTCTCCAGCAACTCACCTCCTTGGAGTTTGCTTTGCAAGAGAGCGAGATGGAGGCTGGCTGAAGCCTTTTGTCCACGTGTGAATTCAGAGGTGTCAAAGCCTGAGAGCTTCAACCAATCAGTGACTGGCTGATTTCATGGGGGAAGAGTCTTGTGAGCAGAAAGGGGGGGAGGAAGGTCCTGCAGAAGGCCCTCCACCCCCACTGGGTGTGATGGTCAATCACATTCCTGGGTCAGAATTCATGTCATGACTGCGTCTCATGACAAATGAATATTGTCTCTAACCAAAAAATGAACAAACTTTCTGTGGTCCTGTAGATCCCAACCGAAGGTTATGTGTTCGTCTGGGTGTATTTATTTATTTATCAATCGGTGTTGATGTATGTGAGCAACTTTTTGCAAAAACCATTGAGCCAAAGTGCATGAAGTCTTCAGGGAGGATTTCTCATCATGTAAGGACCAATTGATTTGATTTTGGGACGTTAACAGCTAAACGTAATCAGCCACATTAGAGCAACGACTTGAAGTCGGCGGCAAGTTTTTGGGAAAAAGAAGGCAGTTGATTGAAAACCATTGTACACATTGTACTGCTCACTGTTCTTACTGCATCTGTCCCATTGTGTAGAAGTCCGGAGCAGTACAACATCCTGCATCCAATATGTCAATGACAGAAATGAGCAATAAGGGCTATAAAGTACAAGAACACACAAAACCACCCGGAAATATATGGCTTAGTAAGATATAAGATGTCACACATTTTGCACAAAACCAGAAAAAACCCAAGAAACATTAATCTACAACTGCAATGGAAGTAAAACACAAAATATAAATCAGTTTTAAAGGATGTTTATATATTTAATCAAGAAATATGTAGCAAGAAATGCAGTAATTCAAATACCATTATGATATATCTTTAATAGATTGTTTTTATACACTGTTTCCTTACCTAATGTAGGTACATAGGCATAATAATAATAATAATAGTAATAATAATAATAAAAACAATAATAATAATGATAATAATCATAGTAGTAGTAGTAGTAGTACTAATAATAAAGCAGTCAAGCCACCTGACAAAAGTATTAAAAAAACATTCAAAACAATGTACATGTAGTATCCTTTAGCTACTTACAAGTAATTATTAAATGCTATAAAGCCTGATTCATACTGGATATCCAGATATGACGTGCGAAGGCATCGTGTTGCCGTGAGCTACCTCCGCACAGCCACGGCAAAAAGTTCCACCTTCCCAGCTGTTTTCCAAAAGTTGCGTTTTGAGTGGCCGTTGTTGTGTAAACGATCACCCAAAACACAACAACGTTTTTTTTTAATGATTTTACTTGAAAGCATTGCAGGGTCAAAAAGTAACAGACTGGTTAATGTTTGATTCTGCAACGTAAACACAAAATAAAAGCGAACAAACCCAGGCGCCGCCATATTGGATCCATCGTAGCTGACCGTTGAAGTAACCCATTCCATATGATGTCCCTCTCCTGCATAATAAGCTCATTCATGTCGCTTAAAACACATTAGATACATTTATTTTTGAATTAAGCTGAGAAAAAAAGTGTACTTTCATAGTTTATTATTTCAACCAATTAGACATCACTGCTTCAACAGACTCCTCTTCACCATTTCAACTATGAATTAGCATCTCCTACATGAAGGGAGATTATTTTGTTGGAAGTGAAGCCCACCGGTATATTCTAATGGCCTCTCATGAGGAAAAAGCTTCGTCTTTTCTTACCATCTGTCAACAAACACGGAAATTCCTCTGTCGTCACGGGTTTGAATTCAATATCTGCTGCGGCAACGCAACCAGACAGGCAGCTGTTAAAAAAGTTCGATAAATAAATTGTAGAAATGTCAGCTTCTCTGGTGGGAACATGCAGGAATAAATTCCCTCATCTAGTGAGCAATCTGGAATTGGAGGACTCCACTCACCGGAAACTGTTGTTGTTGTTTATTTGCTTGTGTTTGTCTCTCTTTGTGTTGCACGGTGACTTGACATGATGGCCTTTGAGAGGTTTCTGCTGGATGTTCCTGGATGTGCTGCTCCGCCTGCACAGTGCTACGGCCCAATTAGCTGAACAAACCAGGTGTTGCACTTCTTTGGAGTCTGCTGAAGGGTGATAATAAAGTGTATGAGCTTTGCAGCGGCGGCGCTGTGATTAATAACTGCTGAACCCTCATGGGAAAATATGTATAAAAAAAAAACATGCATTCTGCAAACTGTTGGCGTTTTTACTGAAACGTTCTCTCGGGGCAGGATCCAGTCTCGCTTTCCAGCGAAGGGTTAACGGGAACTGAGAAATGAAATGCAGGCAATGTCAGGGAAAGTGGAGGCTCAACGGCACCCAAGAATCTGCCTCTGACAACACAAACGCACAACCTTCAATCTGAAATCTCAAACTGGACAAAAAGCATGAATGAGTTTGAACCCATGAAAATGAACTCACATTTATTAAAGCATGATTCATCTGAGATTTGTGCCTTGTGGTTATTGTGGTTACAGACCTCTAGTAGTTGTCATAGTCGTAGTAATAGTAGTAGAAGTTATAGTACTAGTCGTAGTACTAGTAGTAGTCATAGTAGTTAGTAGTCATGATAATAATAGTAGTAGTGGTAGTAGTAATAGTAGTAGAGGTAATAGTACTAGTAGCAGTAGTAGTAGTAGTAGTCATGATAATAATAGTAGTAGTGGTAGTAGTAATAGTAGTAGAGGTAATAGTACTAGTAGCAGTAGTAGTAGTAGTAGTAGTAGTCATGATAATAATAGTAGTAGTGGTAGTAGTAATAGTAGTAGAGGTAATAGTACTAGTAGCAGTAGTAGTAGTAGTAGTCATGATAATAATAGTAGTAGTGGTAGTAGTAATAGTAGTAGAGGTAATAGTACTAGTAGCAGTAGTAGTAGTAGTAGTCATGATAATAATAGTAGTAGTGGTGGTAGTAGTAATAGTAGTAGAGGTAATAGTACTAGTAGCAGTAGTAGTAGTAGTAGTAGTAGTAGTCATGATAATAATAGTAGTAGTGGTAGTAGTAATAGTAGTAGAGGTAATAGTACTAGTAGCAGTAGTAGTAGTAGTAGTCATGATAATAATAGTAGTAGTGGTGGTAGTAGTAATAGTAGTAGAGGTAATAGTACTAGTAGCAGTAGTAGTAGTAGTAGTCATGATAATAATAGTAGTAGTGGTAGTAGTAATAGTAGTAGAGGTAATAGTACTAGTAGCAGTAGTAGTAGTAGTAGTAGTAGTCATGATAATAATAGTAGTAGTGGTAGTAGTAATAGTAGTAGAGGTAATAGTACTAGTAGCAGTAGTAGTAGTAGTAGTCATGATAATAATAGTAGTAGTGGTAGTAGTAATAGTAGTAGAGGTAATAGTACTAGTAGCAGTAGTAGTAGTAGTAGTCATGATAATAATAGTAGTAGTGGTGGTAGTAGTAATAGTAGTAGAGGTAATAGTACTAGTAGCAGTAGTAGTAGTAGTAGTAGTAGTAGTCATGATAATAATAGTAGTAGTGGTAGTAGTAATAGTAGTAGAGGTAATAGTACTAGTAGCAGTAGTAGTAGTAGTAGTCATGATAATAATAGTAGTAGTGGTGGTAGTAGTAATAGTAGTAGAGGTAATAGTACTAGTAGCAGTAGTAGTAGTAGTAGTAGTCATGATAATAATAGTAGTAGTGGTAGTAGTAATAGTAGTAGAGGTAATAGTACTAGTAGCAGTAGTAGTAGTAGTAGTAGTCATGATAATAATAGTAGTAGTGGTGGTAGTAGTAATAGTAGTAGAGGTAATAGTACTAGTAGCAGTAGTAGTAGTAGTAGTAGTAGTCATGATAATAATAGTAGTAGTGGTAGTAGTAATAGTAGTAGAGGTAATAGTACTAGTAGCAGTAGTAGTAGTAGTAGTCATGATAATAATAGTAGTAGTGGTGGTAGTAGTAATAGTAGTAGAGGTAATAGTACTAGTAGCAGTAGTAGTAGTAGTAGTAGTCATGATAATAATAGTAGTAGTGGTAGTAGTAATAGTAGTAGAGGTAATAGTACTAGTAGCAGTAGTAGTAGTAGTAGTAGTCATGATAATAATAGTAGTAGTGGTGGTAGTAGTAATAGTAGTAGAGGTAATAGTACTAGTAGCAGTAGTAGTAGTAGTAGTAGTAGTCATGATAATAATAGTAGTAGTGGTAGTAGTAATAGTAGTAGAGGTAATAGTACTAGTAGCAGTAGTAGTAGTAGTAGTCATGATAATAATAGTAGTAGTGGTGGTAGTAGTAATAGTAGTAGAGGTAATAGTACTAGTAGCAGTAGTAGTAGTAGTAGTCATGATAATAATAGTAGTAGTGGTGGTAGTAGTAATAGTAGTAGAGGTAATAGTACTAGTAGCAGTAGTAGTAGTAGTAGTAGTAGTCATGATAATAATAGTAGTAGTGGTAGTAGTAATAGTAGTAGAGGTAATAGTACTAGTAGCAGTAGTAGTAGTAGTAGTCATGATAATAATAGTAGTAGTGGTGGTAGTAGTAATAGTAGTAGAGGTAATAGTACTAGTAGCAGTAGTAGTAGTAGTAGTCATGATAATAATAGTAGTAGTGGTAGTAGTAATAGTAGTAGAGGTAATAGTACTAGTAGCAGTAGTAGTAGTAGTAGTCATGATAATAATAGTAGTAGTGGTGGTAGTAGTAATAGTAGTAGAGGTAATAGTACTAGTAGCAGTAGTAGTAGTAGTAGTAGTAGTCATGATAATAATAGTAGTAGTGGTAGTAGTAATAGTAGTAGAGGTAATAGTACTAGTAGCAGTAGTAGTAGTAGTAGTCATGATAATAATAGTAGTAGAGGTAGTAGTAGCAGTAGTATTTGTAGTAGTAGTAGTAGCAGCAGTAGTAGTAGTAGCAGCAGTAGCAGGAGTAGCAGTAGTACTAGTAGTAGTAGCAGCAGTAGTAGTAGTAGCAGTAGTACTACTAGTAGTAGTAGTAGTAGCAGCAGCAGTAGTAGTAGTAGCAGCAGTAGCAGTAGCACTAGTAGTAGTAGTACTAGTAGTAGTAGCAGCAGTAGTAGTAGTAGCAGTAGTACTAGTAGTAGTAGTACTAGTAGTAGTAGCAGCAGTAGTAGTAGTAGCAGTAGCACTAGTAGTAGTAGTACTAGTAGTAGTAGCAGCAGTAGTAGTAGTAGCAGTAGTACTAGTAGTAGTAGTAGCAGCAGTAGTAGTAGTAGCAGCAGTAGCAGGAGTAGCAGTAGTACTAGTAGTAGTAGTAGTAGTAGTAGTAGCAGCAGTAGCAGTAGTAGCAGCAGTAGCAGTAGTACTAGTAGTAGTAGTAGTAGTAGCAGCAGTAGCAGGAGTAGCAGTAGTACTAGTAGTAGTAGTAGTAGTAGTAGTAGCAGCAGTAGCAGTAGTAGCAGCAGTAGCAGTAGCAGTAGTAATAGTAGTAGTAGTAGCAGCAGTAGCAGTAGTAGCAGCAGTAGCAGTAGTACTAGTAGTAGTAGTAGTAGTAGCAGCAGTAGTAGTAGTAGCAGCAGTAGCAGCAGCAGTAGCACTAGTAGTAGTAGTAGTAGCAGCAGTAGCAGCAGCAGTAGCAGTAGTACTAGTAGTAGTAGCAGTAGTAGTAGTAGTAGTAGCAGCAGTAGCAGGAGTAGTAGCAGTAGCAGTAGTAGTAGTAGTAGTAGCAGCAGTAGCAGGAGTAGTAGCAGTAGTAGTAGTAGCAGGAGTAGTAGCAGTAGCAGTAGTAGTAGTAGTAGTAGCAGCAGTAGCAGGAGTAGTAGCAGTAGCACTAGTAGTAGTAGTAGTAGTAGCAGCAGTAGCAGGAGTAGCAGTAGTACTAGTAGTAGTAGTAGTAGTAGCAGCAGTAGTAGTAGTACTAGTAGTAGTACTAGTAGTAGCAGCAGTAGCAGGAGTAGTAGTAGTTATGGTTTATTCAGTCAACCAAATACAAAATAAACAAAAACAAACAGGAAGACCGCAGTTAACACAGTTGCTTTTAATCTTGTCCGTCAATAGTTTTCAAAAGAGGTGATTTTTCATCTCTTTTAAATATTTTAAGCGCATTACATTTTTTTAAGTTATGGTCCAAGTTGTTCCAAACACTAAGCCCTCTTAGAGAAACACAGAGATGCTGAGAGCTTTTATGAGAATCTCACTGTATTTTGCACCAGAAGGTTTCATTAAATTCTGCTTCAGCATCAACATGTTAAAGAAAACACGTAATGGTTCGACAATAACAGCCTGATTTTCAGTCATAATTGGTTTTTTCGACACGGCATGACACTGCGCAGTGAGCCAGTGAAGACTTCCAGAGGTACAGTAACTCCATGACAGAACACAAACCTGGAAAACCTCCAAGCTAGGTGATCGCATGTCGGCGCCCCCACTGCCGATGTGATATTTACCATAATGTACTACAGGAGAGGAGTCATTCAACAGGTTCATTTGTACAATATCCACCTACCCTGTCTGCACTCGTTCACTGAACAAGCTACTGCTTCTTTCTTTTTCTTTCTTTGCTCTTCTTCTCCAACATGAGGTTGTTTGTGTGTCGTCATGTGGGCAGATGTGTGGGCGTATTTTTCCTCCTGCGGTTTTCTGATGCCCGGCATGCAGCATCAGACGGATCCGTCGCTCCCTCTCTCTCTCTCTCCTGCGAGTGTGTGTGAAGAGAAAAGTGCTTTTTACCAACGTCATGTTACAGTGTGTGTGTGTGGAGGAGGAGAGTGCCAGCAGTAACAGAATCATAAATATTGATCAGTTTCTTGGTTGATGATGGATGGGAATGCCACTTTCTCTCTATGTCCCTTGGTGAGCCCCCCTCATTTTCTTTTTAGTTTTTTACTGTGTACTTTGTTTGGTACTTTGTCTAATAAATACTTTTTTGTTGGTTTTGAGCTCATGTCGACGTGGATGGGAAAAGATTCTGAGATGTGGGTCGAGTAGCAGATGGACCTCAAAATGTCCTTAAAATGACATGAACCCATCTTCCTTCAGTGTTATGGTTTATTTACCCTGGTAATACCCTGGTAGCCAATCTGATTCCACATGACTCCCTTATCAGCGAGCGAGCCTGTCTGCTGTGTCCCAAGCATCGGAGCCTCAACTAGACGACCAACAACAACCAGACAAGGCAGCAAACCAGCTGACGAGCAGCACATTACACCTGTAGAGCCTCAACACTCCAGCCTGGGTTGGTAGTTTAACTACCGCCCAGGAGACGCGTGGGTAGTGTCCACCGCGTGGTTTTGGCTGGAAGAGTGCGGGACCAGGCAAACAGCCGCTTGGGCTGTTGGAAATCCAGGATACTGGCTCTCTGCTGTATGTTTCTCCAGGCCCGGCCGACACCCAGTGGAGGAGGAGCTGTGAATGACAGCGGGCCGGCTACACCTGCTAACATGTTACCCGCTGCTAACACCCGCCGCTAGCTGACTGGAGCGTAAACCAACAACAACATGGGTCAGAAAAATGCACTCACAGCGGAGGAAGGAGACGACATCCAGCGGTCCTTGGACTTCATGACTGAGGAAATAGCAACAGTCAAGGTGCAGCAGAAAGCCATTCTGGACTTGGTGGCAGAGGTGAAGGATCTGAGGATCCAGAACGCCGAGAAACACCGATGTCTGGCTTACCTGGAGGGCAGAGTTGCTGATTTGGAGCAATACTCCCAGATCAACGACGTCATCGTCACCAAGCGCCACACTAAACCCCGGTCATATGCCAGGGCTGTGACAGGTGACAACGGGTGACAACAACTCATTACCTTTCTGCAATCAAAGGGGATTGATGTGGACGGCAACAACATGGAGGCATGCTATATCCCCTACCCTGGAGGAAGGACAACAACACCCTGGGCCGTCATTTTCAGGTTTGTCAACCGAAACACAAAACAGCACTACTAAAACAGGGAAGAAAGCTGAAGGGGTCTGACATTTACTGAATGAGCATCAAACAAACCTAAATGCTGACATCATCAGGAAAGCATGGTTTTTGAAAAAAAAAACAAGGAAATATTGATAACACATGAACGGCAAAGTTTTCATTCAACTGAACGGAACACCAGAACAAGCAAAAGCTTTGATAATCAGGAGTATCGAGGAACTGGACAGATATCAGTAATATTCCCCAAACGGACTGTCAGGTATGCCCAAAGGAAAACGCATGGGGGAAGTGTCTTTTGAGTAGAAAGCGGGGGAGGATTTGCATGAGTCTGCAGTGGTAAAAGGTCCCCCCCACTGGGTGTGATGGTCTATCACATTCCTGGGTCCAAATTCATATGTCATGACAAATGAAAATTGTCTTTCCCCAGAAATGAACAAACTTTCTGTGGTCTTGTGAGATCCCAAAGGGTGTAAGGATGATTTATTATTTAGCTATATTTCTATTTGCTAGTTTGTTTTGGTTTCATTTTTGTTTATATTTTTTATTTTTCTTGTACAGAAGATACGTATATGTATATGTATGTGTTGGGATTTATGGTTGTTATTAGCATCATAATTACTGTAAGTAATTAACCCTAGCACTAACCCGATGACCAAGGTGAGATTGGTTGTGCGGTGAGTAACCCGGGAAATCAGCCGACCATCCAGGGCGTTGACACTCTGGGGGGATGACAGGAGCTCCAACGGCGGTCCGAGCTGGGCCGCCAACGAAATTTAACGGGCCCAGGTCTGGATAGCCGGTGAATCATGGATCCAGAGTGCTGTCCCCCACCGAGCCGCCTTCCCTCGCAGGAGGTTGGTGGTGTAGGTGATCTTGGCCCGGTCGGAGGGATACTTGGAGGGCTGAAAGGTCGAAGACGAGGCGTCACTTCAGCAGGAGCCCAGTTCCCCGGCGTATGGTTCTGGTGGGGGAACGAAGGGCTCCTTGCTGGGAGAGGAGTCGTCCAGGGTCCGTGGGAAGTGGGTGACACGGGGATTTGATACAGGAGCCTCTGTAGAAGTCAGCCGCTGATAAATATCGTGGATGGAAGCAGCGAGCTCCTGCAGCAGACATTCGTGCCGACCGAGCAGCACCCCCTGGGAGGAGAGGGCTTCTCCCACTGAGTTGAGGTCCGCTGGGTTCATTTTGTTGGCCAGACGATTCTGTTAAGGCTGAGAGCCGGTGCGTGGAGTTTCTGGAACCCAGAAGCAGACCAGGAGACAGAGCAGGTACAATTAGCAATCATTTATTTCTATTGCAAGACCTGGGAGACGAGGGAACGGAGTCTCCGAGATGCAGAGTGTGCAGGCGAGGAGACTGCAGCAGGGAGGTGCTGCACCAGGAGGAGGTGTGCTGAGGACGCACGGAGTGAGGAGCCGAGGGCACACCAGGAGCGCAACAGGGAGAGCTGCACAGCGAGGCGGGGAGGCCCCGCTTGAAGCAGGGAGTCGTGGATCTCATGAGAGGAGCCGGTGACTCTGAACACAGACACACTCTTCTGGCACCGGACCTCCTCACTGCAGGGCTTAAGAGGTGGAGCAATCAATTAGTTGATTATCTGCAGGAGTGTGATGGAGGATCCGGTGCTGGAGGAGGTGTGGATCCTCACACTTTGCTCACAAAAGTTGGGGGGAAGGTTCTTTTTTATTGTGTGTGTATTTATTTATTGGTTTGTACATATATATATATTTTATGTAAGGTGATTAGGGCAACTGAAGAAAAAAAAATTGAGGCAAAAAAAAATTTACTTCAGAAAAGGTCGAAAATCGAAGTCGAGATTTTTTTTTCGAAAAAAAACAACCTTCAAATCACTCCAGAAAAATCTTAACACATTTAAGAAGCACCCCGGGATCCGTGCCTTTGTTCTTCGTACTCCACGAACGTCTGCGACAGAACAATGCTGCAGGATGACTGTGTCTTATTGTCCTGTACTGATGACTGACTGTGTTTTATTGTCCTGTACTGATGACTGACTGTGTCTTATTGTCCTGTACTGATGACTGACTGTGTCTTATAGTCCTGTACTGATGACTGACTGTGTCTTATAGTCCTGCACTGATGACTGTGTCTTATAAGCCCCGTCTCCACCGCACACAAGTGCTGTGACGGAGCGGAGCAGTACGGAATAGAGACCCCGACCGGAATTTTGGGTCGCGTTTCCACTGCAGAAAGCAGCTTTAAAAGTGGGCGGGGCTTATGAGCTCCGCAGAAATGTGAAATTACAACAGAAAAGAAAGTCGTCAGATCAAGATCTTGTGAATCCTCTGTTGTTGTTTACATCCTCCTCTTTCTATTTTTTGCAGCGGAAAAAAACAGAAGTTACTTTTTGCAGCAGTCATTTTTTGCAACGGAGAGCTGCAGCCGCAACTTCCGTGTTTGTTGTGAGAGAGCGAACGCTCCGGCCACTTGCCGGCGATTTGGGGCGACGTGCCCCGCACTCGAGCGCTCGGGTGTGGGGCAAGTGGCCGGAGCGTTCCCCCCGGTTGGCTGAGGCACAGACACGGGAGTCTGAGCTTTCTGCTCAAACACAGGAGGTTCTCCACTCCGGCGCTGATCGCGGTCCGGCAGAACAGCGCCGGAACACGGAGGCGCCGAGCTCCGAGCTCCTTTTCATCACTTCCGCGGTCCGTCCCCGCGATATAGCGCCACTAACCGCGGTTGAACAGAACGCTGACCGCCTCTGGGAAGCGGAGCTGCCAGAGCGCGCTGACACCGGAGCCAAAAGCTCCAGACTCCCGTGTCCCGGACGCGCATCCACACCACGGCGAGCGCTATTGTCTTGTACAAATGACTGACTGTGTTTATGAGCTAAATTCTGTTCTGAAGCATCTTTTCACCACTTCATTAAACCGCCTGACATGCATTTTGTAGAATGGAGTGGATGGAACGACTTTGTAAAAAGAAATTCTCTGTGAAAAAAAAGAATCTCGACTTTGATACTCAACTTTTTCTGAAGTACATGAAGGTTTTTTTTTTTATTTTTTTTTTTAGCCTTACTCTGCCATAATATTTTACCAATGTGGGTTGAACAGATCCTGTGATGGAAAGACATTTCCTCCACTGTCGACACGCCGGTGCGCCGCTGATTTAACCAGAACATTGCAGCAACATGAAGCAATTCAAAAGACCACGACAAACGGTAGATCAAAGAACCTTGTCCTCCACTGGTTTCCATGGTGACATCATGTGGCGTTGGCGAAGTGCCTGTTCTAGCCTACATCTGTATCTACTTCTACCCAAACTCCACTACTTTTTAAAGAAATACCTGCTGCACACTGTGCACGCCATTGAGACGTGCAGATTTGTGCAACCTGCATAATTTGCAGACACGGTTTGGTTCCTGTTCACCGACTGTTTTTAGATACATTTAATTTGTCTTTAAATGGATGTTGCTGTTTCACTAATCGGCCCATAAGGAGCAGTGAAGTGAGAGTTGATAAATTAAAGACATGAGCCGGTCTATAGCTTTAAATCCCAATCAAAAGCACATTAGAACAATCAATGTACAGAGAGAAATGGCGACGTTCCATTGGCTCCGTTCTTTCTTATTAAACTCAGTAACTGTTGGTGTGAAGGCTCATTACTCATTGATGAAATGATTGGAGGCAAATCCACTGGGAATGAACTCACTTTGAATTTTAACCGAAGCCATGGAGTCACTCGACGTCAGTTGTCTCAAGTTTCCAAAACTAAAAAGTAGTTTTAACAAAGAATTTCAGTGTTGGTGCAGAGATGTCCAATCCCTGTTTATACCACGTCGTTTTCAAGTGAAAGCTGAAAAACAGAGCCAAGGGAGTCAGAGCCATTGAAAACTCAAGGTTTTTTTTCTCGCAAGGTGGTATGTTTCAAAAAAGTTTTGCCTGCATGGACAAAAATGCAACCTTTTCAAAATGACTCCGGTCGGTTTGGTGAAATTTTTCAAGAACCATCCCACTCAGTCTCCATGGAAACAGGAGAAAAACTAACTTTTTGAAAACACTTCATCTCCGAGGAAAAGGAAGAAAGACACGCCTTTTTAAGTATAAAAGGACATCGTTTTCAGAATGTTGCCACGGAAACATTACATTTTCTTAAATCGAAACAGAAAATTGGCTCCCAAAATGGAATCTTTTGAAAGTGTTCCATCTCCATGGATGAAATGCAACTTTTTCAAAATGGCTCCCAAGGTTGAACTTTTCGAAAATGCTCAGAGTCCATGGAAAAGGGGGAATACGCATGTTTTTCAGTGGAAAAAGGAAATCGTTTTTGGAATGTTGCCATGGAAACACACGACTTTTCTTAAATGGAGACAAAGAAACCCAATGTGTTTTCCCTTGAAACTAAACAGGTCCGCAACCAGCCCTAAGTTTTAAGAGAAAAAACTTTTTTTTTTTTTAAACCTGCTCCCATGGTGGAATTTTTCAAAAACGTTTCCCCTTCATGAATGTAAATAAAAAATTTTGAAAATGGCTTCTAATGTGAAACTTTTTGAAAACACTCTGTCTCCGTCTCCCGGGAAATGGGGGAAATTGAACTTTTAAAACATTCTAGCCCCATCTCTATGGAAACGGGGGTAGACTGGAACTTTTTGAAGACACTTCACAAGGTGCAACCTTTCAAAAATACTCCACCTCCTTAGAAACGGGGGGGAAAAAAACATGTATTTTTCAGTGTAAATGTCACGGATCACGGACAGGACCCAAGTGCAGGACTCTGGAGGCAGGCTGGATTCAAACAAGTCTTTTATTTCATGTTTGACAGTACTTAACTTGATCACTGGACAGGACAGACGAGACAAGGAAGACTAACAAACCAACAATGACTAAACACAGACAGGACATATATATAGGGCAGGGTGATGATTGGAAAGTGGCCACAGGTGCGGTGCTGGAGCGCCCAGATCTATGGCCCGCCCACTCTTAAAGGGGACCTCAGTCCAAGTTCCTGACAGTACCCCCCCCTCCACGACCGGCTCCAGACGGCCCAGGCATCTCAGGATGCTGCCTGTGGAAGTCCCGGATCATGTCTGGGTCCAAGATGTCCCTAGCAGGTACCCAGGCACGTTCCTCAGGGCCATAACCCTCCCAATCCACCAGGTATTGAAAACCCCGTCCACGCCGGCGAGCTGCCAGGAGCCGCCTGACTGAAAAGACCTCCTCACCCTCTACAATACGGGGGGGAGGAGGGGCTCTTGAGGAGGGCACCAGGGGGCTTTCCCGGGCAGGCTTAACCTTCGACACATGAAAGGTGGGGTGGACGCGAAGCGAGCGGGGCAAACGAAGGCGGACTGCCGAGGGACCAACCAGCTTCACTATAGGATAAGGTCCAATAAACCTTGACGCCAGCTTCTTCGCGTCTGAACGGATAGGCAGGTCCCGGGTGGAGAGCCACACCCGCTGACCAACATCGTACGTTGGTGCGGGAACCCGGCGCCGGTCTGCAAGCCTCTTGCGCTCAGCAGAACACTGCAAGAGCTTCTCTCTGGCCTTGAGCCAAGCGCACTTGCATCGCCGCACCATCGCCAGAGCTGACGGGACACTCACCTCCGACTCCAGGGCAGGGAACAGAGGAGGTTGGTAACCATACACACACTCAAAGGGAGACAGTCCAGTGGACGAACAGGGAAGGGAATTGTGGGCGTATTCCACCCAGACTAACTGCCTGTACCAAGCAGCTGGGCTGTCAGAGACCAGACACCGAAGGATGGACTCCAGCTCCTGGTTCACCCTCTCTGTCTGGCCGTTAGACTCTGGGTGGTACCCGGACGAAAGGCTCACCGTAGTTCCCAACAGCCTGCAAAACTCCCTCCAAAACCGGGACACGAACTGAGGCCCCCTGTCAGAGACAATGTCCCGCGGGAACCCGTGAAGACGGAACACCTGTGTGAGCATGACCTCTGCCAGCTCCTTGGCCGATGGGAGTTTCGCTAGGGGCACGAAGTGGGCCATTTTGGAGAACCGGTCCACTACGGTGAGGATGGTGGTAAACCCTTCCGCGTCCGGGAGGCCAGTCACAAAGTCAATTGACAGGTCTGCCCATGGTCGAGTGGGTACCGGGAGCGGCTGCAGCAGACCAGAGGGGCGAGACCGCGAGGTCTTGTTACGCGCACAGACAGGGCAAGCCTGGACATACTCCCGGACCTCCCTGTTCATTGCTGGCCACCAGAAGCGCTGTTTCACCACAAACATGGTGCGCTGAGTTCCTGGGTGGCAAGACAGAAGGTTAGTGTGGGCCCATTGAATGACACTAGATCGTACCGGGGGACACACAAACAGGCGATTGGGAGGACAACCTGGCGGCACCGTCACCCCCTCCAGAGCCCGCCGAACCTGCTCCTCAATCTCCCACGTCACCGCCCCCACCACACAGGTCGGAGGTAAAATTGGCGTGGGGGAACGGGGAGCAGGATCCGGCTCAAAGACCCGGGAAAGGGCATCAGGCTTCACATTCTTAGACCCCGGCCGATATGAAACCACAAAGTCGAACCGCGTGAAGAACAGAGCCCACCGAGCCTGCCGAGAATTTAATCGTTTAGCTGCCTTGATGTACTCGAGGTTCCTATGGTCAGTCCATACCACAAACGGGTGCTCAGCGCCCTCCAGGTAGTGCCTCCACTCCTCCAGCGCAGCCTTGATGGCCAGAAGCTCGCGATTGCCAATGTCATAGTTCTCCTCAGCCGGGGTCAGCCGCCTGGAGAAAAAGGCACAAGGGTGCAGCCTCCCATCCTCACTGCTGCGTTGAGAGAGCACTGCCCCGACCCCGACATCTGACGCGTCCACCTCCACCACAAACTGCCGTCCAGGGTCCGCGACACCCAGCACGGGAGACGAGGTGAACCTGGCCCTGAGCTCGGAAAACGCCTGCTCAGCTGAGGGACCCCAAGCAAACGGGACCTTGGGGGAAGTCAAGGTATGTAGTGGCACTGCGATGGAACTGAATCCCCTGATAAACCGCCGGTAGAAGTTAGCAAACCCCAAAAAACGGAGCAGTTGTTTGCGGTTACCCGGGGTTGGCCAATCAGCTACAGCCCTGACCTTCTCTCTGTCCATCTCCACCCTCCCCTCTGAGATGACGTGTCCGAGAAAAGAAACTGTGGGAGCATGAAAAACACATTTCTCGGCTTTGACAAACAAGTTGTTGCTCAGAAGACGATCCAAAACATAACGAACATGACTGACATGACTGGCTAGATCTGACGAAAAAATCAAAATGTCATCGAGGTACACAAACAGAAACTTATTCAATGCGTCTCTCAGCACGTCATTGACTAGACCTTGGAAAACTGCAGGAGCATTACATAACCCGAAAGGCATCACCAGATACTCGTAGTGGCCAGAAGGTGTGTTAAACGCTGTCTTCCACTCGTCCCCTTGCCTAATCCGGACCAGGTGGTAAGCATTGCGCAAGTCCAGCTTAGTAAAAAGCTTGGCTCCCTGCAGGCGTTCAAAGGCCGAAGTCATGAGAGGTAGTGGGTAGCGGTTCTTAACGGTGATCGCATTGAGACCCCTATAATCAATGCACGGTCGAAGGGTCTTGTCCTTCTTGGCTACAAAGAAAAATCCCGCCCCTGCAGGGGAGGACGAGGGTCTGATTAACCCAGCCTCTAAGGCAGACTCAATGTAATCCCTCATGGCCTGATTCTCGGGTTGTGACAGCGAGTAAATGCGACCCTTGGGGGGAGTGGTGCCTGGCAATAAGTCAATGGCACAGTCATACGGACGATGCGGTGGCAGAGATGTTGCTTTCCCCTTATTGAACACCTCCTTTAGATCATGGTAGCAGCTGGGAACTCGCTCGAGATCCGGATACACAGGAACCTCCACAGCTGCAACCTTAACTCCCGACACTGACCGACAATGCTCGGAACAATCCCCTCCCCAACTCAAAATAACCCCCGACTCCCAGTCAATATGGGGCTTGTGTAAACATAACCAAGGGAGGCCCAGGATAACTGGGTAGGACGGACTTAAACCTAAATGAAATGAAATCTCCTCAAAATGGGAGGGACCAAACAATAACTGAACAGAAAGAGTCTTTTTATCAATGGAAAATATTTTGCGTCCATCTAAAGCAAAAGCCTTTAAAGGCACTGATAACAGTTCAGTGGGGATATTATGTCTCTCAGCCCACTTAAGGTCCATAAAGTTCTCATCTGCACCAGAGTCAATGAAAACATCAATGTCCAAGGTGGTGTCGGCATACCTCAGTTGAGCCGGTGTGAGTCTTCTTAAAGGCGCAGTGGAGGAGTTCTTAAGACTCACCGGGGCCCTCCTTAACCCAGGTGAGCCTGTCCCTTTAAGAGGACACGCTGCAGCTCTGTGCCCGTGCTGACCACAGTGCAAACACAGGCCGCTGGTCAGGCGCCGATGCCGCTCCTGCCTGGACATGCTGGTGCGGCCAAGCTGCATCGGCTCCTCCGGAAGCTGTGCAGCACTCGGGACTCGCTCCTGCTGGGAGGCGGGACGGAGAGGGGCGTGATCCTCCCGCGCGCTCCTGGGTTCTTCTCCCTGCTGGTCAGTCTGCCTCAGGCGATCACGGACCGTCAGACGATTCTCCATCTTGACCGCCAGGGCAATGAGGGAGTCCAAGTCGTCGGGGAGATCCCTCAGGAAGAGCTGGTCGCGAACCGGACTGGCCAGCCCGTGGAGGAAGGTGTCCCGCAGTGACGCATCGTTCCAGGTGCAGTCTGCGGAGAGAGTACGGAACTCAATCGCGTAGTCGATCACCGACCCTCTGCCTTGACGCAGCGCTACCAGCGCTCGAGCCGCCTCCCGCCCGCCGGGACGCCGATCGAAGATCTTTGACAGCGCATCTGTGAACTCGTCCACCGTGTCACACAGCCGGGATTGGTGGTTCCATTCAGCGGTGGCCCAAGCCTCCGCTCTGCCGGACAGGTGGGAGATGATGTACGCGACCCTGGACTTCTCTGTTGGAAACGCGCCCGGCTGCATCTCGAAGTGGAGACCACACTGGACCAGGAAGGGTCGCGAATCCCCGGAGTCCCCCGAGAAGCGTGCTGGGCTTGACAGCGGTGACGGCAGCATCACGGCGGGGGCAGCAGTAGCTGGCGGCACCGTGGCGGAAGCGGCAGCTGGTGTCACTGCGGCGGCAGCGACAGCCCGAACCTCTGGGACCGAGAGGCGAGTGATGAGCTGCTGGAGGTGACCGGTGAGTTGGTTCAGGTGACTCTCCACTGACGTGTGTCGATGAGAAAGGTCGTGGAGACCCGCCGTTAAACCAGCCAACTGCTCGTCGTGTTGAGTGAGCCGGTCTTCCTGCTGGCCAACTGCTCCTAGCAGCTGGTGACCAGAGTCCGCTGGGTCCATGATGGTTGGTTTGTTCTGTCACGGATCACGGACAGGACCCAAGTGCAGGACTCTGGAGGCAGGCTGGATTCAAACAAGTCTTTTATTTCATGTTTGACAGTACTTAACTTGATCACTGGACAGGACAGACGAGACAAGGAAGACTAACAAACCAACAATGACTAAACACAGACAGGACATATATATAGGGCAGGGTGATGATTGGAAAGTGGCCACAGGTGCGGTGCTGGAGTGCCCAGATCTATGGCCCGCCCACTCTTAAAGGGGACCTCAGTCCAAGTTCCTGACAGTAAAAGGACATCGTTTTCAGGATGTTGCCTTTGGAAAAGGTTTCTTCAATGTAAAAGAAAAAAAAGAAGCAATGTGTTTTCACGTGAAACTTTGTGTTGTAAGCGGAGCCTCAATCAGCCCCCCAATCCAGACATTTTCAACCTTGAAATTCATTTCTGAATCCACATGCGACTTACAAAGTCCACAATATTTGCCTGGTGCATCTTCAATCTTTTTTTTAAGAGTAGAGGTTAGAATTGTTTGTTTTGCAAAAGCTCATGATGATTTCTGAGGCGGTAGTTTGTGACACTGCTGATGACTTCATCTCTCTTGTCCACTTGGTTTATGTTAATAATTGGAAAGCTGAGTATCACAACACAGTCTCAGCAGTGCCACAAGCCATTTTCCAAAAATGAGCATGTGGGTGAATCAAGCGCTCCTGATCACTGCTGCCTTTGAAAGCATGTGGGTGAAAATGATTTTTCGAAGTATTCTCCATGACCGCAAACACGTTGGTTTGCCTTCAATTGGCGAGTGAAAATTTGGTAGATTTTCATTTTTCTAGATGATCAAAATACCTTCCATGAGAGGAAATGTCATATACATTTAATACACTGCAAGTGTGGGTGATGCCTACGGTCTTCCTTTTTTTCTTTTCCTCCTTCATCTTGCAGAATTTGTCTAAATATAAAATAAGCAGGCTGGGAAATACACATAGAGCCCTTAAAATAGACTGTTGCTACGTGGGTGTGGGTCCACTTAGAATCACCACAAGGCAAAGACGACTTCAGACTTTCAGAACTCAAACTCTGCTTCTTCCTCGACATAACTCCACATCGAGGACGAGTGATGCACAGATATACTTTTTACGGACAAGTATGAGCACTCACCATTAGGTTCTTGCTTGTATGCGTGCTTATTAAATATCACGAAGCCTAATTCGTTCTCCATACACAAATGATGTGTGAAAGTTGTATCATCGGTGCAGTATCGGACCTGATACTGGCATCGGTATCGGTATCTATCGGTATCATTTTCTGTATTGGTGCGTCCTCATCCGATCAATATGTCGAATTTGTAATCACCAGTTCCAAAACGTCATTAAAATGTGAATTATATAAGGAAAGCAGGTCTCATCCCCTTGGACTTCAACTCCATTTTTCCCTCTCTCTTTATTTTTTTACCTGTCATATCTCTTCTTCCACCCCTCTCTGAACCACCTCTCTCTTCTTTTTCATCCAACTCTCCTCTCCAGGCTGTAATCTCTGCCTCCCCTTGCATGACACTGCAACTAAACTGCTTTATTCTTTGCGTTCCCTCTCTTTCACCATGCCCCCATCCCCCTCACCCCACCCCACCCCACCCCCCACTCCTACTTTTCACATCCATTGTCCACATTTCTCACTCCACATCCCTCCCTCTCTCGGCCCCCCCTCCTCTACCCCTCACCTCCCATCTCACTCTTTCACCTCCACATCTTCCTATTCTTCTCTTCCTCTGCTGAGCCTGAGTGTTCGTGGCTTTGATCTGTCATTTTGCTATAGCTTACTCTCCAAGCCACCCACCCATCACATCATCCACCCCCTCATCTGTGTTACCATGACAGCGGTAGGTGGGGGGGTTCCTTTGGAAGAACATGATAGACAGTAAAGTGGTGTATCACAGGAATTTGAGCCCCACAGAGGATGATCTGGAGCCCCTCCCCCAATAAAAAAAAAGTTTAAAAAGAGAGCAAAAGCTCTACTGAGGAGATTCCAAATGTCTTGATGGACATTTGGGAGGCTGACTCTTTTAATTATACAGGACATGTCAAGATGTAAAAACTTGCCTTTTGAGATTGTGAGGTGAGATCATTTCTGATTTTGCTTTTTTTAATTTTTTTTAGGATTTTTCCCTTTATCTATTATTTTTGTTTCAGAAAAGTTTGGTGTTTACACGACAACTTTTTGAAAACGAAGCCCATTTCCAGGGAAATGGCAGAAATGCTGAAAATAATGAAGTTTTCATGTTGGAGCCATTGTTGGTTTTTGTACTGAAACCAACTCCTGTATGTTGAGAAGAACTAGTTGTCACGGCCGTGGTTTACATGACCAGGAGCAGTGTTTCAAAAAGTGGGCTTGTCTTCCATCATCATGGAGATGGTCAATTTAAGTTTTCATTTCCACAGAGATCATCTTGTTGTGTTTTCAAAAAGTTACTTTCCCCATTTCCATGGAGACGGGTCATTTTCAAAGGTTGTTTTTCCCCCGTTTCCATGGAGACTGAGTCGCAGCATTTTCAAAAAGTAGCATTTTCAGTGGCTCCAAGCACTCTCATGAAAGTTTTGTGATTTTACTTGAAAACATCATTGTTTAAATGGGGTCGTACTGTATTCATTTTTCCCTATTTTTTTCCCTCAATTAAAAAAAAATATTATATATATTTTTTTCACAATTTTTTTCCACAATTTTTTATATTTCAAAAAAAATGTTCGGCTTTTAATCTTCAAGGTGATTTATTCCTGTTATAATAATAAATTGTATCTATATTTCTTTTTAAAATTCTTACATTGTGTTTCAATTCTCAATCATCACTCTGAATTCAATCTCCTGACTGGAGCTCAAACATTCAGGGTGAGACAGAATCCTGTGGAAATGTCCTCCAGAGCACGTCGTCACACACTTGATGTCTTTTCTGTCAAGTGTTGGACTGAAGTGTGGCTGGTGGCAGACTCAACGGAAAGGGGGAAACAACAAAAGTAGAGAGACATTTCCCTTTGAAATGGGTAAACAAAGAGCAAGAAGCACGTGAATGGAGAGGAATCAGTGTGCAAAACAAATTTGATGTGAGAGACAAAAAAAGAATGACAAAGTGAGAAAAGAGCACTTGAAGGGAGGATTAGAGGGGAAGATGAGATTGCACGGAGGGAGAGAGAGAGAGGGAGAGGAGGAAGAGAGTGACTTCAAAACAAGCCAAACAAGGAAAATATGCATGAGAAGACTGAAAGAACAGAGACAGAGAGAGAGAGAGAGAGAGTGAGAGAGAGAGAGAGAGAGAGAGAGAGAGAGAGACAGAGAGAGAGAGTGAGAGAGAGAGAGACAGAGAGAGAGAGAGAGAGAGACAGAGAGAGAGAGCGAGAGAGAGAGAGTGAGAGAGAGAGAGAGAGAGAGAGAGAGAGAGAGAGAAGAAGGGATGCAGCTTAATTTCACAGTGCTTCCCACACACAGAGAAAGAGACAGGAGAAAGATAGAGAGGGGATGTGTAATCATCTCTCTGTCTCTCTTCCTCTCTTGCTCTCTCTCTCTCTCTCTCTCTGTCTCTCTCTCTCTCTCTGTGCCATGTGACTGGCCAGAGCTCCAATACCGCTCTCTTTCACTCTCCTCCTCTCTCACTCTCTCTTTCCATCCTTTGCTGTGCTCACACTATGTCTGACTGAGGAGGAAGAGGAGGAGGAGGAGGAGAAGAAGAAGAGGAGGGAAAGGAAGAAGATAAAGAAACCAAAAGAGGGAGAGGGAGAGAGGATGTTCTCTGTTTCGCTTAAGTGCCGCTTAGGGGTCATCAGACGGCGAATCAAGGGTACTGTGTGTGTGTGTGTGTGTGTGTGTGTGTGTGTGTGTGTGTGTGTGTGTGTGTGTGTGTGTGTGTGTGTGTGTGTGTGTGTGTGTGTGTGTGTGTGAACAGTTTGCTGCTCTTTGGGTTGCTTTTATTCTTTGTTTCATCTTCATTGATATTTTTTATGCATACAGAAGTTAGCATGCCCAGTTTGGGACGTTGTATTGTGTGTGTGTGTGTGTGTGTGTGTGTGTGTGTGTGTGTGTGTGTGTGTGTGTGTGTGTGTGTGTGTGTGTGTGTGTGTGTGTGTAAATTGAAGAGGAGCGTGCTGTTTCCTCTTGTTGATGTTGCTCTTGTTCTCCTCTCTTCTTCTGTTACTGTTGCTCCTTGCTCTTAACACTGACCGTCGGTACGAAGCCCCACGGAGCTCGCGGTGTTTGGAGGATCTCGTGTTTTTCCCAGAAGCCACTCTGATTCTCTTGACATAGCCCATGAATGTTAGGAGATGTTGACTCGTGTTGATCAGTGTCTCAACAGGTTGCTGTTGTGTGCCTGAGTGGAATAGGAGGATTTATTTGACAGGAATTATGTGAATCAAGATTTGACCAGATGAATGTTCTTCATTCACAGTAGAAGATTTTTACTTTCCAGTTTGGGCCCCGTTCCCATGGCGACTTTCATTGCATTTATATGTTCCATTTACACTGGAAACAACTTTTCTGGAAACGACTCCCACTTTTGAAAAAGGCTCCAACCCCCTCGCCTCTGTGGAAAATGAGACATTTTGGAAACGCTTGGGGTTCGTCTCCTTGTTGCTGCTGCAGATGGAC
The DNA here is from genome assembly GCF_963422515.1 of Blennius ocellaris. Classification (NCBI taxonomy): domain Eukaryota; kingdom Metazoa; phylum Chordata; class Actinopteri; order Blenniiformes; family Blenniidae; genus Blennius; species Blennius ocellaris. The sequence goes on along the minus strand of NC_137653.1, from coordinate 31,717,034 downwards.
ACATGGTAATTAGTTCTTCTGCACACATGCGAGTGCTTTTGTTTTGACAGTCACTGTAATATTATCCACGATAATGTTGGTGTTCTCCCTGTGTTCATGTGTTTGCTTACCCAATGGGTTTCCAGTGTTTCTGCTGTTACAATGGAAACTGACATTGATTTCAAAACGTTGCACAGTAAACGAAAAACTTTTCTGAAACAAAACCGCGATTTTACTTGAAACAACGTTGTGTTAACGGAGCTCAAGAGACGACAACATTTAAACAAAAGTAGATGGATTAATTGAAGTGAGAGTTTTTAGTTGAAGGTTACAGAGCTGGAAACACCAGGCAAAACACTTTACCTCCTTTTTTCATGCCATTTTCGCCTGGATGGCCTAATTCCCAGCCATGATCTGTGAGAAAAACCCACATTTTGTAATACCTTTTGCTATATGTAAGCATTTTATTACAAAATGTGGCATTATTCCATAATGAGTTGAAAAGGTAGTACATTGTTACATATTGCACCATTTATTACATATTTATTACATATTGCTGCGCTACAGTTTCTCCTGGATGCTCCTGTTTCCTCCCACAGTCCAGAAGCATGCATGTCAGGTTCATTCGTCTTTCCATTGTTTATGTTTATTTGGTATTTTTCTCTGTTGCATGTGTGGGTGGTAAACAACAACACCCACAAGTGGCCTAACATGTTAACGACATTGTTTCAAGTGTAAACGAAGATGATTGTTGGGCACAATCGAAACGTTTGTTATTTTTTTAATACACTTTGATTTCTGCCACAGTAGTGACATTCATAGTAAAATACTGTACTATTTATAGCAATGGGGCATACTGTATTTGTCACAATAGAGCTTTTCTCTTCCATCTCATAAGCCTTTGATGTTTAAAGCAGATACTGTATACACTGCGAAAAAACCCACAAATTATTGTTATTCACAGTGTTAAGGCGCAGTTCCACTGCACTTTCCATCGCGGAGCGTTGTGGGGTGGGATGGGTTTTTACGTGGCCTGACTTTCAAGTTGTCTTTTTGTCACTCCTCTCAGGAACAGGAGGAGGACGCTGCTGTTCACTTTGAGAAAATGTAACCTGAATCACAAGAGAACGACTTGAACGGCTGCTGGCGCTCCTGTGTTCTTCACCGGAGCGTCTCCCAGTCGTTCACAACCCCGCCTACATTTGACCCTACTTTCTGTTGTGGGACTACGTGACAGAGTTGGCTATGGGTGCACTTTGCCTTACCGTAACCTCCCGCTCTGCGCCGCTCCGCCACGCACTGTGCAGTGGAACAGCGGCTTTATACTGCATACACCTCAAGGAGCTGCTTTCTGCTGTCCAATATTTCACTTTGCTGCATAATGAAGCTGTATTCACTGTAATATGCTGTAAACATATGAATAATTCTCTATAAATATGTCAGACATATAGTGTGAATACATCTTTAGCTTTGAACTTGACGTTTGAGATTCATAGATATTTCATTGTGTTTATGTTCTGAACGATTGAACGTGTTCCTCGTGTATTCAATTCAAATGGCCTCATCATGAGTAATTATCATGTTTATATTGCTGCTGGCATGATGGACAGTTATGGTGTGTGTGTATGTGTGTATGTGTGTATGTGTGTATGTGGGTGAGAGGGAGTGACAGAGAGAGAGACAGAGACAAAGACAGAGAAAGAGAGAAAAGACAAAGAGAGTGAAATGAAGTCAGGAAGGTTATTTATTATTCAATACAGGGGAAAAAACAAGGTCTTGTTTTCATATGAATTTGAAAATTTAATTTGAACTACAAACCAGGACACAAACAGTCGAGATACAACGTTTTTACACTTTTTCATGACTAAAATAATATAAATATGATAATGAAATGGCATTAAAGGCTTACAATTTATTTTGTCTCTCTAATTTAGCTGCAGGCAAACCAGCAAAAAGTTGTATGTGACAGAAAATGTAATTATCTTTTAATTTAAATAATTAGGGAAGAACAAGAAGAACAAGAATAACTTTTTAAATTTGGTGGATGTGGCTTATGTCCAGGTGTGTTCAACAGTCCTGACATTATGGTGCAATGTGCTTCTCGTACGTCATTGCTGTGGAGATGGACATCACACTATCAGTCCTATTTGAATCACGTTTAGCTTGTGACGTCGTTACTGTTTAAGCCCTACAGCTCGTTAGCATGTGGGAGGGCAGCGATACGTGATGCACCTGAACACATCCCACAAAGCGGCTCCTGGCAGCGCAAAGAGAGAGAGAGAGAACAAACATGCAGGACAGGGGCCCTTGAGGACTGGAGTTGGAGACCTCTCCTTCAGACTCTCTCCGTTTCCCTCTCCGGACCGTAAATACCTCAAACATTTGACTCTGCCCACATTCCGGAATGTTTGCCCCACTCCGTATTCAGGGGTTATTGTATAGATGTGAAAGTTTTCTGAGATGAAAACAGAAAAACGATGTGCTTTCATTTGAGACATTGTCATGTAAACCGGGATCTGAACCTGCCACTGACTGAAGATGAATTGTTCATGGATCAGCAGGGGGAGGTCACTCTTACCCCCTCCCTACGTGATGACATGGGGGAGACGAAGACACAATATGTAGTCGATGAGTGTGTGTGTGTGTGTGTGTGTGTGTGTGTGTGTGTGTGTGTGTTCTGCAAGGTCTTGTAACATATGGTGTTTGTAAAAACAACAAAAAAAGACTTCCTACAGAATATATGAGTGTGAGCTTTGACAAGTGTGTGTACATGATGCCAGGAAAAGTGTGTGTGTGTGTGTGTGTGTGTGTGTGTGTGTGTGTGTGTGTGTGTGTGTGTGTGTGTGTGTGTGTGTGTGTGTGTGTGTGTGTGTGTGTGTGTGTGTGTGTGTGTGTGTGTGTGTGTGTGTGTTTACTCTCACTGGAGAGAAGGAAGTGGAACAGTGGTTCAAAGCAGAAAATGAATATAATCATAATTTCTCTTCTGACATCTCCCGTCACATTTTCAAGTTTAAACTGTTTTTTTTTTTTTTTTTACCCATTCCAGTCTTACAGTTGGGGGGGGGGGTTACAGTACAGGGGGGCTGGGTTGTGGCTCTCCCTCCCTATTTGTGGTTGGATTGGTGGAGGATGGAATCTTGTAGTAGCCTGGTGGGGGCCCGACTAGCGACCTGGGGAGTGAGAAGCATCCCCCACCCCCTAAGTAAGTGTGTGTGTGTGTGTGTGTGTGTGTGTGTGTGTGTGTGTGTGTGTGTGTGTGTGTGTGTGTGTGTGTGTGTGTTGGGGGAAGGTTGGTATGGGTGTATACCCATCGAAATCAGGGGGTGGAACAAGGGGGTCGGTGGGATATGGGGCTCCTGGGGGTGGGTGGGTGGCTGTCCTCCACCCAGGCCTGACTGGGCCTTCGGTCTTCCTGGTCCGGGGCTTGGCAGCTGGGGCCTTCTCTGTCCCACCGGGTTGTGGGGGGGGGCGTGGTTCTCCGGGGGGGCCACCGGGTGCCGGGGTGGCGGCGTCCGGGCCCGATGGCCTCAGGTCCCGTGGTGGTGCTGCAGGCCCCCCCGCAACAGTTCCAACCAAACCCAGTGGACAAACCGCACACACACGCACACACACTTCCACTCCTCATCGATGACATTTGCTACTGATTTTTCTTGTTTTCTGCTATTGTTTTTTTCAATTATCAAAATCACGTTTTTGTTTTTTGTTCTCTCTCAGTTGTAGGTGCAGAAATCAGTAGAGCAGCCGAGTCCCTGCGGCAGTTGATAAGAGCTTTGCAGGGTGATAAAGTTTTGCAATGCACAATCATGAGCATCATGTGTGATCATTTCACAGCCAGGGATTAATAAGTGCCGATTGTTTGTTTCACCTGGTTTGGTAGTGTTTTCTCTATTTGGTTGTGTTTTCTCTATTTGGTTGTGTTTTCTCTATTTGGTAGTGTTTTTTCTATTTGGTAGTGTTTTTTCTATTTGGTAGTGTTTTTTCTATTTGGTTGTGTTTTTTCTATTTGGTAGTGTTTTTTCTATTTGGTTGTGTTTTTTCTATTTGGTAGTGTTTTTTCTATTTGGTTGTGTTTTTTCTATTTGGTTGTGTTTTTTCTATTTGGTCGGGTTTTTTCTATTTGGTAGTGTTTTTTCTATTTGGTAGTTTTTTTTCTATTTGGTAGTGTTTTTTCTATTTGGTAGTGTTTTTTCTATTTGGTAGTGTTTTTTCTATTTGGTTGTGTTTTTTCTATTTGGTAGTGTTTTTTCTATTTGGTAGTGTTTTTTCTATTTGGTAGTGTTTTTTCTATTTGGTAGTGTTTTTTCTATTTGGTAGTGTTTTTTCTATTTGGTAGTGTTTTTTCTATTTGGTTGTGTTTTTTCTATTTGGTAGTGTTTTTTCTATTTGGTTGTGTTTTTTCTATTTGGTAGTGTTTTTTCTATTTGGTTGTGTTTTTTCTATTTGGTTGTGTTTTTTCTATTTGGTAGTGTTTTTTCTATTTGGTTGTGTTTTTTCTATTTGGTTGTGTTTTTTCTATTTGGTTGTGTTTTTTCTATTTGGTTGTGTTTTTTCTATTTGGTCGGGTTTTTTCTATTTGGTAGTGTTTTTTCTATTTGGTTGTGTTTTTTCTATTTGGTCGGGTTTTCTCTATTTGGTCGTGTTTTTTGTATTTGGTTGTGTTTTCTGAAGTTTGTAGTGTTTTGCTCTTCCAGGTTCTTTAAGCACAATGTGAAGTGCTATAGATATTTAGGAGGTTGAAGCTTCTACCAGAAAACTAGAAAATATTACATTAAATAAATGCATTTAAAAATCTATGGCATTGTTTACGGGGCCTTTCCAATTGAAAACAAACTGATTTTTTAGTTTTTGTTTCAGGAATGTTTTGCGTTTACATGGCAGTGTTTTGTCTGTTTCCATGAAAATGGCAGAAATATTGAAAGCTGTATAGTTAGCATGCCAGGCCCCTCATGGGTATAGTTATTTCTTTTTGGAAATAAAAACACATTCAACATGAACAATGGGAGAACACGGACATTCTAGTGGACAGACTACCAAGTTAGATTGTTATTACTGTCTGTCTACTGACTGTCAAAATAAAAGTACCAAGTCCTGGGAGAATATAGACCGGGAGTCATAACACCATGGAGGAAAACATTGCTCGGATTGTCTCTACTGAGCATGTGCAGAAGTACTAGTTACTACAGCTGTGGTGGGCATGCTCAGTAGCAACGTCTCAGAAAATGAGAGTTTCCTTGTCGTCACAGAGATAGAGCTGGAGTATTTTTGAAAGGTTCTGCTTTCAGTGACTCAGAGCACCGCTGTAATGGGTTCACCCTCAAAACGCTGCAAAGGTTTTCTGCTTCCTTTTCAAATCACTGTTGTTGAAAAAATCAAAAGGAGGGGAAAGATAGTTTGTACAACACCAGCGATTAGCCCGATGTCGCCCAGTGGTTTAACTGCTCACCACGTAATGCCAAGCCATGCTACATGTTAAAGCTATGCTAAATGCTAAAGCTATACTACGTGCTAAAGCCATGCTCCATGCTCAACAAGTAGGACTGATACTCTCATTATCAGCTTAGTCCCTCAGTCTACCTTCCATAACTTTCACCTATCACGCATCTAAAGTATAAATTAGGCTTTATGACGTTCAAAAAGGACTCATATATGAGAACTCGATATCGGCTATTACTACTACTATTACTACTCCTTTAAAAAAGTAGTATTGGTTCAACCATACTCTTGATAATTAACATAAATGTTGAATTACAGGCCATTATTTTAAGGCGTTTGCATGTTTCAATTGAGTATGCCTCGCTTAAACCCGCAATCCAAAGGCTTTAAACTACACTTGTGACTGTTCGTGAAGGAGCGCCCCTCTGTGTTACCCTGTAAATATCACTAGTCCATTACATGGATTATATAATAGCGTGCTATAGAGTCTATATGGATACACAAAACACACATTGTCTTCCTCTCTTTTTTTTCCTGGATGAAAGCGTGCCAGTCGCTGATTGCAGTATGCAGATGTGGAGTCACAGATGTCCTGTTGTTGTTCAGACAGATTGCAAGTCTGCACAATTAACCCAGAAACGGCATCATAAAGTACATGTTTTTCGTGAATCTGAGGCTTTTTTTTTGAGAAATGAAAATGCTCGCGGTTGCTCTAAATGCTTCTCAGAACAGAAAGCTGAGACTCACCTGTTTTATTGGCTCGTCTTCACTGCTTGACCTCCTCTGTGAAACATTCTTTGGCAGTTTGGTTGCGTTCACTCTTCTGGGTTCCCCCATTAACGCTCAGTTACCGATAACTGTGAGGTCAGGAGGGTCTCTGGGCTCATCATCCTGCACTGGAAAATACATTCTCTGCTTCACTTGACTGAGTTTTCTCTGCCTGTGGCTCTGTCCATGCAGCTGAACTACCTCCACAGACTGTACTCTGTCTGTACTGTTCAGTCTGTTCAGTCTGTACTGTCACTACTCTTGTCAGACTACATGATATATCATTTGTCTATTTATAGTGTATTTACCAAATTTTTCAACCAGCTTTGCGATCATATCATCAAAGACCTGTAAGGCAATCATTGCTGGATCACTTTGTATATTTCTCTTGCTATTGTTTTAAAATTTCGATCACCAACAAACATGTATTTCAGAGTTTGTCCTTCTTTACGTCTTGACTGTAAATACATTGCTTTCACTTTTTTTATTTCAGAAAAGTTTCACGTTCACACATACTGAAAATAATATCAGTTTCCACGGCAACAACGGAACAAACAATGTAGTTTTCATGTTTGGCCACTCGTTGCTGCTGTTGTTTGTTTTTGTCACAAAACCAATCTCACACATGTAGTAGAGAACCTTTTCTCCTGGTGCCTCAGGTTGTTGCTAATTTCATAATGTATTCTCATCATGTTAGGGTCATTTGTGACTCTAGATGTCCTGTTGGTCTTTGTGTCTTACGATCTGTTCATATTCTGCCCGGCATTTCTTTTATTGTCGGATGGGAAAGACTCCAAGTTCCAACAACCCTCAGTGGGATGAAGTGGGTCAAAAAGGTAAATGGACGGGTTACAAATACAACCACTTCATTTTGTTTGTTTATATGTCTGAGCCAGTTAATGAGAGAACACCTCCTGCCGCCAGCCGCAAACGCAACATACCATTGGTTACTAAACTCGCTTATTTTGTTTTCTATTTGTTTTAGTCGACACGCACTGTGTGCAGAAACACAAGTGGCAACAGATTGTGCTCTCAGTTAAACTGACCAAAACAAGCGCTGAGGGAAATGTCCTCAGAAACGACAGTGAAGCCTTTGCCAGCTCAATCATCACAGTGTCCTCCTGAAAATGTAGCTGACAGTGCGCCAGAACTCCCCGTTAGATCTGCACACCGTGTAATCATGTAATTCACTACAATCTATCCCCCAGCTGTATCAAAGGGCTCAGTAGCAGGTATGAGAAGAGATGGTAGAAGGAGCATCAAATCCCCAGAGAACCTGATAACGGCCTGGGTGGGTTTCATGCCGTTCACAAGAAGGCATCCACAGATGTTTTTATTCTCTCTCAGAGTTTCTGTCTCCAGCAGAATTAGATGTGTGGAGAATGAAGCCATATCTGGGAGGAAAAAACACATTGAAATCCAACGTAGGGTTGTCGATCCCCGCTGACTGGACTGGTAAAGAGTCCATCAGTGGTCAATCACAGGGAGACAGACAACCACAAATGCACATCTTGTCTCTGGAAACGACTTCCCAAAGAAAACATACAAACTCCACACAGACAGGACATGTAACTCAAGCAGGAGTCGACTGTTTTCAGTAGTAGTGGTCTGAAATTGATAAGTGAGATTCACAACATGCTAAATAAAAGAAACAACTGCTTTGTCTCGAGGGAATTCAAGCCATACATCTGATCAATCTCTTGTGCAGGGTCACAGGGTGCTGGAACTGATCCCAGCTTAACCCACGATGTTCTGGCTGTGAGATGAGAGTGCTAACCACGGCTCCATAAGCTCAAAAGCAGACGTGACAATTGGCATTTGAAGCTCTCACACTGAAGCTGTGGAATGCTCTTCCCCTTTTGTGAGATCTGTTGACTCTTTCAGAACTTTTATGAGGCAATTAAAAACAGTTTTATTCAGGCCTGTCCCTGCTCAATTTGACTTTTCTGTATAGCTAGTGTTGGGATCTCACAAGACCACAGAAAGTTTGTTCATTTCTAGGGAAAGAATTTTCATTTGCCATGACTATCATGACACATGAATTCTGACTCAGGAATGTGACTGAGCATCACTCACAGCAGGGGGGAACTTTTTGCCACTGTGGACCCATGCAAACCCTCCCCCGCTTTCTGCTCAAAAGATACTTCCCCCATGCACTCAGCCAGTCCTTATTCTTACCTCTTTAAGGATCACAAGCTACCATTTATGTTATGGTTGGCTATCAATAATGATTAATAATTATCAAAGATAGTTATTAATAATGTTATTGAAATTTAATCTGATGTGTATCAGAACCTCAGAGCACCACCTGTCTTAACAGGAAATGATAGCCAATTCAGGTATATCAGTCTCATAAGATATACTAAACAGTTCATCAGGAATTTGAATTAATAGTTAAATTAATTACAATTACCAGAATTAACAGTAAAGATTGAAGGATTTTGGAGTTCTTAACACAGAAGAGTCGACATTTCATTCTCCTTTGTGCTCATTAATAACACAGCAAGTATGATTCCAAACATTATATTTATTTACAATGAAAACAAATAAACACAGATTCTAACTACCTATATACAGCTGAGAGGCATCTGGCTGCACGGCCTCCACTCTCAGGCTTCCTCCGCTGTCAGACAGGAAATGATGACACATTTAACCCGAATGTGCCAAGAGTGTCTGGCTGCAGAACCTCTATTCTCCGGCTCCCTCCACTGTCAGACAGGAAGTGCCCATTTAAAATAAAATGCGACAATTCAAAATAAAATGGAACAGAATGAAATGCTGAAATGCTCGTGGAAAATTCAGAATGTGTTCATTAGTAACCAGCAACAACAAAAGCTATTTTCTTGAATGTAGTACAGTACTTTTTTATCCATATAGCACGTGTAGCCTGAGTATTTATGCCAATAAATGATTGTATATTATACTATTTTTGAGTGTATAATATTGGATCATTTATGGCCACAAAGGATCATATTGTGGCGAGCGCCGTGGAAGAATTGCTCTTTTTAGATTGCCAGCCCAGAGGCTTTTATTCTGACAACACGAACAACGCAACCGGAACTTCAGAGCGGACGACACTCCACACAACACCCCCATCACTCATGGTGCAACCCAACTTTCTAACAACCAAAATAAACTAGATGAAACAACCACTCCCTGAACTGGGGAACAAAAACACAGCAAAAAGCACAATCAACACAACACCAAGCCCAACAATAACCAACAACAACAACAACAACAAAACATGAATTCCCATCATGCCTTGCAGCGACCACCTCCGTGATCGCTACATAGCCCCCATCTGAGGGGTCAGACGTCCTCGGCGACCCCATCATCCAAAACAAAGTCCTGCAGGTATCGGGGCCGCCGCCGCTGTCGACCTGGCTGCCGCCGAACTGACCGTTCCGGCCGATCAGGAGTTGTCCCAATGGATGAGTCAATTTGTCCAGGCTCTTGGGGTAAGGCAACACCACCATTCCCGCCCTCAGTGGCAGGTGAGGCAAGTGGACGGTAGGGTGAGAGCCTGTCCTGGTGCAGCACCACCATGCGACCTCTGCCGGGCATCCGCACACGGTAAACTACTTCAGACAAGCGGCAAACCACTTCTCCAGGCCCTTGCCAGTGGCTCTGAAGTTTGGGGGAAACTCCCTTTTTGCAGACTGGACAGTACAGCCATACCTTATCTCCTGGCCTGAAAGGGTTCCCTCTGCAACGGGTGTCATAGCCTCTCTTCTGCCGGACACCAGAGTCAGCCTGGGCTTGGCGAGGATAGTCATGCACCAAATGCAGGCGCTCTCTCAGTCTGCGGAAGTAGTCCATCTCTTTCCCCCCGGCAATCTCAGGTTCTGGAGGTGCACCGAAGACCAAGTCCACGGGTGTTCGAAGCTCTCTCCCAAACATGAGAGCTGCAGGCGTGCACCGGCTGGATTCCTGGACAGCAGACCGATAGGACCACAGGACAAGGGGCAGGTGGCGGCCCCAGTCTCTCTGATGTTCACTGGTGAGAATGGCAAGCTGGGTGGCCAGGGTGCGATTAAATCGCTCTACTAGACCATCACTCTGTGGGTGGAGGGGAGTTGTTCTGGTCTTACTCACTCCCAGCCGTCTGCAGACCTCACCGAAGACATGGGCCTCAAAATTCCGCCCCTGGTCACTATGGAGCTCCTCGGGAACCCCAAATCGAGTAAACATCTCCTCTACCAACTTCCCTGCCGTGGTGATGGCACTCTGGTCTGGAACCGCATATGCTTCTGGCCACTTAGTAAAATAGTCCATGGCCACCAAAACATAGCGGTTGCCGGAATCGGTGACCGGGAAGGGTCCAAGGATGTCCACTCCCACCCGCTCCATCGGGGCCCCCACCAAGTACTGCTGCAGTGGTGCATGGGAGCGCTGGGTCGGCCCTTTCTGAGCGGTGCAGGCATCGCAACAATGGACATGTAGCTCCACATCTCGTCGAGCCCAGCCAATAGAACCACCCACGGAGCCGGTGGAGGGTCTTTGCGTTCCCGTAGTGCCCCACCCCCGCCGAACCATGGACACTCCGAAGAACTTGGGGACACAGGGCCTGGGTATGGGTTGAGTATTCAATGCAGTATCGGCTCTGATACTTGAAACCGGCATTGGTGTCAGTATTACTATCGGTGCACCCCTGATAAGTTCATTTTACATTCTGTCTTAATGTTAGAGTGTTGTCAGAAAGATTTGTATTGTCTTTTTATCAGATAATGTAAATCCTTTTGAACCCATGTTCTTGATATCTGGTAAACTAGAAATTATTTTCATAGCTGCTCCTGATGTTTTAATGTACAGTTCCAGGACAGGAGCGGCTCATGCAGTTCAACCAAGGTCACCCCGCTGAATGTAGCGGCTCCGGTCCAAACGTGTAAAATGGCCTGATTGGACAGATTTCAGTCGTTCGCTTCTGATTAGTCAACCTCGGTAACAGCTGTGCTGGACGTTGTCCAGCTGGAGCCTGTGGGTATGAGAGGAAAGAAAAGGCTGCTTTTGAAAAATGGCTCAAACTTTAGTTCATCCAAGTTTCCATGTGATACCTTCAATACTGTCATCCAAACATTTATTTTCCATCATGATTTCGATTCCGTGGCGCATTTTACTCCTCCAAAAGCCAAAAAATGTTTTAATAAAAGTGCAAGAAGATAAATCAGATACATAAATGTCATTTTTAAAGATTCTCTACTGGAATACATAAGGAGAAAATTCTAAATGTAAAACCCAGTTTTAGTTGTTGATGTCCATCTCAAATACATTGTGAATACCTTTCTGAAGGAAATTCTTCATTACACTCATAAAAACATTCAGCATTTAAGTTTCATGAATCGTTGCTGGCTTTGATGACATCTTGCGGCCATGGAAACTCCCAAAGATTCCCGAGGCATCGTGTCACAAGATCCCATTTGTACAAAATAGATTCACACTGGAAAACCAATTAACAATCAATTTCACTACATTTCAGACTATTCTTGTGGTTTCAAGACTCTTTCTCTGAGAAAGGTTGTCTTGTTTAGGTTTTGTTTTTTTTTTTGGGGGGGGGGATCTGTCATATGTTGATATTTTCACTTGAGCTGCCACAACACCACCTTTGATTTCCCAGAATACCCTTGCGACAGTTTTCCAAAGATAGCGTCAGTTAGTGAAACATAATTACAAATTCCAGTTTGTTTGTAAACAAATTGACTTTGTTGTGATGGATTTGGAAAAGTGCAGGTTAGAAATGAATGGAAATGAGTGGTGATGGTCTTGTTTTGGTGTGTTGCTTTGTTCTCTATGCAGAGTTGAGACTATTTATGGGAAGTACATTTTGAAGATTTTGTTTCTGGAGTAACTTCAAGACCAGCACACCACACATTATTAAAACAAATGACCACTGGAGGTGACAAGCCGGCTCTAAGAGATATTCAGCATCCCTGCCTGCCCAACAATCACACTTTGTATCACTCATGTTGGGATCTCACAAGACCACAGACAGTTTGTTCATTTCTAGGGAAAGACAGTTTTCATTTGTCATGATACACAGTCATGATATATGAATTCTGACCCAGGAATGTGATTGACCATCACACCCAGTGTGGGGGGGGGGGGGGGGGGGGGGGGCTCTTACCACAGTAAATCCTCCCCCACTTTCTGCTCAAAAGACTCTTCCACCATGTACTCAGCCAGTTGCTGATTGGTTGAAGCTCTCAGGATTTGACACCTTCAAATTCACAAACCTTCAACAAAAAGCCTGAAAAAGCAGTCTTCTCCTGGGAACACCCGGGAGGAGCTGCATCCCAGAAGCTCAGCTCACCCAGCGTTAGCATACAGCTAACACCAGAGATCTGCATTACTTGAGATTAGTTAAACCTGATGCTATGATAGAACTGTTTAACTTTATGAAGATGTGTTGGTTCTGTTACAGTGATTGAGTTCTATAGATAATGATATTAGGAGCAGTTATCAACCTGTAAACCAACGTTAGCTCTGCCACAGACACAGGGTCTGCATGCTAATCTTTGCTTTACTAACTAGTTAACTCACAATCCTACACATATCACATCAAAGACAACATCACACAGTAACTGAACACCATCTGACGACTCCTGACGTTTTACAAGACAAGTCTCATTCACATCAACTCATTCTAGAAATGGTTCTTTAGCAGAGACACACAGGAAGCAGATGCTAAAGACTAGCTTCCATGTTCCATTGTTCTCCAGCACATGGTGGAGACCCAGGACAGACGTCCTGTTCTCTGATAACCTCCATCTGAATGGAGTTTCTTGTGATCCGCCATCTTGTTTTGTAGTTCCATCACACGTCTCACACACACTCCCTCCAACTCTCTCTCTCTTTCTCTCTCTCTCTCTCTCTCTCTCTCTCTCTCTCTCTCTCTCTCTCTCTCTCTCTCTCTCTCCACACACACACTCCCTCCAACTCTCTCTCTCTTTCTCTCTCTCTCTCTCTCTCTCTCTCTCTCTCTCTCTCTCTCTCTCTCTCTCTCTCTCACCACACGCACACCTACACACACCAAGCTGTATACAGGTAATTAGAATCTGTTTATTTGTTTTCATTGTAAATAAATATAATGTTTGGAATCATACTTGCTGTGTTATTAATGAGCACAAAGGAGAATGAAATGTCGACTCTTCTGTGTCAAGAACTCCAAAATCCTTCAAGCTTTACTGTTAATTCTGGTAATTGTAATTAATTTAACTATTAATTCAAATTCCTGATGAACTGTTTAGTATATCTTATGAGACTGATAGAACTGAATTGGCTATCATTTCCTGTTAAGACAGGTGGAGCTCCGACGTATCTGATACAGGTCAGATTAAATTTTCAATAACATAATTAATAACTATCTTCGATAATTATTCATCACAATTTTCGATCATTGTCAGGAAGACTGTATTAGTAAATTCGAACCTCTAAACAGCATTTTCAGATGGCAAATTAACAAAGCTGGTCATCATTTATACAATACCTACGATGCTGAACCTTGTTGATAAATTAGACTGCCTCAGACTTGTAGTCATGTGTGTCTTAATCGTCACACACAAACAAAGAAAATCTCAAACAAACAACATGGACGAGGGAAGGTCCATGTGCTCCTCTTGTCCATCTAACACATGATGGACAAGATGGATATAATAACTTCACATGCTGATAGAATTTGGAGCATGTGAAGTTATTTTTGCTTCGACATTCTATGGTGAACCTTATGAATAGTTTTTAATCACTTCTATTTTCATTGTGATTTCTTCTTTGATCTGTTCTTTCTTCATCTATTCTGATGCCTTAGAGCTGTTATATGAGAACATTTGTGATAAATGGTTGTCATCATATAGTATATTTTCACTACTTCAGCGCTTACATTGTTAGATCCATTCAAATGGAGTGCAGCTCCTCCATTGGGAACAATTTGGAGTTCTGTGTCTCCCTGAAGGACTCTGATGTATGGAAATGATTTTAAAAAATCTGCTGCCTTGCAATTGGAAGACAGTCCGCTCTACTGACTGAACAGCAAAAAGACATTCTGAAAATGTCCCCTTTTCAAGAAAAAGAACGTATGTTAGCTTGTAAGTAATCGGGGTGTCTTTGATATATCAGATTGCCAAAATCGTGCAGTGTGCAGGACTCTTAAGGCTCAATGAGAGGTAAAGAGACAGTCTATAGAAGGGGTCTGAGTACACATCCCTATGGCATGCCTCTAACGTACTGCTCAGGATGTCCAGTATCCAGTCACACATTGGTCAGCTTGGTCATCGTGTTCATACCCACCCTTTTTAACATCTATTTTTCTTTGGCGAGTGCTGATACAGTATGTCTTTTGCTCGTGTCCAATATGCTCTGCTGTCTTCAGAAGTGTTTTTGGATGGAGTGCTCTCCTGTGAAGAGCAATAAAGATTCTCTAGCATTACTGCTTGCATAATCATGTTTCCTCGCACAGTCCAAAGAGGATTATTTGAGTCTTTATGTGCTCAACTTGCACTTTACCAGCATAAGACCAGAATGTGTGTTTGCATACCGGATATGTCCCACGTTTTGGGGGGAAATTGCTCTCACTAAGCAATATTTCTTTGGTTCCTTCATCCTTGTGTTCAAAGAATTCTGATCTGAGGCGTGCATGAGGCAGTTTTCAGTCTCTGCTGTTCATTAGCTGACCCCTCCCCTCCTTCAGCGAGCCCATCAGGCTCTTCATAGAGTTGAAACACAGACAAGCCCCAGTCTCTCACAAACAGGCTGTTGGAGTCGTTGATGTCGTAATACGTAGCCTCCGCCTGCTGCCCTGGGGACATATTAATACAGAGGTGAACTGAGGGGAGAACAAACAAGACGCAGTGACATCACATTGTATGCTGGCGATTTGCATGAGCTGCTTCTGGTTTCCAACCTTGCCTCCTCAGCTTATTAAATAATTCCAGAGAGAGGTATTATGTATGGGTGAGAAGCTGCACTGCTGTGTGAGTCTTTTTCTGGATTAGATTCTCACGACCTGTGAAGGAATAAGCTGAACAAAGACCCTCCGCAGCTTTTCAGTGAGTCGCTGGTTCTTGACTACGAAAGTCCTCACGGGTGCAAAACTCTTTTTTATCTCCTTTTCAGTAAGTAAGTGTCTTGCCTCCAAAGCTGTCACTCATCCTAATGAACCATCACCCAACCCGCGGTGGAGGTAATCTGTCGAAGCTGAAGAGGTAGAAACTTATTTTACCTCCGCCGCTCATTCTCCGTCTCTTCTGCCTCGACTTCACTTTCATTTAGCGACTCATCTCACCTTGATGTCTCATCTCAACATGTCCCACGAGCACACACGTGCCATTCATCCATCAACTTAATTGGATTGTGGTGGAAAGAAGGGAATACGTAGAAGTTCAGACGTCCGCACTTTCTTGCACAATCGGTTAATCAAATCCTTTTTGAGGAGCTACTTTAATTGCTTTGATTGTCATTTCCTGGATATGCCATCAACTCAGTCATCAGCCTGAACCTTATCAGTAATACATCTTATGGATTCTTTGTAGGGTCACTATATCAAGGGATTATGGCATCAATCGTTGGTTATTGATTAGCAATGTCTGATTGGGTTCTTTGGGGGTAGCTGAAGAAAGCTAATGAAAGTATTTCCAGTTTATCCAAAAAAATTAATTAAGACCACAACAATGACAGTCATGTGCCATTGGTGCCAGTTATTTGAAATTTAAATAGAATCAAAATATAAAAACAATAATCTGTTCTTGATGTTAACGGTTGGACAAACTTTTAACTGCCAAGTATTTAGCAAATCATCCTCCATGATGTTCCAAACATTCAGATTAGTAATATATCAGAAATGGAGTGCATTTTAATTTATACGAAGCTATTCTCTTAGATATTCAAATACCTATTGTGATGGATACGAAGCAGGTTCTTGCACAGAGTTGGTGGCAACATGCAGTTCAGTGTCTTCTTCTTCTTCTTCTTCAACATAGGGATTCTCAACCAACTGAGCCACACAGCTAAAAAAAAAAAAAAAAAAAAAGACCATCTATCTCCCTTTCCAAGGCTCTTTAAACTTTGGATTAAATGCAGATGCTGACTGGCTCCTGAAGCCCTGTGATATTTCCTCAACATTGACCAATACAGCAGCCTTATGGACTATCCACTAAAAAACATTATTTTCAAAACTGTGGGAATCCATGTATCAGTGCGAATGTAGGGCTGCCCTCTGGATGTCATGTCCAATGACTAGAACCCAACAGTCTTTCCCTCAATCTTCTATACCTGCTCTGCACAGGCCAAGGTGTCGCAGGGTCTTGAGCTCACGCCAAGCAGCAGAGGGTGGAGGGAAGTTATAGCACTCTGGACATGTCAGCCATTATCACATGGTGCAAACTCAGATTCTGACTGTCTCACATGCCTACAGAGCATTCAGAATCACTCACTAACTTAAGAATTTAAGTTACTGTTTTCTAGTATCAGGTCAGTTTAAAGAACCAATGTGTACCTAGTTTAGTTTGATTTGATTTGATTTGAGTTGATTTGGCTTGGCTTGGCTTGGCTTGGCTTGGCTTGGCTTGGCTTGGCTTGGCTTGGATTGGCTTGGCTTGGCTTGGATTGGTTCCGAATGTTTTGATCTAAATTGGTTTGAATTTATTCAAATGAGTTTGGTTTGGCTTGTTTTGCTTTTATTCACATTAGCAGTGTTTGGTTTGACATGGTTTTAATTGGCTTGGCTTGGATTGGTTTGATTCAGTTTGGTTCGGTTGAAACAGTCATATGTTAAGTATCCAGGTTGAGTTTTGCGAGTGTGTCTAATAAATGTCTCTAATGTCTTTAACTTATATTTATATGTGTTTATATGTGAAGCTACAATAGTTACACCGCCTTAAATGATAATCAGTATTGGAAACTGAGCTGCTCGTTACTGTAAAAGGTTGTTTGTGTTGGTTGGTATCTTTATTCTTGTGTGGATGTTTGGTGCCCAAAGCACTTTGCCTTTGTTTACCTTGGCTTTTTATGATAGGAGTTGAACTTTTCACCCTGCTAACGTTGGTTCTCTGCTCTGTTCATTGAGCTGCACAGCACGATGAGTGAAACAAAGCCCTCAGAGGTTGTTAGATTTATGAGTCTAATAAAGTATTTCATTTTCTATTTGTTTGCTTTTGGGTCAGCAGGATTCCTTCTATAATCTGCAATTAATCTCTGCTCATTTGCAAGGATTGTTTCATCTTTGTTGGTTTAAAGACTTGGTTCACTTTATAAGAGGAAATGAGTGTTGGGAAGGAGCAGGTGTAAATAGACAGAGGGAATAAGTATTATCTTTCTTCTCTGCAGGCTAGTGGGTTTTTTCAACATACCTTTGGTATGTTTCAGCTTGATTCTCCTATGGTGGTGGATTCTCACTCTCTCATGAACATGAATGATGTCAAGCATGTAAGAGCAGCAACAAAGATTGGCCACTCACCCAGTAGTGTTGATTTCCTCTGTTACAGTTTTCAGTGGAGAAGAGAAAATGCAACCCCTCTATAGAACAAGGACACTTCGGAATGTAGGCAGGCAGAGATTATTGTTATTCACTACCTATTGCATTTTGTTTTCTGTATTCATATTTATTTATATGGTTAGAATGTTTTTGTATTTTGGTGCACATATTAGAGGGGCCTCTGTGTTTTATAGTAGGGATGTACTGATTCGCATTCTTTTCCTTCCGAGCCCATCCCGATACCCGAACTATTGTGTAGGGATGAGCGAGTACACCACTATCTGTACCTGTATCTGTTCAACCATCTAAATGATCTGTATCCGTATCTGTACTAGGAGTAGGCGGGGCCTAAACCGGAAGTGAATTGTAGTTTTCAAGTGAAAGTGGGTGGGGCTTAAATCAGTATATTATTTTAAGTCTGACATTGACATGATTGATCAGAAGTTGCTTTAAATATTGTTTATTTGAAAACTATTTACAGAAAAGCCTCAGAATTTGGATTCAATGTTTTATATATAAAAAAAACTATATACTATATACAGTATATAAAGGTTAATTTGTAATATTTATAATATATTTATTTTTGTGAACAGCCATATACAATAAACATATTAATATAGGCTTCTTTGTGTGTTCAGCTATATGTGTGTATGTGTGTAAGTGTAAGACTGTTTATATTAATGATGTGTGAACCTGGTGATTCATGTAAACATCCAGTGGAGACAAACAGGAAATAACATGTCAGCCTTGTTCACTGTGTTCTTCTCAATAGCACTGCGATCAGTACGAGCAAAGTGACCAGAGTGGAGGCAGTGAATGACACAATACAAGTCGTTTTCAGCTCAGTCTTGTCTAAAGCACCGCGTACGTTATGAAACAAGTTCACCAAGTAACTTTAAATATCATACAAACTGAAATAGAATGAAACTAAAGAAAACCTGAGAATTCTGAAGAGAACAACTGTCACTGTGTGTCCGAGCTGCTGCAGGGATGTGTGTGTGTGTGTGTGTGTGTGTGTGTGTGTGGGGGGGGGGGGGGGGGGGTCTGTGTGTGACTGGCCAATCACAGAGCGTGAAGACAGTCAGTTACCAAATGAGGATTTTCCTTCATCACAACCAGTTTTACTTGTATTATGCTTGTACTCGTCAAAAATGCATTATCCATATGGGATACTCGTCTGAAAAGATGCAGCATCACTGAACTGAATGGGAAACACGATCGGGAAGAAAATAGTGGTCATAATCAGTGTCAAGCGTCGTCCCATGCATTTATCGGCGTTCACGCGAGAATCATGTGATCGCACTATCGGGGCGAGAAATGTTGGCGCCCTGTGGTGGCGTGAACTGTTGGTGATACAGAGTGATTTTTGCCGAAAAAACATCAAAATATCACCCAAAAAAAAAAACACAAGCCCTTTCAGGCAAGCTGGGTAGATGATGCACTTGCCCGAGCAAAGCTTTCACTAGCCCCCAGACCTTCCGGGCAAGCCTTAATGTCGAGCCCTGACTGTATATGAAAAAATAATCAAAATGCGTCTCTGTTTAGTTCAGGGGGCCGGACCAAATGTGTCCAACCCTCAACCTGGAGGACCAGCACTTCATCAGACCTTTACTCTTTGACCTTTTATGCATAGTTGACCTTAGCAGGACATGAACCTGCCACCATCATCGCTCTCAGGGTCACTGAGACACAAACCCCATCAACCACTCCAAGGTGGCGATCCTCTGAGAGAGGCAGTGGAATGTGTTCTTTCATCAGCTGCAGAAAACAGTCAAATTTTGCTGGAAAAAAGTTGAAAAACCTCTTTGCCTGAAGAGAAGACATACACTTAATGAATCTATTTGATCTCGACAGAAGCCATCATTCAAGAAGGAGACAAATTGTAAAAATCAACAAGTCATTGTGAAGTCATTATGTCAGAGGTCTTGTCATATTGATCCTGGATTAGTCAAACTGATGGGAAGTGACTCCAGCGCTACTTTAAAGCAGACAATGTTTACTGTGGCACAGAGATTGATGACTGCACTGTCTCCAGGGTTCACAGCGGGTTTAAACTTGGACACGTTTTGGGATTCATATGGAAATTCCTTTGAGTATTTCTCAAGCTGTATGACGATGTCAAGTCTGGGATTATGTGCGTGTTTGATGTCTCTGTGTTCACCGGAAGGAAACACCACATTCAGGCTCATTTCATTTGTCACGGCTTGGTTTAAGTCCGTCCTTGGGCCTTTTAATCCGACGTGTTTCTGTCTCTACTTGACGTCTATGGAGGATTCACTTCATCACTCCTGCTCGGATCAGTACTGTGTTCTTGGAGAAAAAACAGGATTAGCAATAGTAGCTGGCTGCTCAGCAAAATGCACTAAAACGTAAAGATTTTTATGTATATGGGATTTATGGTTGTTATTAGCATTAAAATTACTGTAAGTAATAGATTACTGAAAGTAATAGATCACTGGAAGTAGTTTATGAAAAATTTTAATTATTAATGGAAGTAAATGGTCATTTACTCATTAGCAACTCCTAGAGTAATTGAGTAATTACTTTAAAGTGAATACATTATCAAAAATGATTTATTAATGAAAAATTATTAATTTGAATAAATTGGTTATTTATCAGATAATAATGAAATTGGGGCACCAAAAAAAAAAATCTAGTCAGCGTGTTTGACAGGCCTTGCTCTAAATTTGTAGTGATGCTTTATTTTGTTTGTACAGTTGGACATTTGTAAACGTTTATGCTGTAAATGGGATGTCTTTTACACTCTTTGGGGAGAAAAGGGCAAAAATGTGCATTTAGATGTGTGTGTATATTCATCACCCCTTTCCCCTTGAATATAATGTACATAGTTTTATTTGATCAAGTGTTATTTTAAAGAAAAAAGAGAATAAAACAACTTCATGACTTCACAATGTGACATCTTTTTTGTTTTTAATCTGTTATGAGAAAGGCCAGCCTCTATTTGTACCGAAACTGTAACAGCCATTGTTGATTGTCCACTAAACTGGAAATAGCTAATACCAAAATATCAGTCTTGTTTGTAAAACAGTTATTTAAGTTAGTTAATATTCCTGTGTAAATATAACAATCTTAAACAGGAAGGTGTGAGATTCCAGCACAGACTGTTACAAACCAGTGAATTGTCAACAATAAATACACAATAATTACCAGGAATCGATAAATTCAGCTAACAGGCGTTTATTTACACAAATGCATTAATTCAGAAATAATTCCTGAATGATTTATTAAACCAACACAATAAAGTAACATATGTCATCTAACACATAGAGCTAATCTACTAAACAGCAACACTATGTACAAAGAAAGAGGGTGTGTGTGTGTGTGTGTGTGTGTGTGTGTGTGTGTGTGTGTGTGTGTGTGTGTGTGTGTGTGTGTGTGTGTGTGTGTGTGTTTTAGGAGTCTTAGTGGGAGTGTGATGACCACGAGTGTCCACCAGGTGGCGGTGGACCTTGGAGGGTCAGTGTGAGTGGGTGTAATGATCTCAAACGGACGCCAGAGGGAGGCAGGCGTCTGGTTCAGGGTGGTGACCATGACGACCACTCGCTGCCTATGGCAGCGTGCGGAGGGGGAGCAATGACCCCATGTGACCACCAGGTGGGCGTAAAGAGAGATTGCGATGACCCACGCAGCCACTAGAGGCACTTGACTCGCTCTTTAAGGGAGCGCGCTGGTTGCTCGGCGACCAGATAAACAAGACGTCCGTCGCACGCAGGCATGGGGGACACTTGGAGCCTCACCAGGGCCGAATCATTACTGTAACGCCGGAGTTTAACTGGATGTTGAGACATGCAGTCAAACTCTGGTGGCGATATGGACGTATCACGGCGACACACGTTAGCGGTTCAGATGCTAAGTGTGACTATGTGGAGAGCTTATCTCGATCAGTCACCACAAGTGGCGGGAAATATGCGCGGGGCAAGTTTGCATTTCGGACACCTGCTGTGTCCGGGTCGGGTTCAACCAATGACTTTTCCAACCGGGGCTTGCGGCCCTCGGGTCGCTGTCCTCCCCCCTGCTGTTTTCTTACCTTCCCGTTGTTCTTCCAGCCTGTTCTCTCGGGGGAGAACTGCTGGAAGGAGAGCATGGATTCCGGGCCACACATCAACTACTTTTATATGCGCTCATTTTCTTGGGTTGCTTTTTTCGAAATATTGTTATCAGAACTGGACTCTATCTATCCAGCCTACCAACTTTTATGTTGGCAAGGTATTGTTAAGCCTTTCTATCTAAAATGATCTGTTTGATCTTTTATCTGTCTCTTTTATTTTTCCCCATGAGTTAAATCTGAAGTCTGCACGCGGTGGGATTATTTACTCTGGGTATCGTCTTTTGATTTGGCTTCCCTTCACATGACACACCAATCCAGATAAGTGATATTGTGATGAACAGGCTTGGTGCATAAACCTGATCCCAGGACATCAAGGATGTCATTGCAGCTCACAAATAATTGATCCTGTCTTGGGATGCTCTATCTGTACCATCAGGCAATGCCATGTTTTGAAGAACATGTGCAAGCACTTGGAACCCGTTATCACTCTTTAATAGTTTATCTATAATAATATTGTTATTCACTACCTATTGCATTTTGTTTTCTATATTCCAAAGTATTTATATGGTTACAATTTTTTAAAAACATTTTAGTGCACATATTAGGGGGACTCCAAACTAGTCCTATCTTTAAAACCTCAGAATCACTTTATTAATCCCTGGGGAATTTCTTTAGCAGTACAAACAGCAATCTTTTCCTGCACCAACCCTTGCCACTATTTTCACTGAGTTTTGTGCGGCGTTGGACGCAGCTTCACAAAGGTGTGAATCGCCTGCTACAGCTTTGAGGAGCTTGATGCAGCGGTTAGTGCTGTTCTCCTTGGTGGCCTGGGGCCTCATTTATAAACGTTGCGTACGCACAAAAGAATGCGTACGCCACTCTCTACGCAAACCGTGGGATTTATAAAAAGAGAACTTGACGGGAAAATGTGCGGTCCACCACGCCAACTCTGAGCCAGGCGTACCACAGAACTGGGGGAAGGAGAAACTGCGCCACTGATGGCAGAAGAAAGAAACGGGAGAAACTGTGTGAAACCGATCGTGTAAAATAAATAGTTATATGACCTCTCATATATGGACAGTTTATTTGCAAGAAATGGATAGTAAACAATGTAATTTCTACAATGAATAAACAAACATACTCCCTGGAGTGCACACGGGAAACATATGATTAAGACAATAGTAAGACAACAGTATTATGTTTACACTGATATGAATGCAGTGTAACATCCTATATCATATAGCCCATATAGCAGTGTTGGGCGCAGACTGGAGGCTGTACGTGATGGGTGGCTTCTAGGTACGGAGAATTCATGTGGAAATCCTGAGACTTGCAATGTTGTAGTAGTGTTTAACCCGTTCACGACCTTGCAGGCGACAGTGGAGAACCCTAACCCTCAAGCGGTGGCTGCTCACCCCTTTTCCTCACCCACAAGGCGCAGAGGAGAGGACCTAGAATCTATAGTATTGTGGAGCGCACCATCGGGCTCCTGAAGGGCAGGTGGCGGTGTCCCCCTCCACCTCCGTCACCACTCCACTCAGGAGGGATTCCCCGATGACCCCCGCCAGTGTTTCCTCCAGCGGGGTGAGCTCCGGAGGGCCCGTCCCCCCCCCCCGGGGCACAGACGCTCTGCCTGTGTGACGCCAGGCGCTTTTTTATGTCTACTTTGATGTCTGACCACTTTTTTTCACCTCAGCCACACTCCGACCTTCTGAGGCCACAGCATTGACACCATCCGCCACATGCTGCCACTCTACAGCCTTTTTGGCGTTGGTGACCCCAACACTGACCCTAACCCTAACCCAACACTGACCCTAACCCTAACCCAACACTGACCCTAACCCAACACTGACCCTGACCGACCAACCGACTGCTTCAAAGAAGGAGATCCAGCGACGGCCTCCGGAGAAAACAGATCCTTCTGTACGGCGGGCTCCAAATCCTGGACACATCCCACAGCGGTCCAGATTTCGAGGTTGGTGTGGTTCACGCGATTCTGGTTTAAGCCTCTCTGGAACGGAATCATCCTCTTTTGTAAAAAGTTTTAGTCAACAAATTTCATTCTTTGACTTATTATCAATAACTCTCAGTCATTTTAAATCTTAGCATTTTTCAATCCTCTTTTAAATCTCCTCCTTTTACCTTCCTGAATTTTACTTCATTTACCTTTTTTGGATTGTATGGTTATTTAATTTTTTATTAAGAAGAGATATCACTGGCCTCACTCACCTGATAAGGATAGAGGACTTAGTTTTATCCACCTTTTTTAGAAATACTTACCCTTTAAACAATCATCCATCTTACCACCTCTTATACTTACCTCCTTTTTATGTAGTCCTTTATACTTACCTTCTTTACTTACCTTTTTTTTATTGAGAAGATGACTTCCGCACTGGAGAACCTGGTGAATACTCATTTCCCCTACCGACCTGACGAATCATGGGATCCACACACCTGCACGTGGCCAAGAGCTGACCTACAAGGTTTGGACCCCACAAAGACTAAAATCAGGTCTACATTATATTTTAAAACTATCCAAGTCTTCCACCACACTCGCACCATAGACCAGGCAATTGAAGATGACATCATCCCACCTGGCATGGAAAAGAAAACAAACAAATTAACCGATTTCATAAAGCCTGCAGGCCCCACCCAGAAGGTGAAAGACAAAATTAAAGAAAATACATACCTCTGGATGAAAAACAATCTGAAAATACTACAGGACCACTATGAGGAGACACAATCAAATCTCAGCCTATTAATTGAAAGCAGCCAGCCGTTTCAACCTTCGGCCTGGCAAACTGCAATTAATATGGCCAAAAAAAGATATGGTCGCCGCCTCACCACACAATCATTGGGAGAAGCACACACAAACATACTCATTTGGTCTGCTTACCACCCTGACCCAGACCTCACACCACCCCTCCACTCCAGAACGGTGGGGCCACAAACGGAGGGTCTGAATGACACCAGCCCTGCTGAGGAGACCAAGACCTCCCCCTCCCCGGCCATCCCCATCCAAAGGGAGAAGAACAGGGAACGGGAGAAACGGCAGGAGGGACCCCCCCGGAGTCCCCCCACACCGACCCCCCAACCAGACCGAGGGACGGAGGGACCACACCCCAGCAGGACCCGAGAGCAGATACCAGCCACAACCCACCAGGCCCGGATCCCCGTAACCACCGACAGAACCAGACGGAGGGAGACCCACGCACCACCACAGCATGCGCCTCAACAGCGGAGCCACCAGCGGGTCGAGACCACCACCCAGCGGAGCCCCCAGAGGGAGAAGACGCAACCCGAGACGACAGACAGCCTGCAGCAGTCCTCCTTCAAATGGACAACCCAGCCACATCCACATCGCATGTCACCACTGAGAACCAGACTTTCTCCTCGAGTCGTACAGACCACCTGGAAGAGACTTTGATCCACATACATGACTGTATTTTAATAAAGTTTAAAGAAACTTTTTTTATACATCAGCTCCAATTTTATTTTCAATTTTCTTTTAACGTTTTTAGATTTCTCTGCCTTCCCTTCCCTCCTATTCCCCCTTTCCTTCTGACCCTCCCACCCTTTCCCTTTCTCCTAACCTTAACCCCTCCCCTTCCCCTCAAAACTCCTCCCCTTGCCTAAACCTAATCCCTCCTTCCCATTACCTAAACCTAAATCTTTCCTTTTTTCCGACCTTCCCACCCTCTACCTTCCCCTAACCTTAACCCCTCCCCTTCCCCTCAAAACTCCTCCCCTAAACCTAAACCTAATCCCTCCCCCCTATTACCTAAACCTAAGTCCTTCCTTCCCTCCGACCCTCCAACCCTCTACCTTCTCCTAACCTTAACCCCTCCCCTTCCCCTCAAAACTCCTCCCCTAAACCTAAACCTAATCCCTCCTTCCCATTACCTAAACCTAAGTCCTTCCTTCTCTCCGACCCTCCAACCCTCTACCTTCCCTTACCTTAACCCCTCCCCCTTCCCTCAAAACTCCTCCCCTGGCCTAAACCTAACCTTCATCCCTTTGACGTCTTACCTATCTCTTTTTAGTTGTTTTTCCTCGATTTTTCTTATTAATTTCTTATTACACATTTATAAGCCGATTGATGGGTTTTTTTGCTTTTTTACAAAGAGAAGTTCTGTTGCCAGTGCCTTTTTCTTCTATGTCCCTAACCTAACCCAACACTGACCCTAACCCTAACCCAACACTGTGTCCACCAAATAATATCGCCTTCCTCTTCTCCACCTCCCCGACCAGAACTTCCACCTCACACTGGGTGAAATTGTGTTTCTTGGCTTTTCTTTCTGCTTTCGGCATGCTGTCAGTCATGAATCAATATTCATGAGAGGCGTTTCTCTGAATATTTATAGGCCAATATGGGCGTGGTCTGACCCGCACACAGGCGCGCCACATGTAGAGTGGATTGTGATTTATAAAGGGAAATCGGCGTAGGACGTGCGTGCGCACTGTTTTATAAATCAGGATATTTTTGTGCGTACGCACTTTCTGTGTTTCGTGCGTACGCCAATTTTGACGTCAATCCTACGCACAGTTTTATAAATGAGGCCCCTGGCGATTTGATCTTGACTCTTAGCCCCAAAAAGTCGTGCTGTTGTCTGTTTATAAACTTTTGAGTTTAGTTAATGATATTGCAAACAGCTGTTTTATGTTTTATGTTGATTAAAGATTTTCCGGACAATAAAGCACTCTGATCTTAAACTTCATATTCTGTCACTTGATACTCACGCCAGCCATAGTGAAGATAGTCTGAGAGCCAAACAGGTGAGACTGAATGCAAAATATTATTAGTTGCTCTGCTTCTCTCACTGTTTGCAATCTTAAAATAAAAATGCACATAGCTGATTGGTCAGTCAGTTGTATTTTATAGATAGCCTGCCCTGAAGCAGAAATGATTAATTACCATGGTAACGCACCTCAAGAAATAGTTAATCTTCAGCATAACAAAACCCTGAAGTTATTATGTTTTTATGTGTGCGCGAACGTGCCTAATTTGTTTTCCTAAACTTTAGTTAAATAATTTCAGGATGAAACCCTTGAAATATTTATGGGAACTTCCAGCACTCAAGCGGCTGTAAAATCACATTAAGCTGGCGCTAAGTGGGATGAGATCTGTGGGTGAAGCGGTGTCTGTGTCATTTATAATAAATGTGCACTTGTTTGAGCTCATACAGATTTGATTTGATCCACCTTTCCACCTCTGGCCACTGCTGCCGACAGTCTGCACAGTCCCATTCACTGAGAGACCCCATGGTGGGATGGACAACGTTGTTGGTCTTAAAAGACTAATCACATGATATAATAAATAATATAATAATAGTATTACAATATCAGTTAGTTATCAAAACATCACGTTTCGGAGCTGCTTTTTTCGGCCTCTTTGAGCAACTTTTTAATCTAGAAATCTCGCCATTTTGGCAGTATTATTGGTGAAAATTAGTTGGAAGAAAATGCTCGCGCTTTTAGCTCTACACTGAATACGAAGCTGCAGGCTGGTGTTTTGCACTCTGAAAAGTGGACGACATATTAAGTCCAGAAAAGCAGCTGCTGCTTCTCCCAGGGTGTTTTGCTGTTGCTAAAAGTCGACTCTTTACAGTCTATGATTTTAACTTGTATAATGAAGTGGTGGTGGAAGACTTAAAATGGTTATATTATGCTAAATTAACTTCTTAAACATTTTCCAACCGTACCAATCGTCCCCATACCTGGAATGACGCCCCAGAAGTGAAGAAAGGATGTGTGTTGCTCCAATCAGCCAATCAGAAATCAAACCCTATATAGTGTCATCGGGGGTTTAGCCAATCACAATCAACTTGTGGAGTTGTAATTGAAATAGAACAGAAACAATTCAAGTAACATATTGTTAAAAAGTAATCAAACCAAAAAGAGTCTGTTGTCTCAGTCCTGGGGCCTCATTTATAAAACTGTGCGTAGGATTGACGTCAAAATTGGCGTACGCACGAAACACAGAAAGTGCTTACGCACAAAAATATCCTGATTTATAAAACAGTGCGCACGCACGTCCTACGCCGATTTCCCTTTATAAATCACAATCCACTCTAAATGTGGCGCACCTGTGTGCGGGTCAGACCACGCCCATATTGGCCTATAAATATTCAGAGAAACGCCTCTCATGAATATTGATTCACGACTGACAGCATGCCGAAAGTAGAAAGAAAAGCCAAGAAACGCAATTTGACCCAGTGTGAGGTGGAAGTTCTGGTCGGGGAGGTGGAGAAGAGGAAGGCGATATTATTTGGTGGACATAGTGTTGGGTTAGGGTTAGGGTCAGTGTTGGGTTAGGGTTAGGGTCAGTGTTGGGGTCACCAACGCCAAAAAGGCTGTAGAGTGGCAGCATGTGGCGGATGGTGTCAATGCTGTGGCCTCAGAAGGTCGGAGTGTGGCTGAGGTGAAAAAAAAGTGGTCCGACATCAAAGTAGACGTAAAAAAGGGCCTGGCGTCACACAGGCAGAGCGTCTGTGCCCCGGGGGGGGGAACGGGCCCTCCGGAGCTCACCCCACTGGAGGAAACACTGGCGGGGGTCATCGGGGAATCCCTCCTGAGTGGAGTGGTGACGGAGGTGGAGGGGGACACCGCCACCTGCCCTCCAGGAGCCCGATGGTGCGCTCCACAATACTATAGATTCTAGGTCCTCTCCTCTGCGCCTTGTGGGTGAGGAAAAGGGGTGAGCAGCCACCGCTTGAGGGTTAGGGTTCTCCACTGTCACCTGCAAGGTCGTGAACGGGTTAAACACTACTACAAAATTGCAAGTCTCAGGATTTCCACATGAATTCTCCGTACCTAGAAGCCACCCATCACGTACAGCCTCCAGTCTGCGCCCAACACTGCTATATGGGCTATATGATATAGGATGTTACACTGCATTCATATCAGTGTAAACATAATACTGTTGTCTTACTATTGTCTTAATCATATGTTTCCTGTGTGCACTCCAGGGAGTATGTTTGTTTATTCATTGTAGAAATTACATTGTTTACTATCCATTTCTTGCAAATAAACTGTCCATATATGAGGTCATATAACTATTTATTTTACCCGATCGGTTTCACACAGTTTCTCCCGTTTCTTTCTTCTGCCATCGGTGGCGCAGTTTCTCCTTCCCCCAGTTATGTGCGTACGCCTGGGTCAGAGTTGGCGTGGTGGACCGCACATTTTCCCGTCAAGTTCTCTTTTTATAAATCCCACGGTTTGCGTAGAGAGTGGCGTACGCATTCTTTTGTGCGTACGCAACGTTTATAAATGAGGCCCCTGGTGTTGTTTCGTATTCTGTCTTGTCCATGTCCCAGTTTCCCTTTTGCTTTATAGCTTCATACAGGGAGTCAAATGTTATACCCAAGAGCCAAAATTGGCCTGCAAGAGGCTTATAACACTGCATTATGTAATAATTCTGTAATATGTAATAATGTAATACATCTTCAACTCATTTTGTAATAATGCCACATTTTGTAATCAAATTCTTCAATGCATTTTGTAATAACTTGTTACATATTGCAACAGGGATTACAAAATGCGGGTTGAATGATTTAATACACTCAGTGGCTCGAACGATCTTCATTTACAATCTGGTTTAATTTCTTTCTCCAAGACAAAAGAAACGGCCGGTGAATATACTGGCTGGCTTGTAACTTTAAAAATCTACCAGCCGTGATGGCAGCTAATCTAAGAAGTTTAACCTGATGTAGATCCCGATTCTACCATCGTTATGTTGGCAGCATGTGAGCAAAAACAAAGAATGACATAATTCTAGTCCAACTGAATCTCATTATTTAACATAAAACTATACAGATCAAAGGCAAAATGTATCACATAATGCACCAAATGATTGCATAAAAAAGAGTGGAACATTTTTTTTTTAAAGTTATGTTAAAACCGATAGGTAGCGACAGAGGAGGAAATCCAGGAGGCAAAGTCAGGCAGTCAAAGGTCAAAACCAGTACAGGTGATTGAGGAGGAAATCCAGGAGGCAAAGTCGGGCAGGCAGAAGGTCGAAACACACAAAGTCAACACGAGGAAAAAATGGCGGGTACGACTGGTGTGAGAACGCAGACGAACTGGCAACTAGAGCTACAAGAGAGGAACTAAATACACACTGATGACGATTACAGACAGCTGTGACCAGGAGGAGGAAGCAGGAGAGCACAGGGGCGGAGCTAAGGGAGGGGAGGAGTGAAAACTCTCAGGAAGGGAGGGGTGAGTGAGAGCAGGATCATGACAGTGCCCCCCGCCCCCCCCAGGCAGGTCCGGGTGGGTGTTGTAAAACTCTTGGATGAGGGAGGGGTCATGAATGTTACTTGCCGGGACCCATGAGCGCTCCTCTGGCCCATATCCCTCCCAGTCCACAAGGAGAAAATCCAGAAAGTCCAGCCCGACGGACGGTGGGTCACTACACGGCGCTCTGTCCACGATGAAGGCTTGGATTCCCGCAGCTCGCGTCACTCTGCCCGCTGATTCGAAATACAGACGATTTGCTTCAATGGCTTCTAAAGCCGTTCATTTCAACCACCGCACCAGCCGCTACAACTTCTGACCCTTCCTCCATCACCTCCTCTCTTCATTTTAGTTACAGACGAGATGGGTGGAGTCATGTCTCTGATGTCTTAAAGGGACAGGCTACCTACACACACTCAAAACCAACCTTTCTTTTCTTTTTTAAAAACACAGAATATACCGACATGGGCAAAATGACCTCGTATAATTTTTGTAAATTTTGGTATCGGTACATTTTCGGTTTGTTATCCAGCCCTATTTGAAACTGTGAAAATGTTGTGAAACTGTGTAAATGTTGAAAATGTGTTCTTCTTTTTAAAGTGTAGGCCATGTTGGGATCAATAAGAGAAATCCAGCTGCTGGTGCAGCAGCATTAAACTAGAATCAAAAATAACGAGTATCATCAAGTTACGTAGGTACTTGTGTTGAAACTGAGTGGATTACATACATTTTTTGTGTTTTTATCAACAAGATACCGAGGCTGCAGTGAACACATGAGGTTTTTCAGATGATTGTTTTAGATATGCAGTAATTATAGTTGAGTTATAATTGAAATGTGCTGTGAGCAAAAATATGTCAGCTGCTGAATTCTACCTGGAGGAAGGTAAAGGCAGCTGGAGCATCATATCACATGGCGTCAGGCTTTGAAGCAGGTAAACCTCACAACACATCCCGCTTGCTACTAGAGATATGTTTGGTATTTGTTCTGAACTCGATGTTGTCGGCTGACGATGTGAGCCTAACACCACGTCTCAGGCATGCCGTCTGAGTGACTTTCATGAGAAGAATGGATCTCCAAGGCTTTGAATCATTTAAATCTGCAGAATCCCATTGATTATAGGCAAAATGGCCCCTTTCATGTTCTCTGAGTGCTGGTTTCGCTCCACCTCTGCTTCAGATTATGCGGCTTTTGCATTAGCGCTGCGTGGGAGAAAGACATCTTTGTTGGTCAGCGTATGTATGCATGTCACATAGAAGATCTTCTAGACAGAGACTTAGTGTCTATTGAAAGAGATAAAGATTGTTCTTTTTTTCGAGATACAATGACGGCCATTAACATTCATTCAGAGTGGTTGAGGTCAATACTGATCACAGATGAATCTATATTAATCTATACCAACGACCAATCTATATGACAACCAACCATTGCGTGTGCACAGTGATAGATTGTACTTTAGGTTTTCATGATTTAGAGTGCATTCGAGGGTGATTTATAAAGAAAAACATTAACTTGAGCGTTCAAATGAGGCTTTTGTTTAATGACATCAATCTGCTGGAAACTGTATTGCTTCATTGTTTGTTGTCGGACTGAGGCCCTATTTACTCGACTTTCAAGTGAAAATGCAAAGCTCCTTTTGCATTTTTTGGGGTCTTTTTACAGAAAAATGTTTGTCAGAGCCACTGAAAATGGCAATTTTGGAAAATGTCCCGACACCGTCTGAGGGGTGAAGTAAACAACAAACCCTTGTCCCTGTTTGGGCACCAGGTTATGAGGTAAACAACTACAGGTGTGTCAAAGAGGATGAAAAAAGACTTCAGTGATGCCTTCTTGCTTGCGTAGAAAAGGATTTAATACACAAGTAGTATATTATCACAAATACAGGTGAACGTTCACCCCGGGAGTTAGTGCTGCCAATCTACTTCCTCTACTGAGTGCAGGACCTGTCTCATTTTATAGAGGTCCAAATAGTACTGCATGGAACTTCCATAAAGTAAGGTATGAACGACCATAAAATCCCATCAGGACGGCTGGTCTTCATCCAGGACCCATTTTAAAACCTAAGTTAATACCTAAGTAATGCAAAACTGACCTGAAAGTATCTGTTATCTGGTGAAAGCCGTAAAAATGTAGACATCACAGCATGTGAAACTACTCTAGTCTAATCCCATGGTGCCAAGACCAAGGTGGCACAAAGTTCACTTCAGTGGAAACGGGTAAAATGCAACTTTTCTGAAATGC
This sequence comes from Blennius ocellaris, assembly GCF_963422515.1. Lineage (NCBI taxonomy): Eukaryota > Metazoa > Chordata > Actinopteri > Blenniiformes > Blenniidae > Blennius > Blennius ocellaris. The sequence continues at coordinate 31,684,844 of NC_137653.1, read as the reverse complement.
TACAACTGGTCATGCACACCATAAGTGTACAACTAGTAGTTATGCACATGCTCAGTAGAGACAATAAGAACAATAATTTCCTCTGTGGCGTCATGACTCCCTGTCCATATTTTCCTGGAATTTGACACTTTTATTTTGACAGTCACAGTAATAACGATCTAAAGTGGTGGTCTAGCCACTAGAATGCCATTGTTCTCCCAGTATTGATGTTTAGAGCGGATTGTTCTTTGCTGCCTGTGTGTGTTATTTCAGTAGAAAAACAGCACACACTCATGGCTTGGCACGCTAACTACAATGCTTTTAAAACATTGTCATGTAAATGTTATACTATTCCAGTACGAAGAAACAATGCTTTTTCACTTCATTCGTTGATGCATATACAGGTTTAAAGGACCCATATTTCACTATATTCCATGTTCCAGTCCCTCCTCTGCTCATGTGGATAATAATGTGTCTGATCCAGTAGAAACACTCACAACTAGTGAAATTCTAGTATTTCTTGGACTGAGCTGACGTCACCTCTCATGATGGTGGTTCTCAGCTCCTCCACCTCCTCCACCCTCACGGAGACTGCAGCCCAGCCCACAGCCGCCTCCTCCACCCCCTGGGTGACGTAGCCAGCAGCTCACCTGGTAGTTGTAGTAATGTACTGACACATCTCGGCCCTCCTTAGTCTTTTATTGTGGGAATAGCAGCAGGTTTCAAGAGGAGCTTCTGAGGAAGTCCAGTTTCAAAGTACCGTAGTTCTGGAAGCTTCTTTGGTGAAGAGTCGCTCACAAACAAACATTGTTTGTGGAAAACAACAACAAGTCCAGTCACATTGGCCGCTGTGCTTCTTCTTCCACAAGACAAATAGTGAGGAACCATACTGGTACCTGAAGACACATTTTCTCCAGTGGACATGAAGGTGAAAACACATTTTCTCCAGTGGACATGAAGGTGAAAACACATTTTCTCCAGTGGACATGATGGTGAAAACACATTTTCTCCAGTGGACATGAAGGTGAAAACACATTTTCTCCAGTGGACATGAAGGTGAAAACACATTTTCTCCAGTGGACATGATGGTGAAAACACATTTTCTCCAGTGGACATGATGGTGAAAACACATTTTCTCCAGTGGACATGAAGGTGAAAACACATTTTCTCCAGTGGACATGATGGTGAAAACACATTTTCTCCAGTGGACATGATGGTGAAAACACATTTTCTCCAGTGGACATGAAGGTGAAAACACATTTTCTCCAGTGGACATGATGGTGAAAACACATTTTCTCCAGTGGACATGATGGTGAAAACACATTTTCTCCAGTGGACATGAAGGTGAAAACACATTTTCTCCAGTGGACATGAAGGTGAAAACACATTTTCTCCAGTGGACATGATGGTGAAAACACATTTTCTCCAGTGGACATGAAGGTGAAAACACATTTTCTCCAGTGGACATGAAGGTGAAAACACATTTTCTCCAGTGGACATGATGGTGAAAACACATTTTCTCCAGTGGACATGATGGTGAAAACACATTTTCTCCAGTGGACATGAAGGTGAAAACACATTTTCTCCAGTGGACATGAAGGTGAAAACACATTTTCTCCAGTGGACATGAAGGTGAAAACACATTTTCTCCAGTGGACATGAAGGTGAAAACACATTTTCTCCAGTGGACATGAAGGTGAAAACACATTTTCTCCAGTGGACATGAAGGTGAAAACACATTTTCTCCAGTGGACATGAAGGTGAAAACACATTTTCTCCAGTGGACATGAAGGTGAAAACACATTTTCTCCAGTGGACATGAAGGTGAAAACACATTTTCTCCAGTGGACATGAAGGTGAAAACACATTTTCTCCAGTGGACATGATGGTGAAAACACATTTTCTCCAGTGGACATGATGGTGAAAACACATTTTCTCCAGTGGACATGAAGGTGAAAACACATTTTCTCCAGTGGACATGAAGGTGAAAACACATTTTCTCCAGTGGACATGAAGGTGAAAACACATTTTCTCCAGTGGACATGAAGGTGAAAACACATTTTCTCCAGTGGACATGAAGGTGAAAACACATTTTCTCCAGTGGACATGAAGGTGAAAACACATTTTCTCCAGTGGACATGAAGGTGAAAACACATTTTCTCCAGTGGACATGAAGGTGAAAACAGATGTGGAACAACAAAAACAGCAGTTCAATGTGAAGCAGCAGAGACTGAGATGTGGGCGTGTCTTGTTTTGGTTTCTCCTCATGTCAATCTTCCTGGAGGCGGGGCTTCTCCAGCTCTGTGACGTCATCAAATAGAATCAAGGTGTTGAGCTCCCCCACCAGGTAGAACAGAGAAACATCACTGTGAACTCAAGCTGGAGGGAATCAATGAAAAAACACTTTGGGGATTATATGAACCCCAAATAGAACTTTTATCATGTTTCAAGACCAGAAAAGTCCATTTAGTAGAATATGGCACCTATAAGTCTCATCAAGCTCAAAAATGTGTTTCTGTGTATGTAGCTGGATGTTGAGCTTGAAAGTTATCTAACATATCATTATGTCATCGGAAATAAATCGGACAAATATGTTGGAATAAAGTCCACAAATAGAAGTTGTGGTGAGCCTTCTGCACCTCACCTTCTCATCGCAATCACAGACGCAGTTGTACTTAAAGTTGAGACAGTGTTCAATACTTTTTTTTACACACACGTAATTATCAACAAAACAATAGATCAAAGGACACTTACAATAATTTTCCAGTCACATCTGCTGAGTACAGAGACAGTGACAGAACTGATCAGCCTTCACGCAAACAACCGAACATGACTTTTCCAGCATGTGTGACCTGACTGAGCCTGCGTGAGTTATTTGAAAATGGAGGTTGTAGCCTACAGTGTCAGCAGAGTTTAGCCTTCTGAGGGTGAAAGGACGTAACACAGCAAGTCTCCAGCTGCCCAGGTGTTTGTCCGTCTCTGCTGCTGCTAAGCGAGACTGGAACATCAAGAGCACTGTACTACATTATACATACTCTCTCACACACACAAACACACACACACACACACACACACATAAATGGTAATTATGCAAAACACGCACGCACGCACGCATGCACACACACACACACACTGAGCAACTGACAAGATGTATTATTGATCGTGTTCAGAGTGAAACTCGCACCGGACATTATTTATACGATCATGACATATGTCACACACAATCATCCACAAACACAGAGATGAAAGATGTTGTTATAAGATATGATAATGACACATGAGCATACACATACATGTTCATAAATGGGCCACATCATTCAGTGTATGACAGACAAGTGGTTGATTTTCTGGTGTGAGAAACGTTGAATTAAGGAGTTAAGTTCTCACAATATGCAGCGAGAATCCAGACGTGTCAAAATGTCACTTGTTCACTCCTGGTTCACCTCATTTTTGGGGAATAAAATGTTTTTTCTAGTGGAACTTGGCAATGTGTGCATGAGGGCGTGAAGGATTTCAAGCAAAACTCGTAAATGAGCTTTGCAAAAAAGTCTGTATGTGCAAACCCAGTGCCAATATCGATCCAATACCATAACTTAAATTAAAGTGGGTTTTTTTTTCTTGTAGTTTTGTCTTTCTCTTGTCTTTTCCCCTCATTTCTTGGACTCTGAAGTACATCATTCCCAATATTGCATTTTTTTCTCCTCCTGGACCCACATTTCTTTGCTGTAAGACTGCGATCTGTTTGATCATTTCATGTTCAGGAGGCTTTATCCTCCATCCAAACACTCACAAACATGAGCAATGAGGCAGAAAAACTCATCTGAATACGAGATGTAGCTCATAGTGTTGTTCTCTTTACAACACGTGAAAAAATACGGCACAATCTAGTTCTGATTTTTTGTGTGAGCATCCAGTTTACAATGTTGACTGTAGATAAGTGTTGCTAACGACGTTACAAGTCTGTCTTCTCTTACACATCCCAACAACTACGACACTCTTTTGCTTTTGTTCATTTCAATCTTTTCAAGCAGTTGAAACATGAATTCCCTCTCATCCTCAGAGGTGCCACCAATAACAGAAAACCCTTCAGCGCCTCAAGAATGTCTTTGAACAAGAAAACACTTTAATTTGATCCGTTTCAAAGCTTTGGTTTTCTACACACATCCTCTGTCCAGTGTTTCACATATCTATCTAGATAAATGTCTCTAGATACATAGATATATATTTATTATCAATGTGAGCTGTTTCAACATGCACATAAAATGTATGCATCTATATATGTATATATTCATTGATCTAGGTATCTATAGGTAAATCTCACAGGAAAACATTCTCACCAGTTCTCAGGGCTGATCTGGGGCCAGCACTATGACCCTGGATAAACATATCAGGGATAACTCAATGTTTCCTTGAGAAACCTATCCAGCACATGTCTCGTTGACTTATCCAGACACACCCGATTCTGGTGAGCACTGACATGAAGCAGGTCATCAACTCTACTTCTACTCAGAGCTTCCCTCCAGGATCAGTGTTCCCTTGCAGCGTGTGACCAATCACAGAGGGAGAAACCCTGCACAGCAGCTGACTTTACCATAGAGGAGCAGTTCATTTCTCAGATCATGAAGAATTCAAACACATCCAGCAGCTAAAAGCAACATTGCTGCTGCAGCCAAAACCAGAACGTTCCTGACCTGTTAATGCTGACTTGTTAATGCTGAGATTAGAGCACATTAATTCATGGGACAATAGAAACGGACAGCACCATGATCACTCAGTTTCACTTAATTCCAGCAGAAACATTTCAGGCTGAACATCCTCACTGCTCTTCTTTTAGTTAATATTTTCCTCACACATTTTATAATATGTGTGAGTTTCCTCCATGTGAGTGTGTTTCCTGTTGCAATATTAATTTATCATCGTGACAACAGGAGTAGTGTGCGCGGACATCTAATCCGCGGACGAATCGTCTCTGGACAACTCGTCCATAAAACTGCAAACCCGGACAACTCATCCATGACATTCCAGGCATCTCGTCCAAACTCAACCGTGCAGCGGCTCAGAAGCAGTCTTCAGACAAATAAGCCGTAAGTATTGTAGTGATAACAAAGCTTAATGAGTGGACAAGCTCAATGCAGACTGATTTTCCTGGCAAATTTCAAGCTGAGCAGACAATAACACCTGACCGCTTTGAGTGATGCGTCATGAGCATCACTTTAGAGCGTCTTCCGATAGCGACTTTAAAATGATTAAAATATGACTGATACAGTCATTAGCGAGCCGTGCAGCACACGGCAGTGCTGAAGTTTCGGTGGGGTGGCGTCATGTGTGCAAATGACAATAAATACTAAATATAGATGCACAGATGTATGACACATATATAACATATCAATTAGAAATAATATGTAAAACTCCATTGTGCAAGATTTATTTTCTCCCATATATTCTGAAATCTCATCCGTGGACACGTTGTGTTCGCTGAGGGTGCCTGAAGACGAGTTGGTCAGGTTTGCAGTTTTATGGATGAGTTGTCCACAGATGAGTTATCGTAGAATCGACATGCAGTCAGGGTAGGCAGTGCCAACCCAAGGCTAGGTTGAAATGAAGGAAATATGCGTCAATGATGTCAATTACTCAATTCTAAAAAATCGTCAACGTCAAATCCGTAAGTCGATACGTTGCCACGCCCACTTGCCAAACGCACGTGAGTGACCAAAACATACCAGCATGGAGAACGAAACTCGTCTCAAACCAGCTCTCAGGCGTAGCAACAAGCCGCCGCCCGACATCAAAGATGTTTAAATGTTACTATCGCCAATGTTTGCTAAATTAATTTACTTTCAATCGTGCAACGTGAGCTTGAGCTCTGCGCACTGCGTGGTGCTAGCTAGCTGTTTTTTGTGTTTGGTTGCTGTTAGTAGCTAGTGGCTAAACAGCTGTGTTTTGCTAACGTTAGCTAGAAATTGCATGTAATGCTGGCATGAATGGTAACGGTGGCTAGCTTACAGCTAACAGAACACTGCAATCGAGCCACCAAAGTGTAGAGCTGCTAGCTACGGTAGCAAGCAGATTGTAGTAACATTAGACGTATCTGTTCAATGTTGCGTTTACCAATTCATGGTTTGCGTTAGCTCAATCACACTGTGGTCGTTTCTGAGTGAAGCACATTATTAGAGTGACGTTTGCTAGCTTAGCATCATGGTTCACACACTGAAGTTAGTTCGCCAATGAATGTCAACTAACGGAGCCGAGGCAATGTCTGTTAGAATAGTCGACTATTCGATACAATAATTGCCCAAATAATCGTTTTAAAATTAATCGTTTACCACCAGCCCTAGTTGACATTCATTAGCGAACTAACTTTCGTGGAGAGAATCATGATACTAAGCTGGCAAATGTCAGTCTAATATTGTGTTTCCCTCAGAAATGACCACAGCATGATTGAGCTGACGCTAATCATGAATTGGCAAACGTAACACTGAACAGTTAAAACCAAGTCGTCGACGCATCGCGACAGGCCTACTCAACAGTGCTATTCCCTGGTACGGCCGGGGGGGTGCACAAGTCACTCAGTCCTGCGCTGTTTTACTGTAAAGGCCACACCCCTTGCTGAAGGCACACTGCTGCTCTGCCTTTGCCGGTCATTATTCAGTGTCTGGGTGTGTTTGCTCATGCACAGTCAGTTCCTCAATATGAAAATCTGTTATGTAACACCTGAACTTCCACAATATTGTTCTTGCTTTCATGTCATGTTGGGGTGCAGACGCTCTGCAGGAGTGGTTTCAGCACCACTCCCAGCTCAGTCATCACAATTGTTTTCATTTTCTCCGCTGCCATGTCATGAGATATGTCTTGTTGAGAGAGTCTGAAGGCTGATATTGAATCATTGTTTACATGTCTTTAATGCTGTGTTACCACCTTGGTTTTGTTGGCAGCCAAAACATATTGTAGCATCACCGAGCTGATTGCTGCACTGCATTATAGGAGTTAGTTTGGCAGTGTTTCAAATGTCTTCATTCGGGGTTATATTAGGCTTGTTAGTGTTGGTAATGATTGTGTAGTGTTTTTGGTGTTTAGTTAATGTTGTTGTTAGTTGATCTTGATTAGTTTAGTTTAATATTTAAAAGTTGGCAACCAGGAGTAAAGAGAGTTTCGTCTGTCAGGTCACCCTGCCATGGTGTTCCTGTTTGTCGTTTCGAACTAAAAGCCTTTGTCTGGCTGCAGTTGGTGTGAAGGGAATAGCACAGTTTTGTTTGATAATACTACATATTGCTCATCACAATATGTAACTGTTATTGATGTCGACATTGATGACCTTGCCTACCCAATCCTGATGCTCCCGGCACATTACTGTACAGGAGTTGTTCTGTTTCCATAAATTCCTGTTTGTGCAGTTCTGTCAGTATGAGCATTATTATTGAGCTCATTATTACAGATGAACCATCGTGGAGTGAAACTGACTTGGAACAAGTCAAGAAGACAAACATCCTTCAAAGCTCAGTGACCAGAGTGTATTTTATTATATCAAACAAATTGTTCCAAATACTTTCTCCTCTCCTGTCTGCTGCAGCTCAGCACTGAACCCCACCACCAATCACCATCTTTTAAGAATGGCAGGTCATTTTCCAAGAGATCTGATTGGTCAGGAGGTGGAGCTTTACACTCTGTGATTTTATCTCAACCGTATCCTGCTCCGGAGCAGGTTAGACATTCAGAGTCAGTTACCATGGTGATTTATCCCGGTGGGAAATGAATGAGCATCGTACCGAAAACCCAGAGTTAATCCTTGAAGTTACCTCGATAAGAGGAAATATAGTGTGGTAGTACAGGCCCCTCCATTCTCCAGTGTTTTATGCTACTTTTCTTTGATAGGCGCAAATCAAATTTTAAGCAAACCAAGCCTCTGCCTCCTCCTGTAATGAAAAGTAATAGAAGAGTGAGAGGAGTGCAAATAAAAAACAGAGTAATACAAGAAAAGAAGGTTTAGATGTAGAAACTGATGTTTACAAGGTGTGTCTGTGATTTCTGTGTCTGAGCCGAACACAAGCTGCACCACAAACAGCAACAGAAGCATCTCAACGATACGCATTCATCTCATTTTAAATGGTTTAGGTCAAAATCAAATATATTTGTAGATATCCAGATTTCTCCCTCCTCTCTCTGGAGTGAGACTGAACATGCATGCTCAATATTCAGTCTGGATGGTTTCTCACTGCAGCTTCTGCTGTAGTTTGGATTTTAACGTTTCGCTGTTTCACTGATCTCTGCACAGGATGTTGCCCTGAATGACGGATGTGAGGAGACACTGATACCATCCTATACGTAGAGTAGAGTAATGCCTGCACTCCCACTCCTACGGTTTGCTGCTGTTTAACTCTCTGGTCCACACACACTGTTGTTGGCCTTCAGGCCTCCGACTGGGCATGAGCTGCATGTGGACAGAAAACTGTGGGCTCACTAAGTCTCCACCTGATGGATTCCTGGCGTCATGACTCAGTTTTGTGTGCAAGATATTAAAAGATACAGGAGGAAACTTGGTTTTCGCTCAGCTGTTCTTGCTTCCTACCCAGACTTGACCTGCCGCAGTTGAAATAATGAAAAAAAAAACAGAATCCAGACTGTAGCCATCTGTCCAGCTGGTCGAGGATCTATACTTTTCTCCTATATACATTGCTGTTTGACCAACATCACAACATTTTGAGCTGCTGTTGTTTCCACGATGAAGCCTGTGAGGATGAGACCTTTTCACAATGCTGGTTGTAGGAGACAGACACTGCAGCCTTCAGCCAATTTCATCACCATATCTGTGTATATTTATCCCATAAATATGTGTTATTTGTATACATAATGTACATTTGTTTGCCGAGAGTCGGGGCCAATTCGTTTTAAGCAGCGAGTCGCAGCAGATTGTGAAACAATGAAGCAGCTTAATATTATGCCTGTGTGTGTGTGTGTGTGTGTGTGTGCGTGTGTGTGTGTGTGTGTGTGTGTGTGTGTGTGTGTGTGTGTGTGAGTGTGTGTGTGTGTGTGTGTGTGTGTGTGTGTGTGTGTGTGTGTGTGTGTGTGTGTGTGTGTGTGTGTGTGTGTTTTGCATAATTACCATTTATAATACGTGGACACATTTCCATTGTTTGCTGGAGGTGATGGCGAGTTTACAGACGGTGCCGCAGAGGGCGTAGGGTTCCTTGCTCGGTTTTGTTTTTATAAAGTCAAAAAAGGAGCTGAATGTAGAGTCATTGGATTTTAAAGCTTGAAATATTTGCCAGCTGGAGATTGACGGCAGCCGTCTGCGTGAATTCCCGTCAGCTGTACTGGAGGTGCAACTTTGTGAAAACTCTGACTTAATCTCTATGCAGATGTAGGAAAACGCAACTGTTCTAATGTGGTGCGACAGCACATGCACACGCTGAAAGCTACATTGTTTTCAAAACAATGGCGTGTAAATGCAAAACTTTTCTAAAACAGAAGAGCATAAACGATTCACTTGAAGCGTTGTGTAAACAGAACCAATTTGACCTTGTATTACTGTGAATTGCCCCCGTTAGTTGGGCCTGTGGTGTTGCTGTATGCATCAGTTAGCTGGACGAAGATGTTCTAAAATCCTTCAATCCTCACCCTACAGGTGATACGTGCTAATGCTAATGTCACTTACCAGGGCCGGCCCGTGGCATCAGCAGTAAAGGCAAATGCTCGGGGCACCAGTTACACCAGTTATTATTCTTTATCAAATATCATTTTCATTTGATCATTTATTAATGTTTCACAAGAGTCCAAAATAGGCCCTACTTCCCTGCTCTCTGCTTGACCCCCGACGGGGCACATCACAACACCGCTCATTGTGGGCCGGCTCTTCATCAGGCTGAATGACACTCACTGGCAGACTGACGTACATGATAAACAACCGTTATTATGTCAAAATACAACAAAGCCTTCGGGAGCCCAGCGGCGAAAGACCAGAACAGAAGAGGAGGAGAAATGTCATGAAGGAAGAGGTCATTTACCTGAAGTTATTTATCAGTTGCACTCGCAACTAAAACGTTTCTTTCCTGAAATATGTCCTATGGTAGGCTAGATAAGACCTACGTATATTTCTTATTGAATCTATTGTGTACTGAGTAAGCTTGCACCCAGCTGAGTTGATTAAATGTGTTTGTTTTCCATCACCTGCTGAATAATAGCCGTGCTCTGCTGCTTTGTAGAGAAAACATGATGCAATGGTATTTCTTGAACTGAAATTAAGCCTTTTTATAAGTGTTTGCTTCCTCATCAATCGTGCAGTAAGCTTATGTTGAGCAGATTTTGCATATTTTCTGGCTATTGTGTGAATATTCACACTATAATGGTTCAGACTTTTGCAACACCGTTTGTAGTTACCAATAAAACCAACATAGCCATTACATCAACATTCACAAAGATAAAGAAATCCCTGTCGTTGTTTTTGCTCATGAGACAGTTATAGGCTGTCATGCAATTTTGGTGCAAATGACCTGGGTTTCAAAGCAGGTTTCTTTGTTCACAATATGACTAAATTGTGAAATATTCATTGTTTCAAAAATGCTCATCTTCTCTTGACAGATGCACTTTTAAAGTATTAAGATGCATTATACTGCTTCTGCTGCAAAATGTCTGTTTCTCAGAGAGTTTTTAAACTCATCAGAGAAGGTCTGAAAAACTGGAAAAATGCAAGAAACCTGCTTATTGTATTTATTTGGATTCTAATTTTATTCAATGATACATAAAAATGTTATGATTCTGTTAATGTTGTTCACAGACATTCTTTCATTTTAAAATAAAGAAATGATGTTGAACATGTAAAATTATATTAAATTTTTCTTTAAGTGTGTAAAAAATGCTATTTGTGGCAGAATTGGCTGCGATATAAGGGGCACCAGATGAAATCTTGCCGAGGGCATCAAATCAGCTAAAGCCGGCTTTGTCACTTACCCAGATCCCCTTTACACAACTACGTTTCAAGTCACAACGCTTCGATTTCGAGTTTTTGTTTCAGAAAAGTTCCATCCATCCATCCATCCACTGTCTACCGCTTTATCCGGGGCCGGGTCGCGGAGCCATCAGTCTGAGCAGAGTTGGCCAGACTTCCCTCACCCCAGACACTTCCTCCAGCTCCTCCGGTGGCACCCCAAGGCGTTCCCCGGCCATAGAGAGACATAGTCCCTCCAGCGTGTCCTAGGTCTGCCCCGAGGCCTCGTACTGGAGGGACATGCCCAGAACACCTCCCTAGGGAGGCGTCCGGGGGGCATCCGAAATAGATGCCCGAGGCACTTCAGCTGGATCCTCTGGATGTGGAGGAGCAGCGGCTCTACTCCGAGCTCCTCCCTGGTGACTGAGCTCCTCACCCTATCTCTAAGGGTGACTGAGCTCCTCACCCTATCTCTAAGGGTGAGTGAGCTCCTCCCCCTATCTCTAAGGTGACTGAGCTCCTCACCCTATCTCTAAGGGTGACTGAGCTCCTCACCCTATCTCTAAGGGTGACTGAGCTCCTCACCCTATCTCTAAGGGTGACTGAGCTCCTCACCCTATCTCTAAGGGTGACTGAGCTCCTCACCCTATCTCTAAGAGTGACTGAGCTCCTCACCCTATCTCTAAGGGTGACTGAGCTCCTCCCCCTATCTCTAAGGTGACTGAGCTCCTCACCCTATCTCTAAGGGTGACTGAGCTCCTCACCCTATCTCTAAGGGTGACTGAGCTCCTCACCCTATCTCTAAGGGTGACTGAGCTCCTCACCCTATCTCTAAGAGTGACTGAGCTCCTCACCCTATCTCTAAGGGTGACTGAGCTCCTCACCCTATCTCTAAGAGTGACTGAGCTCCTCACCCTATCTCTAAGGGTGACTGAGCTCCTCACCCTATCTCTAAGGGTGACTGAGCTCCTCACCCTATCTCTAAGGGTGACTGAGCTCCTCACCCTATTTCTAAGGGTACGCCCAGCCACCCTACGGAGGAAGCTCATTTCAGCCGCTTGTATCCAGGATCTCGTTCTTTCGGTCATGACCCATAGTTCATGACCATAGGTGAGGGGAGGAACAAAGATCGACCGGTAAATCGAGAGCTTCGCTTTTTGGCTCAGCTCCTTCTTCACCACGACGGACCGATACAACGTCTGCATAACTGCAGACGCTGCACCGATCCCCCTGTCGATCTCACGCTCCATCTTCCCCCCACTCGTGAACAAGACCCCAAGATACTTGAACTCCTCCACTTGGGACAAGGGCACTCCACCGACCTGGAGGGGGCAAGCCACCTTTTTCCTGTCTAGAACCATGGCCTCGGATTTACAGGTGCTGATCTTCATCCCAGCTGCTTCACACTCGGCTGCGAACCACGTCAGTGCACGCTGGAGATCCAGGCTTTATGGGGCCAACAGGACCACATCATCTGCAAATAGCAGAGATGAGATCCTGTGGTCCCCAAACTGGACCCCCTCCGGCCCCCGGCTGTGCCTAGAAATTCTGTCCATAAAGGACACCCCTGCCGGAGGCCACCGTGCACAGGGAACAGGTCCGACTTACTGCCGGCAATGCGAACCAAACTCCTACTCCGGGAATACAAAGACCGAACAGCCCTCAACAAGGGACCCCAGACTCCATACTCCCGGAGCACCCCCCACAGGACATCTCGGGGGACGCGGTCGAACGCCTTCTCCAGATCCACAAAACACATGTGGACTGGTTGGGCGAACTCCCATGAACCCTCAAGCACCAGGTGGAGGGTATAGAGCTGGTCCAGTGTTCCACCATCAGGAGAACCTGGTGGAGGGTATAGAGCTGGTCCAGTGTTCCACCATCAGGAGAACCTGGTGGAGGGTATAGAGCTGGTCCAGTGTTCCACCATCAGGAGCACCTGGTGGAGGGTATAGAGCTGGTCCAGTGTTCCACCATCAGGAGCACCTGGTGGAGGGTATAGAGCTGGTCCAGTGTTCCACCATCAGGAGAACCTGGTGGAGGGTATAGAGCTGGTCCAGTGTTCCACGACCAGGACGAAAACCACATTGTTCCTCTTGAATCCGAGGTTGGACTAACGGCCGGACCCTCCTCTCCAGTACCCTGGAATAGACTTTCCCGGGGAGGCTGAGGAGTGTGATCCCTCTGTAGTTGGAACACACCCTCCGATCCCCCTTTTTGAAAAGAGGGACCACCACCCCGGTCTGCCAGTCCAGAGGTACTGTCCCCGCCCGCCACGCGATGTTGCAGAGACGAGTCCGCCACGACAGTCCCTGCACATCCAGAGACTTAAGGAACTCTGGGCGAATCTCATCCACTCCCGGTGCCTTGCCACCGAGGAGCTTCACAACAACCTCGGTGACTTCAGCTTGGGAAATGGACGAGTCCACCTCTGAGAACCCAGTCTCTGCTTCCTCAATGGAAGACGTGGTGGTGGGATTGAGGAGGTCCTCGAAGTATTCCTTCCACCGCCCAACAATGTCCCCAGTTGAGGTCAACAGCTCCCCACCTCCACTGTAAACAGTGTTGGTGGAGAACTGCTTCCCCCGCTTGAGGCGCCGGACGGTTTGCCAGAATTTCCTCGAGGCCGACCGAAAGTCCTCCTCCATGGCCTCTCCGAACTCCTCCCAGACCAGAGTTTTTGCCTCCACCACAGCCCGGGCTGCAGCTCGCTTGGCCTGCCGGTACCTGTCGATTGCCTCGGGAGTCCTATGGGCTAACAGTGCTCGGTAGGACTCCTTCTTCAGCTTGACGGCATCCCTTACTTCCGGTTTCCACCACCGGGTTTGGGGGTTGCCGCCACGACAGGCGCCAGAGACCCTGCAGCCACAGCTCCGAGCAGCAGCTTCGACAATGGAAGTGGAGGACATGGTCCACTCGGACTCAATGTCTCCAACCTCCCTCGGAATCTGTGAGAAGCTCTCCTGGAGGTGGGAGTTGAAAACTGCGTGGACGGAGGGCTCGGCCAGATGTTCCCAGCAGACCCTCACAACACGTTTGGGCCTGCCGAGTCTATCCGGCCTCCTCCCAGTCCAGCGCATCCAACTCACCACCAGGTGGTGATCAGTTGACAACTCTGCCCCTCTCTTTACCCGAGTGTCCAAGACACGCGGCCAGAGATCAGATGACACGACCACAAAGTCTATCATTGACCTCCGGCCTAGGGTGTCCTGGTGCCACGGGCACTTATGGACACCCCTGTGCTCCAACATGGTGTTCGTTATGGACAAGCTGTGACTGGCACAGAAGTCCAATAACAGAACACCACTTGGGTTCAGATCGGGGAGGCCGTTCCTCCCAATTACCCCCTTCCAAGTCTCGCTGTCATTGCCCACGTGGGCGTTGAAGTCCCCCAGGAGAACAATGGAGTCCCCAGTTGGGGCACTATCCAGCACCCCTCCTAGGGACTCCAAGAAGGTTGGGTACTCTGAGCTGCTGTTCGGTGCATAGGCCGAGACAACAGTCGGAGACCTGTCCCCTACTCGAAGGCGTAGGGACGCAACCCTCTCATTCACCGGGGTGAACTCCAACACGTGGCGGCTGAGCTGCGGGGCAATAAGCAAGCCCACTCCAGCCCGCCGCCTTACACTGCGGGCAACTCCAGAGAAGTGGAGTATCCAGCCCCTGTGGAGGAGCTGGGTTCCAGAGTCCAAGCTGTGTGAGGAGGTGAGCCCGACTATATCTAGACGGTATCTCTCAACCTCCCTCACAAGCTCGGACTCCTTCCTCCCCAGCGAGGTCACATTCCATGTCCCAAAAGCCAGATTCTGTGTCCGGGGATCGGGTCGTCGAGGCCCCTGCCGTCGACTGCCACCCAATCCACACTGCACCCGACCCCTACGGCAGCCTCTGTAGGTGGTGGACCCACAGGAGGATGAGGAGGAGGGGCCTGCGTCGCCCCTTCGGGCTGAGCCCGGCCGAGTCCCGCGGGCAAGAACGCGGCCACCAGGCACTCGCGTGCGAGCCTCCAACCCGGGCCTGGCTCCAGGGTGTGGCCCCGGCTGCGCCAAACCGGGCGACGTCTCCATGCTCCTCGTGTGTGTGTTCATAGGGGTCTTGTGAACTGCTTTTAGTTTGACCCGTCGCCTCGGACCTGTTTGCCTTGGGAGACCCTACTGGGGGGGCAAGCCCCCCGGCAACATAGCTCCGAGGGTCATTCGGGTGCTCAAACTCCCCCACCACGATAAGGTTGCAGTTCAAGGGGGAGTTCAGAAAAGTTTGGACTGCAAAACGTCAAATGCACTGCAACGTTTTGAAAATGATGTTCGTTTACAACCTTGCTGTTGCTTGTTTTTGTACCAACACAGAGAACAAGACGGAAGAAAAAGTTTTCAAAAAGTTCTGCTTCAAGTGGCTCCGAGTGCTGTAGTCGTATAAACACCCAAAACACTACAGAAGTTTCACATTTTCACTTGAAACAGGGCATTTCTGCCAATGTTAACTGTTTTCACATCCAATCAACATAAGTTGCAAGAGCAAAGTACCAGCGACATAATAGGTTAAAGATTTGGAACACTAATGTGGGAATTAGGGATGTGGCCGATCCGATCCAGTATCGCTATCAGGTTCCGATATGAACGTAATTCATGGATCAGAAATTTCCAATCCATGAAGCCTCATCTGTGCTTCTGCTGAAATGAGTCCACAGTGTTTCCCTGCCGCTGCTCTGCTTGCTGCAAAATGTGGAATGGATTTCCTGAACGGAGGCGGGTCAATGAGAAACGGAGTAACGAGTCAGGAAATCCATTCCACAGTTTCCAGCTAGCTTAGCATGCTAACTAAAGAAGTGACTTTTCACGACAACATGTCACTGTTTGGACGGATTTTATGCTCAAAACACTGCAAAGTATCGACGTGAATGTTTGTAAAGGTGGTGTACAGTGAGGAGGACGCTCTGCCGCCAGACGTCACTGTTTTAAAACGCCAGCTCGCTGAGAATGGCGCCGACTGTGGCATCAAAACAGCAGCTCCTCCGAGGTAGCAGGCGATTCACACCTCCTTGAAGCTGCGTCCTCCTCCACGCTAAACTCACTGAAAATAGTCCCAATCATTTGTGTCGCATGAGAGCTGGAACAATTGCAGTTTGTGCTGCGTCGCTAAAGAATTTCTCCAGGAATTAATAGTGTTTGTGAGGTCTTAAAGATAGAACATTGTACTAATTGAACAAAAATAGTTTGTGCTGCTTCCTTTTCTGACCTTATACTAACCTCAACTTGTCTTTTGAGAGAATACATGTATACAGTCATACATTTCATACCTTACTGTAGAGAGGAGTTTATTACAGCCTCATATAAAATCAGCAATAGTGATAATAATAATATTAAAGGAAACAGAGCTCTGGTATCAGAATAATATCGGTATCAGCAGATATTAAAATGTAGGTATTGGGATCAGATCAGAAGTGATAAAACCTGACTCGGTGCATCCCTAGTGTGAATGCTGAAGGCAGTCACACATTAGTGATCTCAATCTTTATTGTTATTATTCTGTCTTATTTGCCGCCGTGCTATATCTCCTGAAATCTTTAACTGATTTGAATTGTTTGAATAACAAAATGTACAGCTTGTTCACGAAATGACTGCTATCCTGTGTGCTTTTTAGGTCTTTAACCGTTTCCAAATAAATCCATTTAAAAAAAGTCTGAAAACAATGCCCCATATACGTAAAGCGGATGGGATGTAGCGTAAAACAGATTGAAGCAGGAGAAAATATTTGATCTTAACATCTCCATGATCTCCTTTGATGCCATGGAGATGAAGAGAACAAAGGGGATCAGCTCCAGTCAACCTTGAGCATTCACACTTGCATGTCCTCCTGAAAATGCCAACCTCTAGTTACTTTATAACTTGCAGATCACAGCACAGCATCTTCCTCTCTTCATTGCTCTCTCTCGTCTCCCGTCCTTCATCCTGGATGTTTCCCCTCATTTCTCTCTCATTTCATCTCCACCTTTCATATCCCCTCTTCTCTCTTTCTCCAGTCATGTGTTCTCCTCTCCTCTCCCGCTCCATTCTTCTCCCACTTCCTCTTTCATCAGCGCCCTCTGCTGATTGATGGCGGCATCACATCACACCAGGCGTTCCACTCTGTTACACTGCATCAGTCCATAATCTGCTTTTCAAGCAGCTGCCTTTTCTTTTTCACCTGCTTCTTTTGATCAAAGCCTGGAATCCCAGCAGGGTTGCTAGTTTGATGCTCGGCAGTGTTGGATTACGGTTTCACACAGCAGCTGAAACCTAGATGCTTCTCTCTGCAGCCCTCCCCTGCAGATATTACTTCACATTTGGATGGAATACAGATGCTTTTTCCAGGTGTTTTTACCATTTTGGGAAAGAAAAGACAGACTGAATATAAGGACAAAAAGATTCTTTACAATGACACAACCTCCTTGCAACCATTTAATTTCTTTACATTTTTATTATTATTATTATTTTTTTTTTATTATGAAAACATATAATTTTTTTTAAATGCAATTAGCTTCTCTTGATAAAAATGTATTGTCGCCTTCTTGTGGCCTTCTCTTTTTCTCTTTTTTTGGTGTTTTTAAAGAGGATTCTCTTCTTCCAATACTGAAGTATATTGTCAATACTTTTTATTGCATTACAATGCACTTTAGAGGCTTTTCATGCTCTAAATCTGGGTGTCAATCTTGAAGTTTGTTGGCCAAAAGTGGCCAGCAAGCGGCTCCGATCTGGCCAAACCGCCAAACTGATGGTAAATATTTAAAATAAAACTAATTCATTAAGGGTAGCAACACAACACTGAGACCCGAACTGAGATATTGGTGATGCTGCCGTGAAAGCTCGCTACCTCATTGTTATCAAACTAGCCTGAAAGCCACGCTGTCAGGAGGAGTTGGTAAAAACACCCAGAATGCATCAGCCACAGATGTTTTTTGGGACATTTCACTGTATTTTGCACCAGAAGCTTTAATTAAGATTGGCTTTATATTGAGATTGTAGTTGTTTTCTGTAGTAATTATTTCATTTTTGTGAAAATAATTGAAATGTATAGGTTATTATGGCAGTGCTAGTCCGACCCATTTGAGATGAAATTGGGTTGTATGTGGCCCCTGAATAAAAACGTGATTTTTTTTCTTTTAATATTACCTGATATTCCTCGGTTTGTGATTGTTCTTATATCCATATTTTATTCATAATCTTTATACTTGTTAATCTTCTTCCCGCTTTCCCCAGGTTGTTATAAATAAGATTAGGTCACATTTACACAATGTTTTCAAGTGAAAATGCAAAACCATTGCATTTCAGTCAATTTACATGACAGCAGTGCTGAAAAAACAACTTTTTGAAATGTACTCTGTGTTCAAAACATTGTGGTCACAGTTAAGATTTTATCTTAACTTAGAGAGTGTTTGTTGTTTGTGCCTTTTCTTTGTTTTGTGCTCACAAAAAATCCACAATTTCAATTTAATCTTTCTAAATAAAGGTTATTATTGTACTGTTTATCGGTCCAGCCCACTCAAGATTTGTACTGAGTTGTATATATGGTCCTGAAGTTAAAAGTTGTTTGATGCCTCTGACTTAAAGGTTGTTAAATTTTGATCTGCAGTCAGTTTAAAAAACTTTAGAGACTGTTGTGTCCAGAGAGGGTCGGCAGCCTTTCTTAGAGCCAATCCATGGGGGGGCTTTCAAGGAACAAAACCCTGCTCAATATGGACTCCATTGAAGGCTTGACAGCCACACTGTGCAGTTTTACATTATAATTATTAATTGTTATAATAAAATGAGTGTTTAAAGAGAAGCTGGCTTCTAAGAAATGGCTGAGTATAATTAAATCATAGAACAAGGATTAGATTTCTAGTAACTGTTCAGTAAATGTAAACATTTATCACTTCCTGTAAACTCAGATCTCAACGTGAGCCCTGTGGCTTCGCTTCCTGCCTGCACAGGCAGGTATGAATAATGATCCCTGAAGCTAAAGCTGTACATTCGCTGCCACCTTGCATCTTTTTAATGTGTCCTGATCACTAAACACAAGTGCAGCCACATGCACATTAAGTTCCTCCTGTGAATTCAGCTGCGGGACGCCGCTGTGACTCATCTGGACATGGAAATGAATCATGACATAAAGAGGCTTTATTGTCATTGGAATTAAAAATCCTAGTATGTTTCTCTTCTCCTTTGTACTCAAACTTTAAGGCTTGTGGGCCAAAAAAGATTCCAATCTGGCCAAAAGAAGAAAACCTCAAACACAAAGTATGAGGAGGAAGTCAGATGAGAGAGAAACACGAGAAAATAAACACTAAGGTCCCAAAACAAGAGCTAACAGAAGATAAGATGCCTGTTTAAAAAGCCACATTCCATCATTGTTGTAGAGCTTTTAGATTTCTGTTGGTGACAAACATCGGCTGGCCTTTTACAAGCAACACATTGTTGAATAAATGAGCCCTAATCCATCAATTAAGCTTCAAACAATGATTTTATCAGGATCTTAAGACCAGACTACTTTAACCAGGCTGCAAAGAAAAACAAGAAGAATCTGTCGTCCAACATCTTGCTGCGAAGCCCGTGATTTGCTTTCTAATCCTTTCTTATCACTCACAAAGACGAGTGTCTCGCTGAGCCGAGCTAACAACTCGCTGGCACAGATCCCGCTGTGATTAAAAGAGATGAGAAATTCCTGTCCCCAAACGTACCGACACATCAGGGCCGTAAACCAAACGGCGCCCCTGAGAGCTGCAAGCGGTGCACCCGGGGAGGCTTGTGTGTTTCAGCGCTGCTGGTTAAGAGGTTGTTGATAGCAAAAGATAACTTCAAGGGAAATGTTCTGGAATCCAGCAGCATGAGAAACCGTCACGCAAATCTGTTCAGTGTGGATGTACTGCAGTGAGTCGGGACATTTAAGAGAGACATCGAGAGACATGCATGTCGTAGAAAAAAACTGAGAAAACAAAAAAGGAAACTAAAACAAATGAAACAAAATTTAATAAAGACAAAAAAATAAAGAAAAAATTGATAAAGGAAAAAATTGAAAAAATGAATACAAATAGAAAAAGGAAATAAAGACAAATTAAAAAGAAGTTCTGCGTAGCTGTAGACTATGAAATAGGGTGAAAGAAAACATGTGCAGCTGCACTGTAATGGGATCTCTGTACACATTTTTTCAATCAGTGCAGTGTTTTAGAGACTTTATATCAGAACCGTGAAGTGTGATGCTCATGAATCCCAATAAGTGAACAATAAAAAATACACGGCTGGAGCTGAGCTGTTGCTTATATTTGACATTTTTTAGTTATATTGTCATCAATCATTTTCACACTGATTTTCCTGCAGATTGTAGAACATGAGCTTATTGCTAGTTTGATTTTTGTATTAAAATATGAAGTCATCCAAACAAATAACAAGTTGCCATAACATTATTTAAAGTTGTTCGTATTTCAAACTAGTAATTTGCAGAGAGCAGAAGGGTGGCATGGATGTATGGATGGATGGAAGGTTTTTGGTTATTGTAACAAAACAATGAGTTAATTTTTATATTTTGTTAGTGGTATAACTTGCATTTTTAAAATTCTGAACAATTCCAAATTCATAAATATGATTTATGTTATCAAAACAAAAGATAATGACTCAGCACAAATTGTGTATGGAGGGATGCTGAGACATCTGAACAAATCGGTTGGTGCAGGTATAAAGGAATTCATTCAAAACTTTAAAGTACATTGTTTAGATTTAACTTTCTCATGTGATGTTACTTAAACACTGGAATCATTTAGACACATGGAAGCCAAACTCCCTTCCTCTAGAAGCAGCAGTGGTCTCCGTCCTGATCCTTGAGGGCCCCCGTCCCCCGTGCTCATGACACCTGAATCTGATGACTCTGTCTTCATTAAGTTAGTGCAGCAGATAACTGCAAAATACTGCAGTTTGTGATGCAAGCATGACATTTGGCACAAATACTCTTTGAGGTCCACTGCGTTAGCCACGCAAAATTCCAAGATGGCGACCATTTTTCAAGATGGCCGCCATGTGTGCCGTAAATTCATCTTCTGCAGCAAAATATTTGAAACAAAATGCAACATTAAGGGTAAAAACCAAAGATTCTAGTGTCTCACATTTTAGCCTGATTAGTTTTTGTTATGCAACATCACACAGCATAGTTGTAACAAAGGGTTAGGGTTAGTGGCGTCCAAAATGTCTGCCACGAAACCAAAAAATGCTCATACTTCAGGAAATAATAGACATAGCATAGTGATTTTTGATCTATCACTAGGTTTTTGGGATTATTTATTAGATGGACACCATTCTAGATTCCTAGTTATCATGTGTATTGCTGAAACAAAGATGCAGTCCAATATGGCTGTTACAATAGCATAAACCATTGTTCACCAACTAGCAATTGGAACTAACTTAGGGTTTGTATGATTTGCTAACTTGCTATGGTTTTCACCAATTTGTGACAATATAGTCTGCACTGTGTTTGTACCGGCTCATGAAAATAAAGTGCATGGCGCGACTGTTCTGGCCCATGACAGAACGAGACACAAGCCTACAAACACATGTGCATGGTCAGTTGGCCTACGGTGGGCTGGCCGTGGTATTGGCAACGTGGAAAAGTCAGAATTTGTCTCAGGTCTTATTCGCGTATATCTCAAACATCACACAACTCTGCGTAATCAGGATTGGATTTCTATGTGTCCCTGCCGTGTTCAGCACACACTGGGGCTTGACTCCTGCCACTCAGAGCCCCCACAGGGTACACAACCTGTACCGCTGGTACAGAACACAGGACATACAGGGTGGTACAGAACACAAGACATACAGGGTGGTACAGAACACAGGACATACAGGGTGGTACAGAACACAGGACATACAGGGTGGTACAGAACACAAGACATACAGGGTGGTACAGAACACAAGACATACAGGGTGGTACAGAACACAAGACATACAGGGTGGTACAGAACACAAGACATACAGGGTGGTACAGAACACAGGACATACAGGGTGGTACAGAACACAAGACATACAGGGTGGTACAGAACACAAGACATATAGGGTGGTACAGAACACAAGACATATAGGGTGGTACAGAACAAAAGACATACAGGGTGGTACAGAACAAAAGACATATAGGGTGGTACAGAACAGGACATACAGGGTGGTACAGAACACAAGACATACAGGGTGGTACAGAACACAAGACATACAGGGTGGTACAGAACACAGGACATACAGGGTGGTACAGAACACAGGACATACAGGGTGGTACAGAACACAAGACATACAGGGTGGTACAGAACACAAGACATACAGGGTGGTACAGAACACAAGACATACAGGGTGGTACAGAACAAAAGACATACAGGGTGGTACAGAACAAAAGACATATAGGGTGGTACAGAACAGGACATACAGGGTGGTACAGAACACAACCCTGGAGTGTGGGTGACCCTGACATGCTGACACAGGGTAATCGGGGTAGGGTTTCTAGGTGCCCCGAATGTGCTCAGCACAAACTTGGGTAACTTGGGTAGCTTCAGCACAATTGTTAAGACATTGAGATTTATAGATTTCATGGCAGCCATCTTGGACGCCATCTTTGCTTTGATCATTTGATTAGGTACTGTAGCCCAGAAAACCTTTCTTTTAGATACTTTAGTCCATAAAACCTAAATATACATGCAAAATATAATCTTTCATTCAAATTCTTGGCTTGAAAATTGAACTTTTCAATCAAGATGGCGACCATCTTGAAAAATGGTCGCCATCTTGGAATTTTGTGTGGCTAATGCCTTTTTTAAACAAAGTGGACCTCAAAGAGTATTTGTGCCAAAGTTCATGCTTGCATCACAAACTGAAGTATGCTGGGGTATTTTTGCAGTTATCTGCTGCACTAAAGTTCCCAACTGAACCCATTAAAGAGCCTGTCATTGCAATTGGGGTTCTCCAGGACTGGGGTTCTCCAGGACCCGAGTTCTCTAGGACTGGAGTCAGTTGCTCCTGCTAAACCACATGCATTAGTGGTAAGAGCAGCTGAGTTCAATAAGCACATTTCATTTACATTAACTCACTTGTCTTTTTACTTATACATGTATGACGCTTCCAAGGATGTCACATGTCAGTGACACTGATGATGCCGTTATCACAGTTGTGTAAGGTTCAAGTCTTGGTGGAAATGTTGCGTCATGCCGCCCGCGAGGCAGCGGCGGTGGCGTGTTAGTTTAAACAAAGCATTATCCTTATGTGCAGGCAGGAAGCAGGCGAATAGACACGGAGAGGAAAAGGCTGTTCGCTGTGATCTGATGATCAAGCTGCTCTCAGAAGCATCGGAATTGAGTGGAAGCGCAGTGTGTGTGTGTGTGTGTGTGTGTGTGTGTGTGTGTGTGTGTGTGTGTGTGTGTGTGTGTGTGTGTGTGTGTGTGTGTGTGTGTGTGTGCGTGATGAATGTTTGATTATGTCGGGGGAGATTTCTGACATATCTAGAGCAAAAACATGACATTTTGCTCATTAGAGGAAACGGAAGGTGAGAGATGGATAAGGAAGGAGAGAGCGGGGGAAGAGAGACAGATGGATGAATGAATGGATGGAGGGAAGTAAAGTTAGAGCAGAAAAATAAGACGACAAACAGAAATGGTGAAGAGTTTTTCAGAATGGGAGAAGGGTTATGAGACAATTAAAGTTGGGACAGAGGACGGGGAGAGACGGATGATGAAGCAAATGTAGATTTACGTCCATGAGCGAGCGAATGAGGCTAAACACAAAGGAAAAGAGGAAGCTGCCACACTTAGATCTTGATCACGACCTCTACACTGCAGGACATGCACATCAGGTGAAAGATATCTCTAAATTGATTGTATAGATTCTGTATGTATTTCTAAAGGTACAATAATACGGTGGAGTTTTGCAATTCTTGATGTTGATGTCTTTGTACTTTAAGATTCTCTTTCTCTTTACTGACTGAGTTTTGTCTCTCTCTTGCTTGGTTTGTCCCTTCTTCACTTAGGGCTAGGGTGCGGCTTACCATTCCGATGTTATTGGCACTTTTAAGTTGAGCAATGCTGCTGTATGTCCTGTTTACTCTATGTGTCCAGTGAAAACACATTGTTTTTTTATTTTGTTACAGGAAAGATTTGTGTTTACATTAAATTATGTCCATTTACATGGAAACAGTTAAACTGCTGACAACAATGTAGTTAGCACACAAGGCCACGAGTTGGTGGTGTTTTTGTAATGAAACCACACCTTTTTTTGTTCTTTAGTGCTTTTAATCACCTTGTGATCTACATCTGGGAATGGTACTGACTTACTTTACTTACTTACAAAAAATAAGCATTTAAGAGGTCATATTCTGCAAAATCCACTTCCTAAAGGTTTTCCAGCAGTACTAATCGTC
Source organism: Blennius ocellaris (assembly GCF_963422515.1). NCBI lineage: Eukaryota > Metazoa > Chordata > Actinopteri > Blenniiformes > Blenniidae > Blennius > Blennius ocellaris. The sequence goes on along the minus strand of NC_137653.1, from coordinate 31,660,555 downwards.
CCCATATCTTGAATGACGCCCCATGAATTGAAGACAGTGTGTCCTCTCTCTCCCTGGTTGTTCCAGGTTTTAAAAAGTGTGTTGCTCCAAGCAGCCAATCAGAAATCAGACCCTATATAGTGTCATCAGGGGTTTAGCCAATCCCAATCAAGGTAGGCTCCTCCCCTTTGACTCCTCCCACAATTAGGCAGCTCTGCTCTGGCACATGGCACCACGAGAGGAAGCACTTCCTCCTCTTCCTAAGATGGGCATCTGTGGGCGGAGCCAGTCCAGCTCACACAGACACAGCAGATTCTGAATGCAGCTCCTGTGATCCAATATTCAAATGAAGGAAAATCAAAGGAGAAGCTTGAAACTTTGAATACCAGGTTTCTGGAACAATGAGACCATGTGGAAGAGTTGAAAACCTTGATCATTAAATATCTTTAACAATGGCAACATTCATATTAATTCTATCATGAACACCTTTCCTTCTTATAATCACCAAAATGATTCCATAACCATATTGATGAGTTTCATGTAATTGTGATGAATTCAGCAGAAACAGCAGATAACCTCATGAAGCATTGCATTTGCTTCCTTTAAGATGCATGCAGTATTATGGGAGGAAGCAGCTATGAGTCAGAAGGCCTTCATTTACAAATGCTCTGGAAAAAAAGAAGAAGAAAGTAGCTGGTGAATGAGCATTAAGCCTGCGCCTTTGTATTTAGAGAGGAAGATCTATGAGGCGACTTCAGAACTTCAAACACTCTCCAGCGGATCCAATTTCTCTGTGTGGACACTTTACTTATCCAGCTCTGATATTTCAGGAGTTTTAATTTGCTTCCCCTAAAGCAGCTTTGCATCTTGAGTGAGAAGACTCCCTAAAGTGCCTGGGTGACCCAGTCTGGCATTATTGCTGCTAAGAGTTTAACTAAGAGTCTCTTCATCCTGGTTTGCCCCCTCTTTGGAAAAACACAAATTATTCCATAAACTTGAAGTGATTGTAGCACTTGGGGGAATTTGACACTGGTTTGCATGTTTAGCCAATGTATGTAATGACTTTTGATTGGATCATAGTAACCAGTAGTTCTGCACATGCTCAGGAGAGACAATCAGAACAATGTCTCTTCGGTCGTGTCATGACTCCCAGTCCATTTTCTCCTGGGACTTGGTAGTTTGATTCATAGACATGATATTCTGAGACGGCACATTAACTGGCACTGCCTATCAGACCTGAGGTTGCAGCGCGATGTCATCTTGGATAGGTTACCCTGCGCATCCACTGCAAGTATTTCAACTGAGGAAGGTTTAGTCCAACTATAATGCTCATGACTCCCAGAGCTTTTGCATGTAAAAACTACGTTTTCATCCTGAAACACTTTGCATTGTGCATCTTCACAGAGACTGACACACGATATGGCATATCAATAAATGCATAAATAAGAAACACATTGATTGATTTGAAGTTGTTTCTCTCTTTCACACATGTACACCCCAATAACGCGTCTTCATATTTTGGTTTTTGTGTGCCATTAGTATATTCAATTTGTGGGGGAGAAGGGGGCTTTTTTGTCACTTTCAGAGAAGATGCTGAGAAATTTCCACTGGTACGTTCTGTTCAGCTTTCCTCAGAGTTTGTCGGAGGAAAAACAGCACTCCGATAAATCCCATTGACTCTCGTGCTATTTGAGAGCAAGATGCCTCATCCAATATGGCGGCGAGGGGGGGGATCTGTGGGGCGGCGCCCCCTGTGGTTAGAAGTTGTACCACCCCCAGTGTGGACGACCCAAAATACGTCCCTTTCCTCACCTCAGTCCTCGGTATCCTGCCATGTCTTCACATCACCTTAGTCCTCAGTGTCCTCCATGTCTTCATATCACCTTAGTCCTCGGTGTCCTGCCATGTCTTCATATCACCTCAGTCCTCGGTATCCTGCCATGTCTTCATATCACCTTAGTCCTCAGTGTCCTCCATGTCTTCATATCACCTTAGTCCTCAGTGTCCTCCATGTCTTCATATCACCTTAGTCCTCAGTGTCCTCCATGTCTTCATATCACCTTAGTCCTCAGTGTCCTCCATGTCTTCATATCACCTTAGTCTTCAGTGTCCTCCATGTCTTCATATCACCTTAGTCCTCAGTGTCCTCCATGTCTTCATATCACCTTAGTCCTCGGTGTCCTGCCATGTCTTCATATCACCTTAGTCCTCAGTGTCCTGCCATGTCTTCATATCACCTTAGTCCTCAGTGTCCTCCATGTCTTCATATCACCTTAGTCTTCAGTGTCCTCCATGTCTTCATATCACCTTAGTCCTCAGTGTCCTCCATGTCTTCATATCACCTTAGTCCTCGGTGTCCTGCCATGTCTTCATATCACCTTAGTCCTCGGTGTCCTGCCATGTCTTCATATCACCTTAGTCCTCAGTGTCCTGCCATGTCTTCATATCACCTTAGTCCTCGGTGTCCTGCCATGTCTTCATATCACCTTAGTCCTCAGTGTCCTCCATGTCTTCATATCACCTTAGTCCTCAGTGTCCTCCATGTCTTCATATCACCTTAGTCTTCAGTGTCCTCCATGTCTTCATATCACCTTAGTCCTCAGTGTCCTCCATGTCTTCATATCACCTTAGTCCTCAGTGTCCTCCATGTCTTCATATCACCTTAGTCTTCAGTGTCCTCCATGTCTTCATATCACCTTAGTCCTCGGTGTCCTGCCATGTCTTCATATCACCTTAGTCCTCAGTGTCCTGCCATGTCTTCATATCACCTTAGTCCTCAGTGTCCTCCATGTCTTCATATCACCTTAGTCCTCAGTGTCCTCCATGTCTTCATATCACCTTAGTCCTCAGTGTCCTCCATGTCTTCATATCACCTTAGTCCTCAGTGTCCTCCATGTCTTCATATCACCAGGCATGTCTTCATTATGTGTGTCTGCATGTGTGAGTGTGTTCATTTGCTTTTTAATGATCTATTTTATCTTTGCACTGTTTTTAAATCTTGTTCAGCACTTTGTATTGCTTCATTGTATAAAAAGTGCTATATAAATAAAGTTATTGATTGATTAATAAACACTACATAGAGAGAACCAGGAATCAGAGTTCAGATCTCAAAGATCAAACAGACCATAATCATCACTCACCATGAAACGTCGTAATAAAATGATACGTCGGTTCTTGTGGTTTAAAGCGAAGGCATCAGTGATTTTGTCACTTTTCTTTTGTTGCAAAAAACACTCCGTTTTATTACTGTTAGTACCTTATACAGCCACCAGGAAAACTGAGCTCATAAGAACAGGAAGTGGTGAGGTCAAAGGTTAATGAGTGGGATGCAGTGATTTGCTGAATCCCATTAAACTGCTTTTTAGTTTTAAAAAAGAAACATAAATACACGTTTCATTGGTGCATTTATTTATTAACCAGGCAACAAATTATAGTCTTCACACATTAAAAAAATCTAAATAAACCAATAAAAAAAATATATATAAATAAACCCATCAAAAAAAAACCATCACATTTCTTGGGGGTGCTTTGGCACACCCAAACTCCCACTGGCACCTCCTATGCCCCTGTGTGTCTCACCTCACGTTTCCAATTAACCAATGGTCTCCTTCCTCTGAGTGCTCCTATCTGCCGTTATACTTCCACCGGTGTATTAAAACCTTCTCCCCGTCATCTGTGGCGGCTCCTCTGGTTTTTGTAGCCCATGTGCCTGTATCTATCTATCCACCCTATACCCATCCATATATCTTCCTTTTTCTATGTTGTTCAAAGTCTTTTTTCCAGCCCAAGAGTTTCTTTCTCAAGTTCTTCCTTTTCTGCTGCATATGATTTCTTCAAGCCCTTTTGTATATGAAATTATTTCACCTCTTAAATAAGCTTCGTACTCCATAGTGTGAAAATATTAAGGGAGGAAGGAAGGTTTGTTTCACAGAATCATTGTATTTGATCTGTGACAAATTTACAAAAGTCAGGTTCCTTTTAGGACGCTCCTCTCTCTGCCTCGGGATTTGGAAAGCTCTTTTGGTGTTGTAAATTCTGAAAAGTTCAATGACATTAGTTTAGTTAAATAATGCTGGTGAAACATCTCATCAACCAAGGTTAGTGCTGCTATCCAAGTCAGCTATATGTAAAATAAAGCCCTTCCAACTGAAGTAAGTAATTATTCACTGATTTTCCCAAGAGGTTGTCTTGTTGTCGGTGTTCTTACTCGTGTCACTGTCCAATCTGGTTGTTTCCTCTGTGGCAGAGGTGCAGACGGAAGTCGTGCACTCGTCTTCATTTTCTCCTGGTGAACTGCTCCAGCTCCAGTTGTTACAAACCTCCATACATAGGACTGAAGATTTCACACTGGAAGAAAAACTTTTTCCAAAAATATATGAAGTTGTTTTGAGCTTCATGGTTGTTTATCATGAAGCTCAAAACAACTTCATATATTTTTTGCACGATGACATTGAATACTTGTACACACACTTTACAGCTGTTGTAGTTTTGATGGTTCAAGTGACTCATAGTGAGAAAGGGATGGGAGGGGATCTCTTGTGGGTTGATCCTCTCCGAAGCGTCCATGCGGAGCATCTTCTCCAACAAATCACAGAAGCAGAGCCGGTCACACTCAATAGCTTCTTCCTCTTCTGTTGCTGCAGCAGGGACCTTGTAGGGACAGAAAAGCAAAACAAAAACAATTCAGTAAAAGAACCGAACTTGTTCAGAAACACAAATGTTTTCCAAGAAAGTTCAACTACCTTTAAAAGATAGTTCAGTTTCATGTTGGGGTTCGGGGGGCATCCTGTTAAATCGAACGACTGAAGAGAGGAATTAATTAATAAACTACTGATGCAGAAAATAGACAACTTTCACTGATCAAACACAGTCGAATGAGAGACAGCAAATAGCGCCTTTACAACTGGGTCGTCCCACTGGAGCTTGTCTCAAGGAAGTACTCCTCAGTGGACATTCCAGCCTCCGTCACGTTGGTCGGTGGCTGTCCAATGAGGGACACCATCCTTTCCATCTGTGGAGTCAACACAGTGTCAGAGTATGCTTTCAAAAGACACGCCAATATTACTCCAGGCAATATGTTTAATTGGTACACGTACTCATTTGAGTAGAAGATGTTTGCAACAACTAAGTGCTTAAAACCAGTGACTACAAACTGCATCATGAATCACTGATTATAACTCCTGTCAAAGAGGTTGGAATGACAATTTGTGTTCAGTCTGAATTATATTACTGACCAGTTCATATTCAGTATTGCTGTGAAACAGTGTAGTTCCTGTCAGCAGTTCTGCAGCCAGACATCCTAGCGACCAGACGTCAATGGCATAGTCACAAAGAACTCCCAGCACAGTTTCTGGAGCTCTGGAAAAGACACGAAAACAGGAAGGTGGTTTGATAAAGAAACTGAGAAGTCAGCTCACAGTGCAGGTCCAGATGTGTTCCAGATATACAGAACAGATGTGGTTTTCATCCCTGTACTTCAAGGTTTGAAAAGTTCCTCCCAGCCATTCCTCTGGATCATGCATCGCCTCACCAAAGTCAATGAATTGTCCTTTTAGTGGTTGTTGGACACAGTCGACGAGCATGATGTTCTCTGGTTGTAGGTCGGTGTGGATGATGTTGTTGTCCTTCAGGAAACTCAGAGCGGTAGTGATCTGAAACAGAAGACACAACAGGAAAAATTTAATGCATTTCAAAGACTTCTATAATTTCACTATCAATTCAAAGAACTGAAGATACACATGAATCTGCAACCCCAAAACACGGTGTTAATCCTTTACTGTGGATTCCATCATTTCTTTTCTTTTACTTTAAAATGGCAGCTATGTTATAATGAATGTTGCAGCTGAGAATTTTCAATAAATCAAAATATGAAATCAAGAAAAATTAAACAAGATTTTAAAAAAAAGCCAATAGAACATAAGAAGGTCAAACCTGTTGGAGAATTGGTCGGATCTCCTTTAGCTGAAGAGGTCCCTGCACCGAGGTAGCCTTTCAGACTGATACCTAGCAAGTGAATTCGAAGCACAACAGCCATTTATACACAAAGGAACTTGTTCCGACCCCAAAGCCTTCAATGAGTTCAGAACCTCCACTTAAAATCACACAAGACCACATGAAATCAACTGCTGTATAAACATGAATGTGCTAATGAGTGTTTTGCTTTGGCTTCTTCGATGTTCTTGTTGAGCATATTATCTTTGATGACTTTTAAAGCCACCCTTTCATTGGAGGGCTTTTTGACACATTTGGACCACAGTTCCAAAGGAACCGCAGCCCAGGATCTCCTCCACGATGTTCTCAGAAGTGGAAGACCAGATTGTCTCTGTCTAGTCTTTGATATGCTCCAATAGTCCCTCTGCCTGAGACTTTACAAAATAATGAGACATGCAATGTCAGGTATGATCTGATCATCTCTGACTTTAAACACCAGCCCAAATACAGTGTTTAGCGATATATCTATATGAAGTAAAAGTGACCCTGCCCTGAGTAAGGAAATGGTATACATGAAAAACTGAAGGTTTGCAACAAAGTTTGACTTCATATTAGTAATGACTGCTTCTGCTGTAATTATAACTACATGTACGTTCAATACTGAAGGATCAGATTTACAGAAACTATAAGTTCTATTTTCATCTCACTACAATCTCAGTGGCTTCTTCATTTACCTCCATAGAAGAACGGTCCTCTTTATCTGTGAAGAGGGAGAAAGTTGCTTAGAAGTGCCCATCAATGTGTGAGAAGATTTCTTTCTGTAAACTCATGATGTCAACAATCACATACCTTCATCATCGTCTTCAGACCAAACACTGCCAGCAGCATCATGTTCAGACCATTCACAAGCTTTGGTCATTTCAAGTTGTTCTTTGTCGAGCTGTTTTTCAAGAGACTCGATGGTGGCTTTCTGGCTGCTCAGAGTCTCCATAATCTTTGCAGGGACTCCAAATCATTTTGTTGCCAGGTCCTGTAGGCTGAGAGTTGGAGCAACCATAACATACTGTAAAACACAACCAAGACAATTATTAAGCTTACACAATTGTACTTTTTAACAGTACCTTAGTAAATGTCACTGTGGTCTTCAACCTCTCCCTCTCTTGTCTTTTAAATCCAAAATCACATGGTTCTTCTGGAAATAATTCTGACTTATAAAATGTATTTAACAACAACTTCCATTCAAAAGTTGCACCACTTCCTGATGGACTTTGCCTTCTTTTGTGTCTATCTCCGGAACCAGAGGAATTGACATCAGGTCTTTCATTCTTCACGTCAGGTGATTCAAAATTAGTGCCTCTCAATAATATCTCTCTGGTTTGCCTCTCGCTGGTCAACTCGAAGACTAACTGAACTGAAATAGCAAAAGGATGAGATTGAAAGGACATCAAAGGATATCAGCGTCTGTTGCCATGGAGTTGCTGAGATCAAATGAGCCAGAGAGAGACATGGATGATTTGTCATGTTCCAAGGACAAATCAATGAAAAAAAATTGTTGAAGAATTAAAACATTTCATAAAGTCTAAAATATATGAAAATTTTACAACATAGCAAGACTTTCTTTAAAAAAAAAAAAAAATAGCTGCACATTTTCATACTTCAATGATTGTAATAGGTTCCACTGCAGGAGTTGAAGTGAATAAAAAAATGCAAATGATTCTCAGAATCAGCATTCACATCTTTTTTCTCCCCAGCCTTCTCCCAAAAATATTCTGTCCACACGTCACTATGAACACAGCTGATGACGAGGCTTCAGGGCATGTAGTACACATGCCAGGCCTCTAGGGGCGGTGTGACTCAAACACACCAAAAATGCAGAAGGCAAAGAACTTTAGAAGTAGATTCCTGCTCATAAACCAGTATATCACTCCAGTTCTATAGGTCTATAGCCCTACTCTTCCTGCTGCTTGCATCGGTAGCTTGTAGTCTCTGATTGTTGTTGTTATTTGATGACATCACAGACCGGGGTGGGGGAAGAGGGGGGACAATTGTGTCATCTTTTTAAAAAATAAATATCTTCGTGCTCCTAAAACACGCCTCATGTGGATGACAGGCCAAAAACAGCTCATTTAGGTGAACCGGTTTCATGGTGTGGACGGCCCCTTAGTGGAAATCATTGAAAGAAGACGAACCTGGTTACTTCAGTACTGACACAATATCTGCACCCTGGAGATATTTGTGTAAACTGGTCACAAACAGAAAAAAGCTGAGAGGAAGGGGAAAGAAGAGTGAGATAAACTGGGAGCAAAGTGAAAAGAAAGAAAAGAGGCCATATGGAAGAGGAGGAAACAAAGGCAGACGATAATTTTTTGGGGGTTTAATTTTTAAAATTGCATGTGTAATGTATGTTTGTATAAGAAAATGAATGGAGATGACAAGACAACTTAGAAGATGACAGATAAACATTTAAAGACTTGATGCATTAGGTTGAGATCGCATTAAAAAGGCTGATATTAATGATTCATTGTGACACACACACACACACACACACACACACACACACACACACACACACACACACACACACACACACACACACACACACACACACACACACACACACACACACACACAGAGGAACACATTTTTGAGAGCAAGCAAAAGAGAACATGGATGAAACTGAAAATCAGAACTCGAGCAAAGTCGAAATTATTCAAATGTCCTTGTTGCGAGGAGATGTGACTCGCCCTGGCAACTCATCTCGACTGCGTGGCGTCACACCTTAAAATCAGCAAATCTTTAATCCAGTATTCACAGCCGTACGCGGAGGAAACCTCAAATCTGGCCTTTTTTTTTCTTGGATTATAAACTCATGTTGCTGCAGTTCATCCTACTGTACACAAGCAACCAGCATTATTGTTATGAATATGGAGTGTGTATGGACTCGAGCGCAGACTCGGGGAGTTCCATCAAGTAGTTGCGGCAAAAGTCCATGGAACACGAGGAGAACACGGGAGCAACACGACGAGAGGGGTGACATAATGACAAGAGGCGAGACACGTTGACGAGACGAACCGACAAAGACAATTGAGGGAGAGGGTTGAAATACACAAGTAAGGGGTGGACACAGGTGGAACACAACGATAGGAGCACACAGAAGGAGAAGGCCATTGGTTAATTGGAAACACGAGGCGAGACACAGAGAACTGACACATGGATTTGCTTTAATTAGCTGGTGTTAGAGAAGCTATGTCTTAAAAGTCCACTTTTCTAAAAAGAAGACAACTAAATACTTTAAACAACCTGAAGTCATAATGAACTTAATTTGTGGCTCAGTTGTGTCGCCTTCCACTTCCAAGGTTAATGGTTCGATCCCCGATCATTGCATGGCAGCTGTTGCTTTATGTCTTTCAGTGTGAGTGTGAATGTAGCAAAGCTCAAGTATGTACAGTGAATTCCAGTCACTCTTTTCTTCACAGACTTTGGGAGAGGATGTGGAAAGAATAAAACATTGTAATAGTGTTGTAGCACTCAAGAACCATTTCTTCCAAATGATTATACACACAAAACAATCCATTCTGTTTTCTTCTTAACATTCAGAACAGACGAGTTCCCAGTACCAGCATCACCACTACAGTCATTTCAGGCATTGACCTAAAACCATTTGACATTTCAAACATCCTGAGTGCACACACACACACACACACACACACACACACACACACACACACACACACACACACACACACACACACACACACACACACACACACACACACACACACACACACACACACACACACACACACACAGAGGAACACATTTTTGAGAGCAAGCAAAAGAGAACATGGATGAAACTGAAAATCAGAACTCGAGCAAAGTCGAAATTATTCAAATGTCCTTGTTGCGAGGAGATGTGACTCGCCCTGGCAACTCATCTCGACTGCGTGGCGTCACACCTTAAAATCAGCAAATCTTTAATCCAGTATTCACAGCCGTACGCGGAGGAAACCTCAAATCTGGCCTTTTTTTTTCTTGGATTATAAACTCATGTTGCTGCAGTTCATCCTACTGTACACAAGCAACCAGCATTATTGTTATGAATATGGAGTGTGTATGGACTCGAGCGCAGACTCGGGGAGTTCCATCAAGTAGTTGCGGCAAAAGTCCATGGAACACGAGGAGAACACGGGAGCAACACGACGAGAGGGGTGACATAATGACAAGAGGCGAGACACGTTGACGAGACGAACCGACAAAGACAATTGAGGGAGAGGGTTGAAATACACAAGTAAGGGGTGGACACAGGTGGAACACAACGATAGGAGCACACAGAAGGAGAAGGCCATTGGTTAATTGGAAACACGAGGCGAGACACAGAGAACTGACACATGGATTTGCTTTAATTAGCTGGTGTTAGAGAAGCTATGTCTTAAAAGTCCACTTTTCTAAAAAGAAGACAACTAAATACTTTAAACAACCTGAAGTCATAATGAACTTAATTTGTGGCTCAGTTGTGTCGCCTTCCACTTCCAAGGTTAATGGTTCGATCCCCGATCATTGCATGGCAGCTGTTGCTTTATGTCTTTCAGTGTGAGTGTGAATGTAGCAAAGCTCAAGTATGTACAGTGAATTCCAGTCACTCTTTTCTTCACAGACTTTGGGAGAGGATGTGGAAAGAATAAAACATTGTAATAGTGTTGTAGCACTCAAGAACCATTTCTTCCAAATGATTATACACACAAAACAATCCATTCTGTTTTCTTCTTAACATTCAGAACAGACGAGTTCCCAGTACCAGCATCACCACTACAGTCATTTCAGGCATTGACCTAAAACCATTTGACATTTCAAACATCCTGAGTGCACACACACACACACACACACACACACACACACACACACACACACACACACACACACACACACACACACACACACACACACACACACACACACACACACACACACACACACACAAACACAGAGAGAGAGAGCGAGAGAGACACACACACAGATATTGGTGCTAAGTCCAAGAGGCCCGGAAAGGGGAAGGGAGAGAGACAGCAGTGGACATATATATATATATATATATATATATATGTTTCCTATTCCTCCCTGTGGATGTTTCCTCACCTCTGCCAGGAGTTATGCGTTTTCATTGCCGTTGGTTGATTGGTCTGGTCATGGTTGGTTGAAGGTTTGCAATAAAGTCTTTGACTGCCTACTTCTTGTAACTTTCTGGACCGATGGGCTGTTCAGGATGTTTCCTGTCCTGAGGTGTTGGATGGAGTTGGATGTTGGATGGAGTTTCCCATGATGGAGTCCGATCACCTTGAGCACAATATGTAATAGATTATTTTTACTGGATTTCATGAACGTGTTGGTCTTTCTGCTCCCAGTTGACCTGCTTTCTGACTGTTTATCTTCTCTGTTCCCATTTCCTGCTGTTCACGCCTTTCGCTTCTCGCCAGGCCACACAGGAGCTCTGAATGAGTAACGACATGGTTCACAACAAGTGAACAGCAGATCTGGAGGCAGTCCTGTTGTTTTTCTATTTTTTTTTTTCAAGCATCCTCCAGATTCTGACGGTTGATGATAATTCAGCACGAAGCAGCCTGCTGGGGTTTTTTTAATTTTCCAATGGTGTTAATATCACCTTCTCTTCTGACTCTGGTAATCCTCCATTTAAAGCATCACGATGGACTCTAATCGACTGCACCCGCGAGCCTGCATTAGGCTTTACGTTGTTTCTTCTCCTCTGGTTCAGGTCAGATGGATTAACTCCCTCCCACCTGATGTGTCAGGTTGATTAAATAGCGCGTCAGCCAACAGGAGCTAAATATTCCCCCTGACGTTCCCCTGTGCCTACACACTGCGTGTCCAAGGTAAACAGGACTAACTTGTGCTGACAGGTCCCGGCTTCTGTCGGCTCCCCGCACAGTCACTCAGCTAGCCAGCGTCTTCAATTCACTGGACAAGTAGGAACCTGTGCTGTGATCTAATTGGACAAGTGGAGGAGAGAGTAATAATCTAATTCGGTGGCTTCTTGTCAGCAGGTGTAGCTGCAGCTCACAAGTCAAAGGCCACGTTTACACATACCTGGGTTTTTACAAAAACAAGCATTTCGCCCTCTGGGTTTATCAAAAAATCTTCATTTACCCGGACCTGCATATACACCTGTTCCGGAGCTACTATGTGCAGCCAGACATGTAGGGGGTAGTGTCGCAAGAAGCATGACATCATGATAGCCAATCAGAATCCCTGGAAAAAAACATGACGATACGAATTGTGACCTTTAGATTCAAACGGAGACACAAAGTTTATCCAGATCTACACTGTGGCCGGAGTTTTGTGGTGAGTTGTAGCTGCGTCTACGTGTAAATGCGCAGCTCAAATGCAGAGAAATATCACACTTTTTTTCAAATACCCGGGTACATCTAAACGTGGTCGAAGCTTCATTTCAGAACTTTGAATTGACAACTCTATGTCAAAAGCTCGTTCACCGGGGGAAGTTTATCATCGAGGTGGATCCAGTTTGTACTGATGAGAGCTGGGGAGTGAATCCATTCTGGAAAATGTTCATTGTCCTTCAGTAATTGGAACACGATTAGCACTTTTGATCACATTCACTGGGGATGCACCGACACCGACACCGTCATGAGTACTCATAATACTGCCACAGATACCACGACACCTGATACCGCTTTATGGCTATGTGTTGTGTATTTAGACCTACTCGGGCTGCCGTAGTTGAGACAGACACAAGGCGTTGTGGGTATTGTAGTGTAGTGTGTTGAGTTAACCTGCAGTGGACCACAGCTGTTGAGTGTGTACATAAATAAAAGGTTAATCGGTTACTACTATCCTTGTGATGTAGGAAGATACACTGAAGACACAACAGCACAGTTTATGGTGTCGTGGGCAGGCAATGAGGAGCAGTGAGCAATGCAACAGCACATCAACAGTTCAGCTTCATGCCTGCTGTACATAGCACAAGCTTTAATTATGACGATAATGAGGAACACCTTGGCAGGAGGAGACTACAAATAAAACCCTCTTCACTCCTGGTTACCCACCCACAACTAATTAGCAAAACTAAACTAAATTAACTCATTGACTACATGAACTAAGCAACAAAAAAAATCCCAACACAATCATTCACAACACTACAAACCTAATAGAACACCCAATAATGACCCTCATGAAGCCCTGATGCGGCCCAGCCTCACCCAGACTCTGAATCCAGCGGCCCCCAGGTGAATTGAGTTTGAGACCCCTCAGGTAAGGTAAATCAGGGAGGAATAGTACAAATATTACATTATTTGCAATAAATGCATAATAATAAAGCGTGTATCCATCCATCCATTTTCTGCCGCTTATCCAGGCCGGGTCGTGGAGGCAGCAGTCTGAGCAGAGTGGCCCAGACTTCCCTCACCCCAGACACTTCCTCCAGCTCTTCCGGTGGCACCCCAAGGTGTTCCCAGGCCATAGAGAGACATAGTCCCTCCAGGTGTCCTGGGTCTGTCCTGAGGCCTCGTACTAGAGGGACATGCCCAGAACACCTCCCTAGGGAGGCGTCCGGGGGGCATCCGAAATAGATGCCCGAGCCACCTCAGCTGGCTCCTCTCGATGTGGAGGAGCAGCGGCTCTACTCCGAGCTCCTCCCTGGTGGCTGAGCTCCTCACCCTATCTCTAAGGGTGACTGAGCTCCTCAACCTATCTCTAAGGGTGACTGAGCTCCTCACCCTATCTCTAAGGGTGACTGAGCTCCTCACCCTATCTCTAAGGGTACGCCCAGCCACCCTACGGAGGAAGCTCATTTCAGCCGCTTGTATCCAGGATCTGGTTCTTTCGGTCATGACCCATAGTTCATGACCATAGGTGAGGGTAGGAACGAAGATCGACCGGTAAATCGAGAGCTTCGTCTTTTGGCTCAGCTCCTTCTTCACCACGACGGACCGATACAACGTCCACATAACTGCAGACGCTGCACCGATCCGCCTGTCGATCTCACGCTCCATCTTCCCCCCACTCGTGAACAAGACCCCAAGATACTTGAACTCCTCCACTTGGGACAAGGGCACTCCACCGACCTGGAGGGGGCAAGACACCTTGTTCCGGTCGAGAACCATGGCCTCGGATTTAGAGGTGCTGATCTTCATCCCAGCTGCTTCACACTCGACTGCGAACCGTGTCAGTGCACGCTGGAGATCCAGGCTTGATGGGGACAACAGGACCACATTATCCGCAAATAGCAGAGATGAGATCCTGTGATCCCCAAACTGGACCCCCTCCGGCCCCCGGCTGTGCCTAGAAATTCTGTCCATATATATGATGAACAGAATCGGTGATAAAGGACACCCCTGCCGGAGGCCAACGTGCACAGGGAACAGGTCCGACTTACTGCCGGCAATGCAAACCAGACTCCTGCTCCGGGAATACAAAGACCGAACAGCCCTCAACAAGGGACCCCGGACTCCGTACTCCCGGAGCACCCCCCACAGGACATCTCGGGGGACGCGGTCGAACACCTTCTCCAGATCCACAAAACACATGTGGACTGGTTGGGCGAACTCCCACGAAACCTCAAGCACCTGGTGGAGGGTATAGAGCTGGTCCAGTGTTCCACCATCAGGAGAACCTGGTGGAGGGTATAGAGCTGGTCCAGTGTTCCACCATCAGGAGAACCTGGTGGAGGGTATAGAGCTGGTCCAGTGTTCCACCATCAGGAGAACCTGGTGGAGGGTATAGAGCTGGTCCAGTGTTCCACCATCAGGAGAACCTGGTGGAGGGTATAGAGTGGTCCAGTGTTCCACCATCAGGAGAACCTAGTGGAGGGTATAGAGCTGGTTCAGTGTTCCACGACCAGGACAAAAACCGCAATGTTCCTCTTGGATCCGAGGTTGGACTAACGGCCGGACCCTCCTCTCCAGTACCCTGGAATAGACTTTCCCGGGGAGGCTGAGGAGTGTGATCCCTCTGTAGTTGGAACACACCCTCCAATCCCCCTTTTTGAAAAGAGGGACCACCACCCCAGTCTGCCAGTCCAGAGGTACTGTCCCCGCCCGCCACGCGATGTTGCAGAGACGAGTCAGCCACGACAGTCCCTGCACATCCAGAGACTTAAGGAACTCTGGGCGAATCTCATCCACTCCCGGTGCCTTGCCACCGAGGAGCTTCACAACAACCTCGGTGACTTCAGCTTGGGAAATGGACGAGTCCACCTCTGAGAACCCAGCCTCTGCTTCCTCAATGGAAGACGTGGTGGTGGGATTGAGGAGGTCCTCGAAGTATTCCTTCCACCGCCCAACAATGTCCCCAGTTGAGGTCAACAGCTCCCCACTTCCACTGTAAACAGTGTTGGTGGAGAACTGCTTCCCCCGCCTGAGGCGCCGGATGGTTTGCCAGAATTTCCTCGAGGCCGACTGAAAGTCCTCCTCCATGGCCTCTCTGAACTCCTCCCAGACCCGAGTTTTTGCCTCCACCACAGCCCGGGCTGCGGCTCGCTTGGCCTGCCGGTACCTGTCGACTGCCTCGGGAGTCCTATGAGCTAACAGTGCTCGGTAGGACTTCTTCTTCAGCTTGACGGCATCCCTTACTTCCGGTGTCCACCACCGGGCTCGGGGGTTGCCACCACCACAGGCGCCAGAGACCCTGCGGCCACAGCTCTGAGCAGCAGCTTCGACAATGGAAGTGGAGAACATGGTCCACTTGGACTCAATGTCTCCAGCCTCCCTCGGGATCTGTGAGAAGCTCTCCTGGAGGTGGGAGTTGAAGGCTGCGCGGACGGAGGGCTCGGCCAGATGTTCCCAGCCGACCCTCATAACACGTTTGGGCCTGCCGAGTCTATCCGGCCTCCTCCCAGTCCAGCGCATCCAACTCACCACCAGGTGGTGATCAGTTGACAGCTCTGCCCCTCTCTTTACCCGAGTGTCCAAGACACGCGGCCAGAGATCAGATGACACGACCACAAAGTCTATCATTGACCTCCGGCCTAGGGTGTCCTGGTGCCACGGGCACTTATGGACACCCCTGTGCTCCAACATGGTGTTCGTTATGGACAAACTGTGACTAGCACAGAAGTCCAATAACAGAACACCGCTCGGGTTCAGATCGGGGAGGCCGTTCCTCCCAATCACCCCCTTCCAAGTCTCGCTGTCATTGCCCATGTGGGCGTTGAAATCCCCCAGGGGAACAATGGAGTCCCCAGTTGGAGCACTATCCAGCACCCCTCCCAGGGACTCCAAGAAGGTTGGGTACTCTGAACTTCTGTTCGGTGCATAGGCCGAGACAACAGTCAGAGACCTGTCCCCTACTTGTAGGCGTAGGGACGCAGCCCTCTCGTTCACCGGGGTGAACTCCAACACATGGCGGCTGAGCTGTGGGGCAATAAGCAAGCCCACTCCAGCCCGCCGCCTTACACCGCGGGCAACTCCAGAGAAGTGGAGTATCCAGCCCCTGTGGAGGAGCTGGGTTCCAGAGTCCAAGCTGTGAGTGGAGGTGAGCCCGACTATATCTAGCCGGTATCTCTCAGCCTCCCTCACAAGCTCGGGCTCCTTCCCCCCCAGCGAGGTCACATTCCATGTCCCAAAAGCCAGATTCTGTGGCCGGAGATCGGGTCGTCGAGGCCCCTGCCGTCGACTGCCACCCGATCCACACTGCACCCGACCCCTACGGCAGCCTCTGTGGGTGGTGGGTCCACAGGAGGATGAGGAGGAGGGGCCCGCGTCATCCCTTCTGGCTGAGCCCGGCCGAGTCCCGCGGGCAAGAACCCGGCCACCAGGCGCTCGCGTGCGAGCCTCCACCCCGGGCCTGGCTCCAGGGTGTGGCCCCGGCTGCGCCAAACCGGGTGACGTCACCTTGCTCCTCGTGATTGTGTCCATGGGGTCTTGTGAACTGCTTTTAGTCTGACCCGTCGCCTCGGACCTGTTTGCCTTGGGAGACCCTACTGGGGGGGCAAGTCCCCCGGCAACATAGCTCCGAGGGTCATTCGGGTGCTCAAACTCCCCCACCACGATAAGGTTGCAGTTCAAGGGGGAGTAAAGCGTGTATTGAAGCTTTATTTTGAAAGTGACAGGACTCTGTGCCCTCTGCTTCCTTCATGTTTCATTATCAATGCTGGTGAACCTCGTAGGAATGTATTCACAGCAGGATGGAATTGATAGACTTTGGATCAACGAGGTGGAATACTTCCTCTGAACTTCTTCCTTCCAGCTGTTGCAGAAGTCCTTTCCCCACGTGGGCGCAGAGTGTTAAGGCGTCACACCATGTGTGAAATCGTTTAATATGAATGGACTTCCTTCACACACTCGACTTCAATACAAGTGTTAGTATCGCAGCTTCTTTTGGGTTTTTTGGCTTCTCTTAGAAACACAGTGGTGTTGAATATTTTTTATTTTTTCAATCGGCAAATGAAGCATACAGCTCTTTATCTCCCATGCATATTTTTGGAATGTGGGAGGAGAAAACCTACATATTTTTGCCATCTTAAATGCAACGACAACAAGAAAATAATAATAACTTGCTGATAGTGTATTGAAATACTTGAGCCAATATTGTTCTGCCAATGGTTTATCAAGTCATTGTTATTGGTTACCACATTCTAGAATCCTTTGGGACAGGAATTTAAGAACTGTTGGGTAAATCTCAGTTTTCATGTTATTTTTCCACTACTAGATCATAAGTACAGTTCAATAATATGGCATCACTTGATGAAGCTTTCTCTCTCTCTCAGCAGGTATGATTTTAAAGTGAATTATTTCCCAGTGTCACTGGACTTATCAATTCATGAAATCCGTGCATTGTTTCTAACAAGACCAAATTGGGACAGAAAAGAAGTGGTCACACTTGGATTTTGTATTTGTTATGGTGCATTTGTCATGCTCCCTTCCAGCAGATGAGAGATGAAACCGGAAAGATCCAGCCCACTTCCAGCATCCCGTCCTCTCCAAGGACCAGTAGCTTCAGATGGCTCACTATTGACACAGGAAAAGATGAAAAGATCTTTTTCCTCAGATGGTGGAAACTTTTCTGACGTTTCTCTCGGCGACGGAGCCCCAGCGACAGGCTGCAAGTCGAAATAAGCTGCTGGAGTCTGCCACCTGAAAGGAAAAGAATTGTTCAAATGGGTGATGGAAGACGTGCGATTGAAAGTTATGGATGGCTGGAAAATGGATGGTTCTTGTATTGAACTGTTGGGATTTCTTACCTCATAAAGATCACTCTGTACCATTTATGTAGTGCGTGGCTATCAATAATGATTAATAATTATCAATGATAATTATTAATTATGCTATTGAAATGTAATCTGATCTGTATCAGAACCTGTCTTAACAGGAAATGATAGCCAATTCAGTTCTATCAGTCTCATAAGATATACTATTACATACATATACAATACATATACAATTACCAGAAAATGCTATTTATATTGTATCACAACTCCATTGTTATCGGGTTTTCTGCTGTTTCCGTGGAAATAAACATCATTTTGTAAAAATTACCAGGAAAATGCAAAACTTTTCTGAATCGAAAACACAAAAACAATGTGTGAAATATTCGCATGTAAACTGGAATTTCTTTTGTGAACGTTCTTTCCTTCCATCTTTAATTTTCTTGTGAAAACAAATGGCTCAAAAAGCCAAAACGCAGACGTTCACATTTTTTTAAAAGCCTTTTCCAGCCACCAAATACAGAAATATCAACACAGTCACTCCCGACTCCTCAGACCATAATTAAACGGTCTCACTCAGTTATAGGGCCATCTGTTGTAACCTGGAGCTCAGTTCACTGAGGAAGATCAAATGATCTCCATGCTCCAGCTCCACTTGGAGAATTAAGCTTATTTACGTGCACCGTTTCCCATAAGACATGAAAGTCATTGAAGAGAAACAAAACAGTAATAATGTAAACTGGATACGTGCATCTCTACATAGTTAAATCCAGCTCATACTGTTAACACAGCGCCTGAGATATAACTGAGATATTTCAGGTCTTTATTTTTCCTTAATAATGTTTACATCAAAATAGATTATTTAAAAATATTGTAATTTTTTTTTTCATTAACTATGGGTTGAAATTTAAACCAAAAAAATGGATGTCACAACCTTTTTAGTTCACGTTATGAGTGAGGCAATTGTTGACAAAACCTTTAACATTTTCAGTTGTACAATATCTTAGAAATGCACAAACTGGAAATCAGTTAGATAATGAAGGATTATAGAAAAAGGTCTTGAATGTAATCAGTCCGAATCTTAAATTTGAAAGGCAAAGACCCCCCCCAAAAATTGGAAACAATCTGTGTTCAGTCTTTTTGCGGCTTTGATTTCTGATAACTTGACTCAACATGCATTATTTCTTTCAAAATCTGAGAAAAATCATGATGAAAAGAAACACCTAAATGCAACATTTATAATTATTTTATCTAAGCACAAACCTTAAAAGCACTATTTTAACTATTTTAGAACATTTGACTTGATAGCATTATCTAAGGTTGTCTCCATAATCTGATGTCAGTATAAAACACTCTTATCTGTCATTTACACGTGATAAAATACATTGAAAAGTATTAGTCTAGCAAACATTGATGTGAGAAATATTTTCATGGTTTATGGTTCCGATCCCTCCAATGTGCAAACAATTCATCCAATAAATCAATTATATTTAGCTTTATGTCTAAAAGTTCTCATTTACAACAAGATCTGATAACGGGAGACAATCTTTATGATTAAGCTTGGGTAAATTCAATAAAACCTTTTCTTGAAATGTTTGGTCCAGATGTTGATGGAAGATTTAAAATAAATATTTGAGCGGGGGGGGGGGGGGGGGTTACATCCCTCCATCTCCCTCGCACACACTGGAATACATCAGTGTGTATGCCATCAAAACAACCTCTGGTACTTTGTGTTCTGCGTCGCTCTGGTTGACACATAAAGACATGAAACGGTTTCCATCCTGAGATGGAAACCTGTGAAGTTTGTCTCTGTGAGGGTTTGTTGCCTTCAGTCCCTCTGTGTGTCACGGAACCGAAGCTGGAGATGATAGCCTGACTTTAACCCTTCACATTCCCAGACTTATGCTAATGGGAAACACGAGGCTCGGTTTAAAGATTGTCTTGCTTCAATTTTTGGTGAGACGGCAAGGAGCAGAAAACGTCTAAACGTACATTGATTGTGGACAATGGTAGGCTCACTGAGGAGAGTCTGGATTAGAAGAGTCTGGAGTTAGTTTACTATTAAACTAGAACATCATGGTGTAGAACTGTTTATGTTTGATCAGTAGCACTCACACATCAATACAAACTACCAGGCGAAGCCACTTTTGGTTCAAGAACACTGCTAGCTTCATATTGACGCTGTCCACAAGGGCTGGCTGCATCTTCTTTTTGGGGTTGTCATGAACAAATGGTTGGTTTTGATTGGTTTTCATATAATTTACAACCTTCTCTCCATCCATCCATCCATCCATCATTTAAGCTCTTGCTGATTGTGCAGCACTCTGATTCTGTACCTCTGTGGACTCAGCAGGAGTTCCTTGAGCCTGAATATCAGGATGTAACTGGTGGTAACCAGACTGTCAACCTGTCCGGGTTGTGACCTCGAGCTTCCTCCTGCCTACTGGGTGGTACTGGTTTGTGTCGGAGAGACATACTGGGACCGACCAGTCGCTCTTCATGGTGCTGAAGTTTTACTGAACAGATACACATACTGCTCACAGGTGATGCATTTTTAATATCACTGCTGTTTGCTGTCTGTTTTCTCCCACATGTGATTGGAGTGGATGGATTTGCTTTGTCATGAAGGACAGAGGCTTTGATGGTCACTGAATGCAACAATCCGAGCTGCTGCATGTCTCCGCGTCTGCACGAATCACAAATGAGAAAGCGTCACGAGGTTCTGCAACTCTGTGAAAAGCATCCCTCCCAAATTGGATTGGATCCAATCAATTGAAATTCATGAATTAAAGCTGAAAATGATGATCAGAATGATGCTGTTCATGAGCACAGGCAGCGTGACGTGTTGTGACTCGGGGGCTGTACTACAGCACTCAAGTCAACTGGCATGAAAGGCCGAGTACAAGAGGAAGGAGCTGAGTCTCAGGTTGAAGAGACTTGGTGACTCTTCACATTTATAATGGCTTCACAATGTGTAGCTCTTCATACCCTTGAAAAGATTGTGAGTCAGCGCTTAAACGCCACAATCATCGCCATAATTTCAACGGCAATACTTTAGAGTCCAAAATGAAGATTTTGATGTGCACAGCACATGCAAGAATTGTGCATTTATCAAATGCCTTAAAGCCGAACATATACATATATAGCAGTAGCATGTGTAGTTATAGATATACAGTAGTAGCAATAGAAGAAATACAACCACAAAACATTAGCAACGGCTATTTATTGCGCTCCTACCTCCACACAGTCTCTGCGTGGATACTGCATCGCCTCCAACCACCTTACAATCTAACAGAATGCAAGGCACAGTGTCACGTCTATCGACGCACTGCGATCATGAGCACTGCAGACCAAGGGACCGAGCTTGCTGTTATAGATATACTATTTTCTATTAGTTTCTAGACTATTACTAATAATAATAACACATAGGTTTTATAAAGCGCTTTTCAGGACACTCATAGATGCTTTACATTGCATTATTCATTCATTCCATACTGGATGGTGGAAAACTCTGTATGTATCCACAGCCTGATGGGATTTTGAGGTTTTTCTTTCTTGACTTCTGGCTTGTGGCAGCTGAGCGTTCATAGTCACATCGCTTTCTCATCCTTGGATGTCGTGAGCTGAGATTAGATCGTCATGAGACGGGTTCGTTTTCACCTACTAATGATGTGTTGTCGCAGTCGTAATGACACAACCATGACTATGTGATGTTGCAGATCTTTTTTTCAAGTCCCAGTACTCCATGCAGTATTGCAAGGATACCCCATACTGGTGTCAGTGTCTGCTTGTTGTCCTGTATGCAGGCAAAGATGGGCTGATTCAGATCCCAGAAGTCTGATCAGGAAGTTGTGGCTTTGCAGCAGGAGAGAATCTTTCTTGGTTTTCAGGTTACTTCAAGCAACACTGGTCACCTTCTGATCACCAAGTAAGGAGAGCCGGGGAATACATTATCATGGTAGGTTTCAGTGTGTGTGTGCGTGCGTGTGTGTGGGGCTTTCATCTTTTAGTTACACTCAGGAACGAGTTACACACACACACACGCACACACACACACACACACACGCACGCACGCACGCACGCACGCACGCACGCACACACACACACACACACACACACGCACACACGCACACACACACACACACACACACACACACACACACACACACACACACACACACACACACACAAATCTGCTGCTGCACGTCGAAGCCCACAACACAGAGACTGACAAAAAAGAAAAAAGAAAAAAAATCTAGGTCATCAAAAGTCCCGAAGGCTTTGAGCTACACATTTTTTTTTTTTTTACATAATCAGGAAAGAAACTGAGAGATGTTGAGGAGAAGAGGGGAAGAATGTTGTAATTTAATTAGGCATAAAGAACATGGCATAAAGGAGGAGAACATGCAGGGATCAGCCCGTCGGTACACAACCACACTGGAAGACGCAGAGAATACACCTGATTAATGTCCTTGTCCAGACGGAGACTTGAGCTTCTTCTTCTTCCTCTTCTTCTTCTTCTTCTTCTTCTTCTTCCTCTTCTTCTTCCTCTTCTTCTTCTTCTTCCTCTTCTTCTTCTTCTTTTTCTTCCTCTTCTTCTTCTTCCTCTTCTTTTTCTTCTTTTTCTTCCTCTTCTTCTTCTTCTTCTTCTTCCTCTTCTTTTTCTTCTTCTTCTGCTTCCTCTTCTTCTTCCTCTTCTTTTTCTTCCTCTCCCTCTTCTTTTTCTTCCTCTTCTTCTTCTTCTTCTTCATCAGTTCGTGCGCACTGACGCACAAATGGCACAGTTCAGCTGGTGGCAGACGGGAGGGGGTCCCGTCTGACGTAGAGAGAGAGAGAGAGAGAGGGACAGAGAGAGAGAGCGAGAGAGAGAGAGAGAGGGACAGAGAGAGAGAGCGAGAGAGCGAGAGATAGAGAGAGAGAGGTGCACACAGACAGAAGTTCTGGCTCCTTCTTCCTCCTCCGCTCTTCCATGAGGAAAGAATTGCGAATCAGCCTGGAACCAGTTTGGGGGAAAATGCTTTTTCTTCAGGCCATATTGAAGAGAAGACTACTGCTAAAAGGTAAAAAAGAAAAAGAAAAGAGAATGGACTAAACTCTTTCCTATCTCTTTATTGGTGTTTCCCCTGACGTTTTATAGCGTATTTGTGCCACTTGCAGCTTCCAGATGCGCGAGGTTAATTTGTCATCATTCCATCTGATTTCTGAAGAGTTTACTTGAAGTAGTCTTCCTCAATCAGGTGGTCAAACTAATGATCACTTTACCGGAATAGTGTCAATTGTGTGTTTATTCATTTACGTGGTCCGTTTCTTTGTTTGTATTTTTGCTCGTTTTACTCCGAAAAGGTCCCTTCACTTGGGAAATGAATCCCAGTGTGTCCACGGGAGTCCGTGTCTCTTTTAATCATAATTACCTGAGATTCTCTGCTCTCTTCTTGGTGAAAACTGTGTGTCTCTTGTGTTCTATAGCCTGTCTGGCAGGTATTGCAGTAAAACATGGCACGCAATAATTATCACGTCATATATGTATATATTTTACTCTCAATGAGATTAAATAGGCTCGTATTGAATGTTTTTCTAAAATAAGTTGACTCCATCAAGTCTACATTAGTGATAGTGCACTTTTTTTTGGCAGGTCATTGGAGTTCCCCTTTTACATCAAACACCTGCCAAATATGCACCTTTTAGCTTTCTTCTTCTTTTTTTTAAATTTTAGACTCAATTGAGTTTTCATTATTTTGATATCAGCTCGTTTCAGTGAGCCAACCATCCTTTTAATTTCGGAATGCTTCTTTGCATGCACTGCAGTGAGGAGGGTGCATGTGTCTGCAGTCTGACCGAAGTGCTCATAACACCAGGGGGTGTGTGACAAATATGTGTCTAATGTTAATTGATTGCTGGATTTTCTGCACCTTCAATATGCAGACAGGGACTGGCTGTTAATGGCATTCATTTACAGTGACATTTAAATGTTAAGTGACTCTGTTGCAGATGTATTTGTCTTTGGCAATGATTTTTTGCAACGTGGCAAAAAAAAAAACTTGCCTGCTGTGCTTATGTCAGGATTTTGCTGCAGTGTAAATGCATTTCTATTACGGCCATGTGGAATCCATAGTGTGACTTTTACACTCGGGGACATTGTCTCATTTGCAGCACCATTGATTCAAACCATCAAAAGTGGCAGCGTAATGCTTTTTAATGTTGTTAAAATATGAATGTTCGCTGTTATTTTGGTGGTATAGTTTTGTTCACTGGTGATTCTTGTGGCTGTTCATACAATCCGATGCTCCTGCTGTCGCTTCTTCTGCTTGTGTCGGCAGCCGTGCCATGTGCACTTTTTAAAAAAAAATCCCTCTCCTGCTGATTAATTTATGAATTTGGAGATCTGTTGCTTTGAAGTGAAGTCTGGAGAAACTGTGGAAAAATGGAGTCAAACGGGGACAAAACGCCGCCTATCGGCCCAGATGGGCCCTCGGCGACACGCTGTGCGATCAATGTCGCGATTATCTGAATCCCCAACAGGAGTCTGAGTTAAAGGTGCTTCTATGACCGTGCAGCATAAATCACTGTCATGCTACCTCTGTACGGGAGAGAAACATCTGCCTCCGCCGTGTTTTTTGCAGCATTATAGCTTCGACTCCATCCCTACAATGAGTGTACAGTTTCAAGATTTCAAGTGGAAACACAAAACTTCTGTTGCCTTTCCAGAGTCTGTTTACATGAGAACAGTGCTCGAAGCCACTGAAAACATCCCAGGACAGACTTTATTGTCTTGTTGCCACAGTAATAGACATCGTTTTCAGCTGGTGTAAATGCAAAACTTTTCTGAAATGAAAAAGCAATGCTTGAACTTGAAACATTATTGGGCCTAAAAGACGCAAAATCTCTGAGATGCCTGGCTGTCTGTCATTTTTTTTAAAAACAAGAGAAAGAAATTCTGACTAAATATACAAAGTGATCCAGCAATGACTGGCTGACAAGTTGATGGTGACCTTAATGCAAAACTGGTTGAAGAAGTTGGCAAATAAATCCTATATGATCCTAACTGCATCGCTTTAGAAACGTCGCCACGTAAACGTGAAACTTTTCTGAAACAAAAACACAAAATCGATGCGTTTTCACTTGAAACGTCACGTAAAAAGCCTAAATATACCAAAATCCACTTTTTCTTTTCAAAACTAGACTTTTATTTCTAATATGACTTCTTCTTCAAAAAAGACAAGCATTAAGACATTCTGGGGAAAACCTCCCCACTTCGCCCTGCAGTGAATGTTCTGCTTCCATTTTCGTCCACTCGGTAATGGTGTGGTTTAATAGTGTCCTCTGAGAGAGGAGGACACAGTTAAAAGGTCAGACATAATGGAGTGGAAATGTGTAAATCTGAGGCCATGAGTGACTGCGTGTGGAATTGCAGTGAATCTCCAGACCCAGAATGGCCGCACACAGGCTAACACATTAAATTAGCAATTACTTTAATGAGCTTTGCTAAAATAACATAATGGTCCGATAATCAGTATTTGAGTGAGTTGCCATTAAATGTAATGTGTTGAGTTTCCTCGTTCACAAGTAAGTAAATGGGAGGAAATGATTGGAGCTTGAATGTTTGGCCGTTCCTGTCCTGCTTTAATGTTCCCTTCATTGGTAAAAATCAACAGCACAGCGAGCGTCATCGTCCAGCCTGGGTGAAATTAAGATTCCACAACTTGATTTACCCCCCCAAGGCCGTTGTGGTTTCAATCAGCAACAGTGAAATGAAAATGCATAAATCAAGAAGGAAACAATCACAGTTCAGAACACCAGAACACAATGAGGCAAACAGTATTAGCATGTAGAGAAGTTTACAATACCTCCGTCCATCCATCTGTCCGTCCATCAGAACCAGACCTTCTGCAACATTGCAGAAAGTTGGAAAAATATCATATATTTTATTTTCAAAAAAATAGATCAATTATATTTAATTATATTTATTTATTTGGAACTGTTTTTGAAAGAGTCTTAAAAAAGAAAAGTACAACCAAAGGTTATTTTAATGGAATACAAATCTGACCGAAACTGTAAAATGACATCGTGTTTCACATCTTGGAGAAAAACAAATGGTCATAGTTGTGTCGTCTTCATCACCACATGGAACTACTCTCCTGCAGAAAATGAGATTTTTGTCAGTGATGCTTTTAGTAACTATTCACTATTTTAATATTTTTTTTAAATCTGCCTGAAAAAGCAGGAAGTGAACAGATGTGGTAACATCTGGCAAGCCGACATTCAAATAGACATTAGAGTGGGACGACATATGTGGGCTTGAGACGTCACTTCAGATCTTAAACTAATTTCCATTGATGTCGCCGAGAGAGACTCGTTCCTTTGTTGGGTCTCAGAAGACGCCGCCGTCTTTCTAAAGCTGTCCCAGTCCACAGCTCTGCTGCAGGCCCACAGGTTTCCTCTGGTTCTGGTTACAGTTAAGAGTCTCTCCAGGGATTAATGATTGGACGACCTGCAGGCTCACCTGTGAAGTCACATCAAACCCATTACACAGTCAGCCTCCGGGGAAAACTCTGGCTTTGAAACGGTTCCTTCTCTCCAGATGCTGATTGTAATCCTGAGTCTGTGGTGAAGCTCAGACTGCAGGGCGTACTGCTGGCACTCCGCCGTTTAACGGGCAACAATGTGACAAACTTCACACTTTAATGTCTTTTAAATCAGGTTTTTCTGAGATAAATACCCCCACAAATTTGAATTTAGAATTTTACAATATTTTTTTGATTTATAGTTGATTCAAGAATTGATTTTCACCAACTGTAATGAACTAATGTGTCTACTTTTTAAAATCTAGTTCAATGTGAGGAAAATACAAGTAATTAATTAAATTATTAATAAACTGAAGTGACTCCCAGCTCATTTGAGTTTGAGATCCTTAACGTAAAGTTCAATACATTTTCTCCCGATTTCCATGGAAACTGAGCGATTTCAAGAAGTTCGACTTCGGAAGTCATTTATCAAAAAGTGACTCTGAGCATCGTTGTTGCATGACAATTGAGTCTCACTCCGAACTGTGTGATCCCTATGTTTGTGCAGAGCTAAAAAGTTGATCATTTCACAAAATTGCACTAAAAGACTGTGGAACTGTAACATGGAGACGTTTCACCTGCAGATTTACAGTTTTTGTTTTTTTTAAATGTAGGACGTCCCTTCTGTTTTCAGTTGAAACGGCTGTATTTTAGGATTGCGCCTTCATTTTGGATCTTTTTGAGCAACAAATGTTCACTTTATTTCCACATTGTCCATTCAGTTCATGTATAAGGGTCATGCTTTTTTATTTCGAGGGGGTTGCTATGGTGTTGCTACAAATACTATCAACAATGAACCAGGTGGAATGGAATGTTGCGTCACGGCTCATAAAACTACAGTTGTACATTTTATCACAAATATGCTTCTGTGCATTATATAATGACTTCTGCTTCATTTTGAAAAACATTGAAATCTTTTAAAACTTAATGAAACGGATCAAATCCTTTTAGCCATAATACAAACTACAGGACGGAACAATATTTATATTATAATTTACACAATAAGAGGCCCCAGCTAGTTGTTTTTTAGTTAAAAAACACAACTTATCACATCATTAACTTCCGCTCTTTTTTGAAGACCCAACCATGTAAGTTAATTTCTACTCATTCATGACATTTCAGCCTTTCACGTCGCTGCACT
Organism: Blennius ocellaris; assembly: GCF_963422515.1. Classification (NCBI taxonomy): domain Eukaryota; kingdom Metazoa; phylum Chordata; class Actinopteri; order Blenniiformes; family Blenniidae; genus Blennius; species Blennius ocellaris. Next base: position 31,632,771 of record NC_137653.1, on the reverse strand, counting down.
AAACAGCCACCAGTCAAGCTTTGTTGTTCTATAATAGCGTTTTGTTGCTGGTATGGAAGCGATCACCTCAACCATGAACTTTCATTCTACCGAACTCTGTTGCCCGACCTCCCTGCAGCCTTCCAGTCTTTTTCTCAACTGCAGTTCTTCCCTCCTCGCTGCCGTCGAACCGTCTTCCTTCCCCCGCCGCTCCTCTCAGCAATGCAGATGTGCTTTCTTTGATTTTGTCACCAGAGATTAATTAGCACTTTATTATGAGTCCTATTTATACCTCCAGCAGAGAGAGAGTGAGATAGAGAGAGAGAGACGATGTGAGGAGGAAAAGCAGAATGAGAGACGAAGCCGGGAAAAGACTAATGTGGTGAGATGGCAAAAAAATAAAAGACGGAAAAGCAGGAAGAAGTGGGCCAAAAGTGAGACACATGAAGGAGGAGGAGGAGGAGGAGGAGGAGGAGGAGGAGGAGGAGGAGGAGGAGGAGGAGAAGAAATGAGAAAACATGCAGTTTAAAAATGGAGACAAGTTGAAAAAGATTCATGAGAGGAAAGCAAGAAAATAAAAAGAAAATGTGGCATAAAAACAGGAAGGTCAGCAGGACGTTATAAAACAATGAAGGACTTACCTTTTAGGTAGGATTACAGTTCATAGATAGTTTTATTTAATAGTAACTTTAATAGTTACAGAATAAAGTTCTTTGAAAACTAAGTCCATTGTTACATTTTGAGTTAATGTGACTCATTCGCTGAACTTTCGGTCAGTTTAACAATGTTCCCTCGTTAAGATCAGCTTCAGTTAAATCAGGAGGAAGATGCTCTAAACCAGGGCATCCAACATAAAGGCCGTGGACCAAAACCATCAAGCAAGTTGTAACTATTTTTGAAATAAAACGTGGATTTATTTTTTTTAAAACAAATTCAGTAGCGACACAACAAACACAGGTCGGTGGAGTGCCCTTGTCACAGGTGGAGGAGTTTAAGTATCTTGGGGTTTTGTTCACGAGTGGGGGAAAGATGGAGCGTGAGATCGACAGGGGGATCGGTGCAGCGTCTGCAGTTATGCAGACGTTGTATCGGTCCGTCGTGGTGAAGAAGGAGCTGAGCCAAAAAGCGAAGCTCTCGATTTACCGGTCGATCTTCGTTCCTACCCTCACCTATGGTCATGAACTATGGGTCATGACCGAAAGAACGAGATCCCGGATACAAGCGGCTGAAATGAGCTTCCTCCGTAGGGTGGCTGGGCGTACCCTTAGAGATAGGGTGAGGAGCTCAGTCACTCTTAGAGATAGGGTGAGGAGCTCAGTCACCTTAGAGATAGGGTGAGGAGCTCAGTCACCCTTAGAGATAGGGTGAGGAGCTCAGTCACTCTTAGAGATAGGGTGAGGAGCTCAGTCACCCTTAGAGATAGGGTGAGGAGCTCAGTCACCCTTAGAGATAGGGTGAGGAGCTCAGTCACCCTTAGAGATAGGGTGAGGAGCTCAGTCACCCTTAGAGATAGGGAGAGGAGCTCAGTCACCCTTAGAGATAGGGTGAGGAACTCAGTCACCCTTAGAGATAGGGTGAGGAGCTCAGTCACCCTTAGAGATAGGGTGAGGAGCTCAGTCACCCTTAGAGATAGGGTGAGGAGCTCAGTCACCCTTAGAGATAGGGGGAGGAGCTCAGTCACCCTTAGAGATAGGGTGAGGAGCTCAGTCACCCTTAGAGATAGGGTGAGGAGCTCAGTCACCCTTAGAGATAGGGTGAGGAACTCAGTCACTCTTAGAGATAGGGTGAGGAGCTCAGTTACCCTTAGAGATAGGGTGAGGAGCTCAGTCACCTTAGAGATAGGGTGAGGAGCTCAGTCACCCTTAGAGATAGGGTGAGGAGCTCAGTCACCCTTAGAGATAGGGTGAGGAGCTCAGTCACCCTTAGAGATAGGGTGAGGAGCTCAGTCACCCTTAGAGACAGGGTGAGGAGCTCAGTCACCCTTAGAGATAGGGTGAGGAGCTCAGTCACCCTTAGAGATAGGGAGAGGAGCTCAGTCACCCTTAGAGATAGGGTGAGGAGCTCAGTCACCCTTAGAGATAGGGAGAGGAGCTCAGTCACCCTTAGAGATAGGGTGAGGAACTCAGTCACCCTTAGAGATAGGGTGAGGAGCTCAGTCACCCTTAGAGATAGGGTGAGGAGCTCAGTCACCCTTAGAGATAGGGGGAGGAGCTCAGTCACCCTTAGAGATAGGGTGAGGAGCTCAGTCACCCTTAGAGATAGGGTGAGGAGCTCAGTCACCCTTAGAGATAGGGTGAGGAACTCAGTCACTCTTAGAGATAGGGTGAGGAGCTCAGTTACCCTTAGAGATAGGGTGAGGAGCTCAGTCACCTTAGAGATAGGGTGAGGAGCTCAGTCACCCTTAGAGATAGGGTGAGGAGCTCAGTCACCCTTAGAGATAGGGTGAGGAACTCAGTCACCCTTAGAGATAGGGTGAGGAGCTCAGTTACCCTTAGAGATAGGGTGAGGAGCTCAGTCACCTTAGAGATAGGGTGAGGAGCTCAGTCACCTTAGAGATAGGGTGAGGAGCTCAGTCACCCTTAGAGATAGGGTGAGGAGCTCAGTCACTCTTAGAGATAGGGTGAGGAGCTCAGTCACCCTTAGAGATAGGGTGAGGAGCTCAGTCACCTTAGAGATGGGGGAGGAGCTCAGTCACCCTTAGAGATAGGGTGAGGAGCTCAGTCACCCTTAGAGATAGGGTGAGGAACTCAGTCACACTTAGAGATAGGGTGAGGAGCTCAGTTACCCTTAGAGATAGGGTGAGGAGCTCAGTCACCTTAGAGATAGGGTGAGGAGCTCAGTCACCTTAGAGATAGGGTGAGGAGCTCAGTCACCCTTAGAGATAGGGTGAGGAGCTCAGTCACTCTTAGAGATAGGGTGAGGAGCTCCGTCACCCTTAGAGATAGGGTGAGGAGCTCAGTCACCCTTAGAGATAGGGTGAGGAGCTCAGTCACCCTTAGAGATAGGGTGAGGAGCTCAGTCACCTTAGAGATAGGGTGAGGAGCTCAGTCACCCTTAGAGATAGGGGGAGGAGCTCAGTCACCTTAGAGATAGGGTGAGGAGCTCAGTCACCTTAGAGATAGGGGGAGGAGCTCAGTCACCAGGGAGGAGCTCAGTCACCCTTAGAGATAGGGTGAGGAGCTCAGTCACCAGGAGGAGCTCGGAGTAGAGCTCAACATCCACAGGAGCCAGCTGAGCTCCTCTCTCTCCCAGGCAAGTTTTAGGTTTTAAAAAGTGTGTTTCTCCAACCAGCCAATCAGAAATCAAACCCTATATAGTGTCATCGGGGGTTTAGCCAATCACAATCAATGTAGGCTCCTCCTTTTGACTCCTCCCACAACTACGCAGCTCTGCTCTGGCACATGGCACCACAAGAGGAAGTACTTCCTCCTCTTCCCATAGATGGACATGTGTGGGCGGAGCCAGTCCAGCTCACACAGACACAGCAGATTCTGAATGCAGCTCCTATGATCCAATATTCAAATGAAGGGAAATGAAGGTGGAGCTGGAAACTTTGATATGAGTAGGGATGCACTGATCCAGGTTTTTTTTTTTTTTAATCCGTCCAATATATCAGCAAAGACATGAGCAAGACATGCCGATTGTTATTAATTGTATCAACTCGCAGAGGAGCAGAGTTTTACTGTCTTGGTCTGAGCCTGTGAGGAGCCAGTGGATTCATTTTATTTTTAATTGCTTAATTGTCACTCCCAGCACTTCACTGAGGACTTTTTTTTCAAAACATGTCCAGAACGACACTGGATGTGCTGCAAAACTTTGAATAAAGCAAATGTGGGCACTGTATGTAAAATGTTCTGATTTATATTCTTTTATTTTACTTTTCGAAGCGCCAGGCTGGTGAGTTTACAACAGCTGAGCCCACGTTTTTGTTGTTGTTGTTGTTGTTTATTGTGAGGTATTGTTCATGTCTGCAAAGTTGTGCTGATAGAGACTGTAGGTCCAATGTAGGCTTTGCAGATTCTGAAGTCTGTTCATGGGCTTGATAACTGTGAGGTGATCTTGTTCTATATTTCTAGGACTAAATGGAGGTTCAGGATATTATCCTGTCTGCTACTAATTATGATCATGAGTAGAGGATCATTAAATGATCTGATCTCAGTGTGACAGGCATATAGATTGATAAGTGCATATTTACTCAGGCAGGTCTGAATAGTCATTTATTTGCTGTTAAAACAGCACATTTCTTTGTTAAGAAAATATTCAGTGCAGCTGATGAACATATTCAAACACAATATGTTTTACTAACATCCTGAAACGTCCTGCTGCAGCAGCAGAGTCACGACTTCTTAGGAGCTTCTCCTTCTGTTCACATTCTGCTTCTTATTGGTTTGGTTGAACTTATGGGGTTATATTTGTGCCAAAATTCTGAGCAAGCGATGGGAAAATTTGAGCGCAAAAAAATTAATTGTGCAGCACACTAATAACATTTTGAGGAAATATTGAAATTGCACAAAGACAAACTTGAGATTGCACGCTCAAAAATCATTTCTGCGCTCAGATTCTTCCTCTGCGTGCTCAACCTCTCTCTCTCTCTCTCTCTCGCGCTCAACCTCTCTCTCTCTCGCGCTCAACCTCTCTCTCTCTCGCGCTCAACCTCTCTCTCTCTCTCGCTCGCTCAAATCTCTCCACCTCCGCTCAAGTCCTGCTGTTCGCTCGCTCAAAATGTGCAAAGCCCAAATGTGACAGACACGGTTGTCCACCAATCACAGAAATTTGGGGCGGGCGTTGAATTCTGATTGGTTGCTTCGGTTTCTGGAAGTGCCTCATAACCAACGAAGAAGAAGAAGAAGAAGAGGGAAAAACAAACTGCGAAGGAAAACAGAAATAAGGAAAACTAAAGATAATGATCCTGGATTACAACATGTTTTCCCTCGCAGTTTGTTTTTCCCTCTTCTTCTTCTTTTTCTTCTTCGTTGGTTATGAGGCACTTCCAGAAACCGAAGCAACCAATCAGAATTCAACGCCCGCCCCAAATGTCTGTGATTGGTGGACAACCGTGTCTGTCACATTTGGGCTTTGCACATTTTGAGCGAGCGCACAGCAGGACTTGAGCGGAGGTGGAGAGATTTGAGCGAGAGAGAGAGAGAGAGAGAGAGAGAGAGAGAGAGAGAGAGAGAGAGAGAGAGGTTGAGCGCAGAGGAAGAATCTGAACGCAGAAATGATTTTTGAGCGCAATCTCAAGTTTGTCTTTGCGCAATTTAAATATTTCCTCAAAATGTTATTAGTGTGCTTGCACAATTAATTTTTTTGCGCTCAAATTTTCCCATCGCTCGCTCAGAATTTTGGCACAAATACAACCCCATATGAACTGAGTTTCTCTATCATGTAGTGACAGATAGAATGCAAACAATAGGACGTGGCATGAGGAGACGAAGTACTTCCTCCTCTTCCCAAGATGGGCATGTGGGCGGAGCCAGTCCAGCTCCTGAAACCAGCAGATTCTGAATGAGGCTCAATGATCAAATATTCAAGTGGCTGGTCGTCAGCTTTGAATACAATGTTTTTGGAAAAAATAAGAACCATGTCAAAGTGTTGAACATTTGGGTGATATGACTCCTCTAATGTTATTTCCAGTTGGATATATTTGCATGTGTGTCAGATACTCATCAATGCATGCCATCAGTAGATAAACCTCCACACGTCTGAATCACAATCCAGGCTTCAACGTCACATAGCTTTTACTGTGAAGTGAGAGTGCATTACTGTGGGGCTCAGTAAAGTACTAACATAGGAAGTGTGAGCACATTCAGACTGCAGGCGTGCTTCACCACAAAAATGTCACTAATTAAGTTTCTGCAATAGGTTACAAATAATCAAGTATGCTGTTACTACAAATACCCAGTGAGAACAATTAAGGGTCAGTTAAGAAATGAGGCTCAAATACAGTATATGGAAATATAGATAAAAGTAGAAATCAGAGGGGAACAGATGAGTTAGGATGTAAGATGTGAGTGAACAGCATCATGAGGAAGGTAGAGGTGAGAGATGGCAGGTGGAAAGTGGGAAACAGACTGAATTAGCAACAGAAGAGATGTCATGACGTGGAGCAAGAAGGGAATTAGTGGAAGAGTGGAAAAGGAACAAGAAACTTCGAATTGATGATTGAAAACAGTAGATTAACGTTGACCAATCACACCATTTAACGGTGCAGATCGACTGAACAGACTCCAACAATCGCATGGATTATTGAAAGTGGAAGAAAATAAGCACTTTGCTGTCACATTTAAGATAAGATAAGATAAGATAAGATAAGATAAGCCTTTATTGATCTCACAGTGGAGAAATGTACTCGTAACATTCAGCTCTTAAGGACTCATGAGGAAAGGAAAGACAAGGAATGTGCAAACAAGAATAGAGGTATCTTATGTACAATGACTACCAAATAGGACTAAACATAAGATAACAATCACAAACTATAATAAAGTACAATAAGTTCTAAGGGGAGCAAAATATACAGTAGGAGATGATACAAGGCAAATAAACTATGATGGGGGGGCAAAGTGTAGGATAAGTACAATTAACATACTATAGTAAAAAAACTTAATACCAGTGTTTTTGTATTCGACATTGACATTTACCCTCCTGCTGCTGCTTGCAAATCCCCGCGAGGCTTTAGGTATTCAGACAAAACAAGGAATCATTTATTATTTAATTGTTCTTGAATAAAACATCCAAGTGCTCCAGCACAATGCATACTGTCCTGAAGGCAGAAAGACATTTCATTTATTTATTTATTTTTGTGCTGCAAAGTCTGAAAGTGAGTCAACAACACTCTCCTCTAGTGTTGATGTGCTGACACTTCACACCACTCGGTTTGTTAGTATTTGCTACAGTGTGAAATGGTGGAGTTGTGATTTGCACTTGCTCATTTTACAAAAAAAAAAGAAAAATCAGGATTCTCTTTTAAATGCAAAGTTTGCATGTTTCTCAAGCTTCTGTGGTTTCATCGTTCCAGGAAATCCAGAAACTCTGCAACAATAAACTGAAAGAACTGCAGAAGTTTCAGTTTCCAAACAGCTTTTTTCTGGCGTTCGATTAATTCCTGACCTTGGGGAACCCGGGTTCGAATCCCAGCCTCATTTACCCAACAGCGTTTTCAAGTGGATATGGAAAACTTGCTGCATTTCAGGGCTTTATTTACACAATATGGACGTCTGTTCCAGACATAGGCCCAGGTCAAACAGTCACACAAAGTTGGGGTGAAGGTTGTTTTTTCCTGCGGTGCAGCTGATATGCTTGAAAATTTCATGGACAATGATTTGTCCCCATCGTACATCGGTTGCATTATATTTTGAGAGCGATTAGGTCAAAGGGCAAGTTTGAGATCAAGGAAAGGTCAAAAAAGTATTTTCATCATAATGCCAATGCAAGTTTTTATCTGATTGATGTTAAACCAATGCCAAAATGTTAATTTTTCAATTTCCTGTCCTCTGATATGCGACATGCAGTGACATCATTACCCTGCTTAGTGGTTGGGGGTCAAAGGTCAGGTGTTTTCATCCTAACGAGGCCAGGAGAGGGAATTGAAAACTGAACATTTTGGACTTGCATCAATCGGATTAATAGTTACCTCTTTTCTATGACCTTGACCTTTGACTCAATTGCTCTCAAAATTAAATGGAACCATCTTGGATGATGACAAATTTCTTGCCATTCAACTGAATAGTTTTTGTGAAAAGTTTGTAAAATTCTTACATACATACAAACCAATAAATAAATACATGCAGATAGATCAACTTAATCTCAGCTATTCTTTCTCCTGAAAAAACCCGACCAAGTAGACTTAGATTCGAGTGCCATGGCACAAGCTTTTGGACTTCTGTTGAATCTCTTCTCACAGGAAACAGGAAGCCTACAAACAGGAAGTAGAAAGTTGTTTTGCTTGCACCATCAGTTTCTTCGGTATCCTTTTATTCATTTTTTTTCCTTTGTCCTGTTCAGCAGACAATGTGATGTGATTGAGAACCTTCTGATGTCAGAACAGTTTTTGCTCTTGCAACAGGAAGAGACTAAGAGTCTCCCCATGTTGCTGCTTTATTAGAAGTTGGTATGGCTGCCGTACATGACCGGGGGGAACGCTTAAAGAGAGAGAGAGAGAGAGAGAGAAGATTGAGAGGAGAGAGAGTGGGGGGGGGGGGTCGGTGGGGGACAACATACAATATCCTTGTTAGGGCTACATATATTATTTACAGTTATCACACTGATCTAAATATTTTCCAATTGTTATGAGATTAAACCAGCCTGAGCAGCTCTATCTAGACAGTAACATGATTTTCAAGCAGGATAAATTAGCAGGTAGGCAATACATCAAAACAAGGCCTAACGAAGTCCCCCCAGACCAGGAAGGCCTGGCTGGAGGACAGCCACCCTCCCACCCCCAGGAACCCCAATTCCCCCCCACCGCCCCACATGTTTCCACCCCTTGATTTCGATGGATATACTACCCACACCCATACCCATATCCCCCCAACACACACACACACACACACACACACACACACACACACACACACACACACACACACACACAGACACACACACACACACACACACACACTTCTTACCTCGTAAGGATCCATTTATGTTTTGTTGGCTATCGATAGTGATTAATAGTTATCAAAGATAGTTATTAATTATGTTATTGAAATGTATCAGAACCTCGGAGCTCCACCTGTCTTAACAGGAAATGATAACCAATTCAGTTCTATCAGTCTCATAAGATATACTAAACAGTTAATCGGGAATTTGAATTAATAGTTAAATTAATTACAATTACCAGAATTAACAGTAAAGATTGAAGGATTTTGGAGTTCTTAACACAGAAGAGTCGACATTTCATTCTCCTTTGTGCTCATTAATAACACAGCAAGTATGATTCCAAACATTATATTTATTTACAATGAAAACAAATAAACACAGATTCTAACTACCTGTATACAGCTTGGTGTGTGTGTGTGTGTGTGTGTGTGTGTGTGTGTGTGTGTGTGTGTGTGTGTGTGTGTGTGTGTGTGTGTGTGTGTGTGGAGAGAGAGAGAGAGAGAGAGAGAGAGAGAGAGAGAGAGAGAGAGAGAGAGAGAGATGGAACTACAAAACAAGATGGCGGATCACAAGAAACTACATTCAAATGGAGGTTATCAGAGAGCAGGAAGTCTGTCCTGGGTCTCCACCATGTGCTGGAGAACAATGGAACATGGAAGCTAGTCTTTAGCGTCTGCTTCCTGTGTGTCTCTGCTAAAGGACCATTTCTAGAATGACTTGATGTGAATGAGACTTGTTTTGTAAAACGTCAGGAGTCGTCAGATGGTGTTCAGTTACTGTGTGATGTTGTCTTTGATGTGATTTGTGTAGGATTGTGAGTTAACTAGTTAGTAAAGCAAAGATTAGCATGCAGACCCTGTGTCTGTGGCAGAGCTAACGTTGGTTTACAGGTTGATAACTGCTCCTAATATCATTATCTATAGAACTCAATCACTGTAACAGAATCAACACATCTTCATAAAGTTAAACAGTTCTATCATAGCATCAGGTTTAACTAGTCTCAGGTAAAGCCCAGTTGTTGTTCCCACTTCCTTGAAGGAGTTCAGTTGTTGTCCTGCTGGAGGGAAGCTGGTGTCTTCTCCTGTAGTTAGCACCTCCTGCTAACTGTGGTTGCTGGTTCTGCAGGCTGAGGAGAAGAAGATGGAGTTGATGTTTCAGGAGTCCTTCTTTACAGCTCCTGGTTGTTCCTTTTGTCCAGACTGAGGAGCTGGTCGCTCAGGTCTGTGATGGTTTTCCTGCTGGTTGAGGAAAACACAAAGAAGTTCTGTGAGGCGTCGTTTCCCTGGTCCGTCCTGGAGGAACTGGTTGGTTTTCCTGGTTGATGGGAGATCAGACTCTGGGTGCTGGTCTCTGGATCAGGGGAAGGTCTGACCCTCGTGGTGGGTCAGCAGAGGAGTTGAGGAGTGAAGGCCCTGGTTGCAGGCCTCTGGTGTTAGCTGTGTGCTAACGGTGGGTGAGCTGCCTTCAGCAACCCACCTCCTTCATTGAAGAACAGGAGCAAAGGACTTTTGTGAGTGGAACTGCTCGGACGCAGCTCCTCCCTGGTGTTCACCGGGGAAGACTCGGGGCAAGACTCGTGACTCCTCACTTGAGGAGTCTCTTCCAAAGGCTTTTGGTGAAGGTTGGAAGATTCGAAGGTGTGAAATCCTGAGAGCCTCACCCAATCAGTGACTGGCTGAGTGCATGGGGAAGCGTCTTTTCAGCAGAAATCGGGGGAGGGTCTGCTGTGGAAAAAGTCCCCCCCCACACTGGGTGTGATGATCAATCACATTCCTGGGTCAGAATTCATATGTCATGACTGTATCATGACAAATGAAAATGGTCTTTCTCTAGAAATGAACAAACTTTCTGTGGTCTTGTTAATTCTGGTATTCTGCTCACTGGTAGAAATGTACATTAATTTTGAGTCCATGTAAGTTCACATCCAATACATCCCTCCGTTGTTCACACATGCAAACAATGATATTACAGGCTTTTCTTTCTGGAGAGTCCTGTGAAATTAAGCAGTTTGGATTTCATGGCACATTAAGAAAACACTGTATGTTTTTATTTTTATGCTTGACCTCCAACACAATCTAAGTTTGATGGATCTGACGTATTACTCTCGTGGCTCGCCTACTTTAAAATGCCACCCATCTGTACTCTCTAGAAACTTATTGAAAAAAATCACTGTTTAATTTGAAAAATGCTCCCCATTTGTTTGGTGGTTTGGCCAGATTGGAGCATCTTGCTGGCCCACGAGCCAAAATGTGTTAAAATTAAAATTAAGAATTATAAATAAAACACTTTAAAAAAGCATTAAAAAGTGAATGGCATGAAATGGTTTAAAATACCTTTAAGACCAGGTCAAATATTACCGTATTCTCTGCACTATTGAGCGGACCTGAATATAAGCTGCACCTGCAAAATTTTAAAAGAATCAAAAAACATATATAAGCCGCACTTGACGATAAGCCACAGGTGTCCATGTTATAACAGGGCAGACATTTCACTGCAGGAACACAGACTTGGATGGTAAATAAAATGGTAATAATGTAAGGTACCAAACAACCCACGGGGGTTGGGGATCGCTGCACTAGAATATCTGAGTTCTCCCATTGTTCATTTTCAGAGCGGATTATTCAAATCAAATCAAACTTTATTTACAGTGATCTTTCCAAACAGTATTTGTAGCACAAAGTGCTTTACATACTTTAAAACAAAGAATAAAACCCTGCATGTGTGTGTGGTTTCATTACAGAAACAAACAGGAGCACCCACAAGTGGCTCTGCATGCTAACTCCATTGTTTTCCAAATGTTGCCAATTAAACGCGAAACCTTTCAGAAATGGTAAATCAAAAACAATTTCACCTGAAACATTGTTGTGTAAACAGCATCTTAATGTCCAGCACCACTTTATATTACTTCTCATTATTAGCTTCAAGTTTCATAGAAAGTGGAAACGAGCAAATATGGTGCCAGTTAAATAAAAGCCATTAAGATGAATGAGGAGATTAAACCCCAAAAGGATCGAAAGCGGACAAATGTGAAACATGAGTCTCAATAACCAAAAGGTAAAGTGGAAAAGTTGAGGAGAAGAACTGCAGAGAAGGAGTGAAATAGAAAGGAAATGCTGATTAGATAAAGAGCAGAAGCACCAGAGGGCCGGGTAGAGCAGGGTAAGGACTGTTCCAAGTGACACAGAGATTAGCAGAGGTAGAATAGCATGGAGGATATGTTTACATTTTACATACAATGCATTTTACTTCTTAATGTATTGTTTTAGCTTTGTAAAGCACTTTGGATGTCACCGGGTGATTATAAAAGGGCTATAGAAATAAAGTTTGATTGATTAAAAAAAAAAAAAAAAAAAAAAAAGCAGAAAGCTAAAGGAAGGATAAGCAAATGAGTGAGTGGGAGAGAACGAAGTGGAGGAAACAAGGACAGGTGGGCTAAAAGAACCAAGTGCCAGTGTTGTTGGGCAATTCAAGGCAGATAAGGTTGACGTTTTAAAGAGGAGCTTTCACAAACCTTTTCCAAAACTGTTGTCTGGCCTTTCTCAGTTCCCTCCGTCTGCTGCCGCTGACAACAATAAGCCGATAGAGGGAGAGAATAGAAGAAAGCCAAGAAAAGAGAGGAAGAGAGTGTAATAGAGGGACACAGAGAAGCACTTTTGGTGCTCTGGCCTCATTATGTCAAGCGAGGGTTACTTCAGACTCAAAGAGGAGGAAAAGACAAAGCCATGGAGGTTTTTAAACCGAGAATAAAATAGAAGGATGACTGACCTCAAAAGGGGAATCCAAATTCCTCTCTTTAATGAGCAATGAAGATATTTTCAGGGGCAACATCAACAGTTTTCCATTAATACATTTTATGAATTGATCGACCAGTAAGAGCAGTGACACCTCAAATGTCACTTGTACAGATAATTATGTACTCTGTTCAATCATCTATAAGTAGTGACATTTTAAAAATGCCTCTTTGTTTAACCATCATTATAAACCGCAGACTTCAGTCAGGTTTAAAATGCAGATTCAGTTAAAAACTATGTGAAATAGTTTTCTGTGTTTTAGACCCTGTTCACATGACAACATTTCAAGTGAAAATGCATCATTTTGGGTGTTTTTGTTTCAGTAAACTTTTACATTTAAAAGACAGAAATGCAAAAAACAATGTCGTTTTCATGTTTGGCCACAAGTTGGCGTCGTTGGTTGTTTTTTGTAATGAAAGCACACACACATGCAGCCGGGAACACCACACCATAAACATTAACAATGGGAGAACATCGGGAGCAGTCTACACAACATTTTCAAAATGTTGCTTTTACCCCCGTTTCCATGGAGACAGAGTCAGAGCTTCTTTTTCAAAAGTTCCACCTTGCCATTTTCAGAAAGTCATTTTCAGTGGCTCAGAGTACGGTAATCGTGTAAATGGACCAGCAAAACACACCAAAAGTTTAGCATTTTCACTGTCGTCAAAGTCGAGTCCCAAGTCTTTGTGCTCGAGTCCTGAGTAAATTCCCAAGTCCAGACAGTCAAGTCCCAAGTTGAGTCCAAGTCCTAAACATTTTTCCTCAAGTCTTAAACAAGTTATTAAAAGAATTAACTGCTGAGACTGGCAGGACATTTCTGGTTGTTCCATAGTCTTGTTGTGAGACGGAAGGTTTTAGAGGTTATTTTCACTATATTTGTCTGTGAAATACAACCAAGTATAACAAATGCAATACCCACTCCTACAATCCCAGACATTAGAAGACACTTTCACAACTTGAATTGAATAAAATAAAATAAAATGAAGAATTTATACATTTAGCATCCAGAAACCCTGTGACAGCCTGGCAACCTATTTTATACAAGGTTGCCAAAACGCACAAACACTCTGATTGGTTGAGCACAGACAAGTCATTTTTCCTGCTATTAACATCAATCCTGAGGACTCCCCCCCCCCCCCCCCCCACACCCCCCAAGTTAATTCCTGCCACATTCCTGACATTCTTAATGTGACGTAATGCATCTCAATATAGTTTTGAAATGGGCGTGACATCCCTGCTATTCCTGGAAAACCTTTTTGGCCAATAAATCTTCCAAAAATATCAAGAATCATCTGTATTTGTGAACTTTGCAACTGAGCGTGTGGATTAGTTGTGATGCGTGTTGACGCATTATACAGCATGACAGCATTCGCTCCCTGCAGCATCCTCCTCTCTGATCAACTCCATGACATTTCTCTGAATGCTGAGCGATCTGGAGTGTGTGAACTGTTCAGCAGCCATTGGTAGAATAACGGGGTGTGTGTAAAAAATTAACTCACCATCAGCAAATGTTTTTTGACTTTTGACAAGGTTCCAGGAAACAATTAAGCAATGACGCGCCATTGCTCTCTTGCCGACATATTGTAGATATGGAGGCCTTGTATCACATTATGTTTTCAATTTGTGTTTTGTGGCTGTGGGATCTTGGAGGGCAGTTGGCTCTAAAGCTGGCTGGATGCATAAAGTTAAAGGGATGATCCACTTTGCTGACAGCTCTGGTCTGCGTGCAGATCAAGTCGGTCCAGTAATATACACGGTCCCCGGTGGGGATGACCCGGTCATCGCTCCGCTCCAACGTATGTCCAACCCCCAAGGTTGGCTGGTGGCTGCTGACGGCGCAGAGGGTTTCGTGGGGAGCACCCTGGTTGGCGAGTTACCAGAAACCCGCCGGAGCCCCTGCCGTCCATGCATCCACCCCACCTGTAATGCGAGCAGCACAGGGAACTGTCAGTCCACTGGAGACCGCGCCTGACCCATGCGGACCCAGTCGTAATGGGCCGGGGGGGGGGTCACCGGAGCGGCCGGGAGAGGGGAGGAGGAGGGTGGTCGGAGGAAGCCGGGAAGACTGGCTCCGACGTTGGGCACTCTTAACGGTCTGCACTTGGGGGGGATGAAAGCGCAATGGCCCCAGCCGTGTCCGGACGACCTGCTTCCCGCAGAGACCCCCTGTGAGAGGGTCGGAGGGGGGGCGGACCCGGCTGATTGATCGCAAAGGGACCCCATGTTCCGAGACGGGGGAGGGTTTGACAACTCATTAAATGAGTCTTTAATTCTGAAAAGGAAGAAAAGGTATCTTCAATGTGACACGCCATCTATGCAAATGACCCGGTGAAGTCGGTGACGTGATGACATCACCGCGCCCGACCAATCGAGCGCACCAACCTGACACTAGTCAGAGTGTTGTCCGGACAAATAGCAAAAGTCGCTGTGGTTCCGTGACCAGAAAAACATACACATGGAAAACCTAAATGATCCTTATATTCAACATTTTGAGTGTCCAATGCTGAAGGGGGTGTGTCACACCACACGTGTTTAACAGCAATTAATAGTGTGTGGCTGCACCGCACAGTTGAGGCTGCAGCCAGCACTGTACCCCACTGTGACTAGGGTTGGGTACCCAAATTCGGTTCCAAGTAGGAACCTAATCAAAAACGGTGGGTATGGTATGTAGGGGTAGGGCTGCACAATAAATCCAATTTTCATTGCGATTCCGATTACGGCTCCAGACAATCTCAAAATTCCTATAATCGAAGATAAACGATTATGTTGTAGAGCCGATGAATGGGAGTCGAAGGCTTCAGCAAGGAACTCCAAACTTTATTTTCCATTCGAAAATTCCTTTCTCTCTTTTTTCCTCTCATCTCCAACGGAGCACACACATGGTGGAACAACAAAACTACTTCCGTTCGAAAACCCTGCCTCTCTACAAAATAAAGTTCCCCACCCCAACTTTATTTTGTAGAGAGACGGGGTTTCCGGTCGGAAGTATTTTGGTGTTACACTGCGCTGCGCTCTCATGTTGGAGAGAAAGACATTTTATTTTGTACCAATTTATGGAAGTATTTATACCTATCTGTTATTGTATTTTATTTATTTATGGTCTTCAGAAGATTGAGTGCAGTACAGCAGTTTGTTTTTTACTACTACAACATATTTTTATATATTTAAAAGGAAAGTCTTTTTTTAAACATGTTCAATAAATGCTGTTCCAAATTCGAAGACATAATCGAGTAAATTATCGTGATTTCAATCTTGCCCAAAATAATCGTGATTATGATTTTTTTCTATAATTGAGCAGCCCTCATACCCATAATTTTTATTTCAGTTTATTTCTCAGGGATATCTACTGGTTTTAAGCAGCACTGAATGCAAACTGAATGCACTTTAAGTCTTGATGTTTATTTGCTGTTTTGCTGTTTATACAATGCACTTTAGTATTTTAGCATGAATGCTGCTCAGACAGGATTTTACTTTTGTTTACCAGTTTCTTCAAACGTAAAGGAATAAAGGTACTTTTGTTAAATAAACAATTGACCTATTTTTTTTACTATTTTGGAATCAAAGTAAGGAATTGTTAGAAACCAGAATCGATAAGCAGAACCGGAATCGGAATCGGATTCATAAAAATCCAAATGATGGCCATCCCTAACTGAGACTGACAGCAGCTGTCACTGGGATATGATTAAACCAAGTGGTAAGAACGAATATGATTTACATATCACACTTGTCATTATGGCATGACTTGATATGACTCGTCGAGTCAAAGGGGTTGAGACAAGTCCAAGTCTAGAGTCACTGAGCCTAGAGTCCAAGCAAGTCCCAGTCTTTTTTTGATTTCATCAAGTCAAGTCAAAAAGTCATAAAATCGGGATTCGAGTCGGAGTCAAGTCCAAGTCTTGAGTCCAAGCTTCCCATCTCTGCCTGCAGCACAACAAATCTACCTGAGGGTATACATCTTGTCACCTTGAACCAGGCCCTCTGCTGTGAACATCTATTCACAGTATCTGTGGTCGATGGGCTATTGAGTGTTGCATGGTAATTGGCAAGAGAACTATGCATGTGGGAACTTTTCTTTGTTGGGTTAGTTGTTCCACCTGGGAAAAAGAACAGCAGGTACACGTCTGGATGTTTTGGAAAGAGGAGGGCTGTAAAGTATGACTCAGACTTTCACTCATCCAACATACCTACAGTTAAGTGATCCTGGTGTCGCTTAATGCCTTTTAGCCTCCACAATGCCTTTTAGCAAGCATGTTAGTATTTTGAACCTGTGTTGGATTTGCTTGTTCTTCCCATTGCCTGCGTAGAATCTCCAGGTGCTCTGACTTCCTCCGACAGTCCAAACACCAGGTGGTGCAATTGAGGTCTCTAAAACTGCCTTTTGATGTATTTGATATGGGATGATTGTGGATAGATTGGTAGAACAGGTTATATCTCAAATGCAATGGCATGTTCCATCCCCGATCTCTCTCTGCCCATATGTGAAACTGCCCTTGAGCAAGATATTGAACCTCAAATTGCTTCACAAGGATGGATTGAGCTCCTTGCAAGGCACTTATCAATGGCATGGATGAATGTGCGTGGGAATGTGATTGAAAGTGTAAAGCATTTTGGGGGATGCTCCAGCAGTTGACAAGGGCTATATTGGTGAGAACCAAATTCAATCCATCGATTGACAGAAGACCTGGTCACTGGCTAGTTTGAAGTTTATGTGGAGTTTGCATGTTCTCAGTATGATTGATTAGGTGTTTTCATGGTTTTCTGGCTTCCTCTGCCTCTACATGGTCTCTAATTGTATGTTAGTAGGAGTCTGTGATGGTGTGTTAGTCCATGTGGCAATTGAGCATGCCACCACCAGGTTCCTCCACACAAGCACAGAGACAGACTGTCTAATTCTTTTATTAAAGCAAATCAACAAAACAAACTCAAAACTCACACCCCAGAGCCCACTGCCCCTTTCAGGCTCTCACATGGTCTCTGTGTCCTCTCCTGCCTGTCACTCCCATGTGTCTGACAGCAGAGAGGTGATGCTATCAGGGCTTTAATCACCTCTGTGTCATTCATTTATTTTGGTAAAACAGGTTATAATTTCAATGTTAATGCAGTATTTATCAAACAACATGGAAATAGACTGCAAACAGCAGCATAACATGGACAAACTAATAATTTCAAATCTTGCATACAGTATTTAAGGAGTTTGTAATAATTCACTTTGAGCAAGAGCTACAAACTCACACATCATCTTTTGCAGATGCATCTTCAAGTTCAACACAAGAAATGTGGAACCACTTGACTTTACAGTTTTCATTGTCACATGTTACCACGTCACCGATATCCTCTGTTCCACGATCGAGACACCACAGCTTTGTCTGTGCTTTTCTCCCTCTCATTTTCCCTTCCCAGCACTGTTTTGTTGCAGTTCATTTAAAGGTGCAGTGATGTTTGTCCCTAATGTTTGGGAGACTGGCCGAGTGTAGTGATGGGCCACCAGCTCAAGCAAAGTCACTGTTGTAAAAAATTAGTGTGCCTTCTTTAACCATGTGTTGGGCCACTTAACCTCATGGAAGGGGGGAGGGGGGACCACGTTTTGAGAACAAAGAGACCACATGGTCAGGCCAAGAAAAGTTCGCCATTGGTCATGTGATCCCCCCCCGGATCTCCCCCCCTCCAAGGTGCAACACTGGAGGCCAACAGCAGGGGAGCCCGAGAGCTCCCTCACCAGCTGGAATGTCCGGGGTGGGCCCTCCTTCAGGATTGGTCCACAGGGCACTGGGCACAGCGGGAACCCGGAACCAAAACAAGAGGTATAAAAACCCCCGCGAAGGTAACTTCTGCCTCTTCCAAGTCGAAAGTGCGTCGAGACGGACGCACCTCTTTGCATGGAGAAAAAGTACCACATGTGTTAACATGCTGACCGGCCCGGAGCTTCTTCACCTCGCTGGACGAGCCGAGAACCACCGTGGAATTACTTTTGTTTTTCCTTTTTCCCTTTTCTTCTTCACTGGATCCTGAGTGTGCGCTGCAACCGCACATGCAGACCTGAAGCCGCTTCTTCTTCCCCTCCTCACAAGAAGCTCCTCGGATCATCCTGTGGACTTTTCCCTGTCCACAGACCAGTTTAGCTTGTTTCCCTGGGACGCCAGAGAAACCAGCCCGCAGCCGGGAAATCAACGGACTTTCCCCGGCCGCCACGTTCACCCTCGTCCAACTGAGTAAGGCTTAGAGTCTGGGCAGGCAATGAGAATAACGTGACTGTAATATTGCTGTGTGTTTTATTATTGTGTTTGAACTCAGGGACACCGATCCCTGTTTCAACCAATCTGTGTCTGCGCGTTGGATTTACATCCACGCGAACCTCCCGCACTGTGCAGCTCTCCCCCTCTGTCTGCCCCTCTGCTCCTGGAGTCTAATACTGCCACAGTCTCATTTTTAGACTCCGTGTGCAGACTGAGAGTGTGTAGAGCTGGACACACAGTAGGATCTGTCCTCCTTTCTCCCCCTCCTTCTTCTCTTCTCCTCTCCTCACTAATGATCGCGCAACTCAGCAACAGCTGTCCTCCATGCGTCTGAGACCGTGTGTAGTTCACTGTCCCTGGGAATTCTCGGCCACGAGACCCCAGGCGCGCTCCAAGCAGGCTCACGAGCCGTGCACGAGCACAGTGACGTCACGCCGTCCAGAAAGAGTGCGCCGAGCGCCTCTGGTGGCCGCGTGGGTGATTGCAATCTCTTGAGAGGCCGCCACCTGGTGGACACGTCGAGTCATTGCATTCTCCCTCCGTGCGCCGCCGCGCCCCTAGTGGTCGTTACGGTTACTGCCTCGAACCAGACGCCTGCCGCCACCTGGTGGACGTTCGAGGTCATTACACCCCCACTCAGGCTTACACACACACACACACACACACACACACACACACACACACACACACACACACACACACACACACACACACACACACACACCCTCTTTCTTTGTACATAGTGTTTGCTGTTTAATAGATTAGATCTCCGTGTTTGATGTTTATTACTTGATTGTGTTGTTTTAATAAATAATTTCTGAATTATTTTTGAATAAATACATTTTTGTTGATAAACGCATTTTAACTGAATTGATCAATTCTTGGTAATTATTGTGTATTTATTGTTGACAATTCACTGGTTTGTAACAGTCTGTGCTGGAATCTCACACCTTCCTTGTTATTTAATATTGTTATATTTACACAGAAATATTAACTTACTTAAATAACCCTTTTTGACAAACGAGACTGAAATTTGGTATTAGCTATTTCCAGCTTAGCTGGTGGTGCCCCGATTTAATTATTATTTGATAAATAATCAATTTATTCAAATTAATAATTTTTCATTAATAAATTCTTTTTGATAATTTATTAACTTTTGAGTAATTACTCAATTACTCTAGGAGTTGCTGATGAGTAACTAACCATTTACTTTATTAGTAATTCCAATTTTTCCTAAATTACTTTCAGTTGTCTATTACTTTCAGTAATCCATTGCTTACAGTAATTATTAATGCTAATTACCAACCATAAATCCCAACACATGCCTCCCAAAACTCAGTGTTGTGTAGTATGCACAGAATAGAAGGTTCTCATGTCCAAATGAGAAGGTGGCGGTGGTGGTGTGCTGATTTTCCTGGAATGCGTCCTTATGCCAGGTCTGATTTCAGTCTCACCTTCTAGTTGTCTGTCCAGGGACTTCCTGTATGAAGCGGAAGTGTAATTTATGTCGTAACCCAGGGGAGGATTCACTTTGCTGACATTACTGGGTAGAATCCAGTATGCAGGTTGGTCTGTGACTGTCTTAATTTCTCTGCAGCGTACAGGAGCTTCCACTTTGAAAAGCAGGGCACCAACATGAGTGCACGTCTCCCCAACTCCTGCCATGCATGTACAATATGCAGAGTCCACTTGGTCAGTTGAGCTGAGCTGACCCAAGCCATCAGAGGGGGTCTCGCTGAGACGCTGGGAGTGCACTACCTTCGACAGAAAAGAAACAGTACATTCAGATTCAAATCCATAAGAGCATAACTTTATTCCTTATGATCAATAACTTTATTCATATAGCACCTTTAAAAACAGATGTTTACAAAGTGCTTTAACAGACAAAACGGATGTATATTAAAACAAGTAAAGATAGTAAAAACAGAACTAAAACTATTGACGATTATGCGCCTGGGAATGATGATGATGACGCTGGGACCACTCTATCCACGACAACTACTCCGGTCAGAGAGCAGATAAGGACACCGGGGTGGACTTTATCTCTTTTAATTCAATCAGCTGGCAGTACAACGATGAATGAATGAATGAACGAGGATGGATGAACGATGAACGAAGGATGAATAAACGATTAATGTAGAATGCAGATTAATGCTGAATGCATACACGACGAATGTACACACGATGAATGCATACACGATGAATGTATACACGACGAATGTATACAGGATGAATGTATACACGACGAATGTATACAGGATGAATGTATACACGATGAATGTATACACGACGAATGTATATACGATGAATGTATATACGATGAATGTACACACGATGAATGGTTTTCTGCAACACAGAAAGATGTACAAATCAATAACTGGTGGCAATGCTACTCCACAAACTGAATTAAATCTCTTATAGTATCACACACACGCAGTTAGCCGATTAGCATTAGCGTCATCCACACCCGAGCTAACTGACACATAACTGTAGCCAAACACACATCTACCGACCTATACACTTAAAATGAACATATGTAGGCATGCTTGGTGGCTATTAAAGACTCACTTCTTCACGAACACATTCACGGCGTAACGAGGGGTTCACTACCGTCTTATTATTACACCAGAAACTCCGTCCACCGGGACGTAACGCGAGGACCCCATCACCTGACTGGGCTGTCCAAAATAATGCCTGACGAAAACCCCTAATTTAACACAACACACACTATACTTCACAGGGAATTTGTAACAAAAACCATGAGAAACTGGTGAGGAGAGTAAGAACACCAAGCAGGCTTTAAGAATAGTTAAATATGCAATTGTAAAATAAGTATGTAGATAAAATGAATAGCTAACAGGGATGATAAACAAGTATGTAAGCAATAATAAAGCCTCTTGTAAAGTCTGTCTAAAAACTTAGCTTACCTTAGCAAGTACTACTGTGTTGTCGGAGTCCTTCGGTAGATGAATTTGAAGGTCTTGCACCCATCCACTGCAGAACTGCTGCTGGGCCTCCACTGACTTGTAACTTTTAAATTCTTGCAATGTATGTGATCAGCCCAAAAACAAGATGGTTGACGTCCGGAGAAGTCAACGGTGGGAGTTAAGCAGGGTCTTGATTGAAGTCCGTCGACATCAAATCGTAAGAATCTACATTATTAATCTTTTCAGCTTCTGTTACCTTTCTATTACTCTTTTGTTTACACTCTCGTGTACCCAAAATGCAATGCGACGTGACGTGACGTTCACATTCTCTATAGAATAATTCATATCCAGCACTGGTGTGTGGTAAATGTTTTAGTAACCTTCAGGCGTAAACCGGACTTTAAAGTTCTCACAATTTGCACAAAACTGAGATTTTCTTTCAGTTACTCAAGCACGTTCACCTTAACAAGAAATGCAAAGAAACATGCCCCTTCTGTGTTTAATCCAAAACTGGCTGCCAGAGGAGGGGAAAAAGAGGCAGTGTGAAAATGGAAGAGCAGAAGGAGAGAAATGAGAGGCTGAGTTATGAGAGGACTGACAGGTAGGGTAGCTGGCACGGCAGAACGCTGTGATCCCACCGAGGAAGAGCGAAAAGCAGATTTGGGGTTAATTTGCATTTCAAACTCGCCCATATTCCAAGCAGTGATGCCAGAAAGCTGCTGATGTGTGCTGCACTCCTCTCCTCCATCTCCAGTTTTCAACATTTGCCTGATTTGCTGCACTTTTTCAAGGCCTCTGTCTGTCTGTCTTTTTCTTTCTGTCTCAATTTCTCCTTATGTCCTTGTGGCCTGTTTAAATATTTTTTAAGTCTTTATTTCTTCATCTTGAAGAAAACTTCAGTTCAGGATGGGAGCTGGAGATAAAACAGGCTTCAAAGATGCTTCTTCGTTTGGTTAAAAAATGTTTAATATCGAATAGGGTGACATCAAAGAATCAAAAGCTGATGATATGACAGGGTGAGAGAAGCAACTTCCAATAGGCAACTCCGACACACAAAGGAAGCTTCGTCGCTTATATGGTCAGCGAACACATGCAGCCAATTAACACAATACAATAAGCATTAGTGATGCCATAGCACCTGGTCTCACTTAGGACATCTCCTGGTCTCCCATTCATGATTTTTGCAAAATCAGCTTCACAGTTTCATCCTTATTATTGTATCATTCAGAGTTCATTTTATTCAATTTTTTTGATTTTATTTCATTTTATTTTGCTTCACATTTTATTCATGAACTCTTTCTCATTATCTGAGGATTTTCAATCTGGAAGTCCCCATCAAATGATTACCCCCTGGCACCAAACGTGCACAAAAACTGTAGCAAAAACACTGCACAACAACTGATTGAGCATCCTTTGGTGAACAGATGAAAATATCATCCACATACTGAACAGCAGTACGAGTTAGCATCTGATCTACTCTTGTTAAATCCTCCTTTGATATTGAGTGGAACACTGGAAAATGCCTCAGATAGATCTACTACTGTAGAATGTGTAAAGTTTGAGGGAATTTGAGTTAGTACCGTGTATGGAACTGGCACTTCCCTTTGTTATCCACCAGTTGTATCAGATTGAGCTTTCTGAGAGTCTCTTGATCATGTTCTTTCTGCTCGTGTACTTTCTTCAGATATAGACTGGTGTTGGCAGTCCCTTCTGTATTTTAGCACCAGGATCGACTACTCAATCTGATTCAAGTCTGGGTCATGTCCTGTGACATTTCTACACACTTGGTGAGCCCTCGAAACGTGGGCTCTCAGATCTTCTTCTTGTCCCAATGGCTCGATGACAATGTTGTCAGGATGCACATTGACTGGAAAAGTATCTCTCAATGCTCGACCTCTATTTCCAGTGAACAACTCTGGATCGTTCACCGCAGTTCCCACATATTGATCCAGTCCAGCTTTCTGTAAAATTTCTTCCATGGCTGGGACCCCAAGGAGGCTAGCCAGAAGTCTCTTTATGGCTCTTATGGCAGGGTGTGTCCCGACCATAATCTCCAACTTTGAAATGCAAGGGTGAGCAACATCTTGGAGTGGAGGTCATTTCTCAAGAATGTCTGACATGTCAGTATTCTGCCAGGGCTTGTACTCCAGATTCTGTCGTCATATTATCACTGGGGGCATCTTGTCAGCTGGCTCCTTCTTTCTTGAGCGTAATGCATATCTGTCAGGGCAGGGCGGAGGTTCCGCCTCCTCTCTTTTCTGCTTTCACCAGCATACGTCTGATTGCAGGATCATAACCACCCATGGGTTTCCGAGTGACTTTGGTCATCATGTTTTCCAGATTTGTTAGTTTGAACTTCAGTCCTCCTCTGGATTTGAGACGAACTGTCTTCGTTTTGCTCTTTGTGCTTGGAATCATCCTCACTGTTTCTGCTTGTCCCGTTTCTATAATATGACCGTCGTCTGTGATGACTGCTCTATCACCTTCAAACTTTTTCCCAACAAAGTGTAAATCAGCTTCAATGAAACAATCAAATTGTTACGGCTGAGATCCGGTGCGTGGAGTGTCTGGAACCCAGAAGCAGACCAGGAGGCAGAGCAGGTACAATTAGCAATAATTTATTTCTATTGCAAGACCTGGGAGACGAGGGAACGGAGACTCTGGGAAGCAGAGTGTGCAGGTGAGGAGACTGCAGCAGGGAGGAGCTGCACAGCGAGGCGGGGAGGCCGAGGACGCTTGAAGCAGGGAGTCGTGGATCTCATGAGAGGAGCTGGTGACTCTGAACAGAGACACAATCTTCTGGCACCGGACCTCCTCACTGCAGGGCTTAAGAGGTGGAGCAATCAATTAGTTGATTAGCTGCAGGAGTGTGATGGAGGATCCGGTGCTGGAGGAGGTGTGGATCCTCACAC
Organism: Blennius ocellaris; assembly: GCF_963422515.1. Classification (NCBI taxonomy): domain Eukaryota; kingdom Metazoa; phylum Chordata; class Actinopteri; order Blenniiformes; family Blenniidae; genus Blennius; species Blennius ocellaris. Next base: position 31,608,331 of record NC_137653.1, on the reverse strand, counting down.
AAATATCCCTCCACTTATTTATCTAAGAGCAGAGGGGGGTCGGAGCAAAAAAGGGGGTGTTAACATCTGTCCTCCTGCCTTCACAACCACTCTCTGTTTGTCTAAGCGCATGTCAGAGGGAGGGGTTGGGAGCTGAGACAAAACTACATTAAGCACATTTTAAAAAATGCTTTTAAATCAACACCCCCACAAAATCTAAGTTATAGGTGCAAAAAACAGTACAATTTATGAACTACAAACTCTGAGTTTCTCTCAACATCTTCTTTTTTTTCTTTCCCAAAGGATGAAGATGCGGAGTAAAAGACAGATTAGAGGAGGCCCATAGCATGCACTTGTCCTTCTGAGAGACAGAACTGTATCAAACAGAATTTAAGTTATATTTGCAAAAAACAGTTCAATTTGTGAACTACAACTCCAGGTTTCCTCCTCACCCCCCTTTTTTCTTTCCCAAAAGATGGGGATGTTGAGGGAACGAGAGGCTGGACCGAGGCCCACAGTGTCCGCCCCTGTGCCTTAGGGACAGAACTCTATTGGCCAGTGAAGTTGGGCATCTTAGTAGCTCCACCTCACAACAAATGAATCATGGATAGTGTAGTTTCAGACTATCAAGCCGCAACAACAGCTCTGCTAACTCATACACACACACCCACAGCAACCGTCAAACAGCGGACTAAAACACAAACACCCATTCACAGCAGAGACCATACACATCAATATGCCTATATGTGAACCTATGTCTTTCGTGGCTTTCATCGTGCATTAACAGGACTGTCAACCCGTCCCAACAGACACCCAGAGGAGAAGAGAGAGAAAGAGTGCGGGGTTCCAGCACAGCGTGGGCGTCGCTGTCAGACCGGTCACTGTGCACGTATTGGTTTTGAGTCAGAATCTCCCAGTATGGTCTTCTGCAGCTTCTGTTCTGAGCATGGCCATCTCTAGACAGCTGTGGGATGCAGCGGTTACGCTTCTGGGTTCCCTGCTGTCTTTTCACCCCCCCCTCGACCTGTTGTGAGAGGGCTGTGGGGGAGAACATCTGTTTGACACTGTAGGATTGGAACTGGCAGGTTCAGATGGTTTTGCGATGATTTTGGAAGTGACAGCAGTTTCCCAGACTGCTTGTGTGATCTTCCTGAGCTCATGCATGGATGGAATACCTTTAAGTGTCATGAGTGCAACGTGAACACGTATGGAAGGGTGCAGGTTACGCAAGAACATGGATTTGAACTTTGGGTTCTCTTCCAAGCCCGGTGTGTTTCTACCCTGAAAGTACGTGTGTCTCAAACGTTGATAAAAATCCCTGGGATTTTCAAGACGAGAATGTTTAATTTGGAGAGCTGCAACTATACAGTCCGTTTCGTCAACGGCAGAAGAAAATTCCTCCGTCATCGCTTGGTGAAGCTGAGTGTAGTTGTCTTGCACACTGGGAAAATTGTCCTTCCTTAGAAATGAACCAACTTTGTGTGGTCTTGTGAGATCCCAACACTGTTATGGGTGAACTGCGCAGTAGCGTTTTCTAAAAGTTGCGTTTTCTCCTGTTTCCACAGAGGCAGAGTTGGAGCGTTGTTACATAAACAGACCCCCAAAACTTTTCTTTTTATTTGAAAACATTACCATGTAAACAGACACTGATTGTACCGTAAACAGAATCACGTAATGAATGTTTATTAGCAGGGCTATATGATATAATATGATGATGTTCACTACTGCATACTAATACAAACACTTGCGTTTGTATTAATGTGTTTGTACATTTAGTAATGATGATTAATCGCACTTTTCAATTGTGTCATTTTGATTTTGAAGAATATGACAAATCTGATTTATCACAGTTCAGCTTTTAATTGTATATGCAATAAATGTGCCTTATTTGTCACAGCATGTTGGAATCAGTGTTTCAGAGTAAACAGAAAGGAGCTCTGTTTGTTTTTTTCTTTTGGAGACAAATTCTTTATCTGCATTAACAATAAAGTCATTGAGTTCAATTCCACTGATCTTTATCAATGGATTTCTCCTCTCCCCCATCACTTCCTCTCATTGTTCGTGGCGTGTCGCTTCCTCATTAAAAGCATATTCGATGACAGCAGAGGCAGTCATGAGTTGTAATTAATAACAGGAGTCTGTTTTGTGCTGAAGCGAGGAGATAATGGAGCTTCGACTCAGCAGGCAGAGTGAATGAAGTGGTGAAGTGAAGACAGTTTGACTCAGTGTCACAGCGCCAGAGTGCTGATGACGGGCTTCTGTGTGACCGGACACCCATTTACTGCTGTGCGTCCTGAAGTGCCTTTGAACGCTGATATGTTCACTCACTGAAGAGTGTCTGAACTGTGATGCCTCCACTCAGGTTGGAATGGAGTAGCAGTTGCTAACTAAACCCAGACCACCAACTTCACACACTTTGTGAGATTTAAGCTTCTTTCTGTCTCCGCTTGTATTTGCCTTCATCTTCCAGCTTTGTTTCTATCTCATCCACCCCTCCAAGACACTTTTTTAGCCTCCATCTGTCCTCATTTATGTCCTGCAGTGTAAAATGCTATTAGGGTGATGAAATGACGGCGCACAGCAGGGGGAGGTAGAGACTCGGAGAGGAAGAAACAGAAGGGCTTAAAGAGTGAAAAACACACAGAGCTGCAATGAGGAAGACTAAAAATGGGACAGTGAGATTCATTTTAAGGTACAGATTTAATATTCATGGCAGCCATTAAAAAAAAGACATCATTATACAATAAGACATGCAAATAAATAAGCCTTTAATGAAGAGACATCATCTTAAGCCATCAGAACTCATTTAAGAAACAGTGAACCAAATGTCATCAAAAATGTGATTTCAACCTTCAAATGCCTTCAGTTTCACAGATAAACCGTAATCCAAACTGTTATTGGCTTCAAATGTGGTTAATTGACCATCTGCATGTTTGGAAGCGATCTCCTGCTGCTGGATGAACGGAGATGGGGGTTAAACGTGACCTGCAGCCCATGAGTTTGTGGTGCAAGCACTCTGCAAGCTAATCTAACATAAAGGAGGCTCGGGAGGACACAACACATCAATACACACTAATATTTCATGCACTTGAACAGCTCTGTGTGCAGCTTAGAGTTAATACAAGTCAGGTTGTGTACATTTGATGACCTTTTATATTAAGGGTGCACCAATAACAATTTATAGGACGAGTACAAGTACGAGTACTGACCTTTAGCAACGTGTCGATACTGAGTACTGATACAAGTCCTTGTTAAATCTAAAGTGTCATTTATACTCATGGTCGGGTAGTAACGGATTACTTGTAACAGCATTACATGATTAGGATATAAAAAAAAATTAACTGCAATCTATTACAGTACATAAAAAAATGTGTAATTTCGTTGCAGGTATATTTGAAAAAAACTGGGATTACTGAGCGGGGTGACAATAGAAAAACAGATGGAATAAACGAGAGATGCAGCTGTCACATGCGCCGTCCACTGGCATTGCGACACTTCCTGGCGCTTTCAGGTAACAAGGTGCTGTTGTTACCTGACGCGTTGCCATGGATTCTGCAGCCAGCTGTTCTCATCACATCTGCTCCCGGGGAAAGAAACATTTTGTGGACCAAAACCAGCCGCTAAAAGCTCCAATGAGCCTCACGAACCTCCAAGCAAGTGGTTATGTGGGATTTATAGGATTGAATTTTTTCCATTTCACTGTATTTTTTGCAGAATGTTTTATCAGTAAACATTGCTTAGATCTTGATTTAAAAAAACTAAACAAAAAACAAAGTCCTTACATATCAGATATGCCTTTTGTTAAAAATGAATAGTTTAATAAAGCAACCTTTTTTGAAATGTTTTTGAAAATGTTTTTGTTGTTTATCTGCACACACAAGGTTGTTACCTTTTCAACACTATATTCATAGTGAGGATTGCAGCGATCTAAGGGGGCTCTTCCTCCAGAAAGAACCAGGTTGTAGTTCAAAGCCAGGGCCAGATTTGGCACCCACATCATTGCTGGGCCAGTCGGGGCCAGACCGGACCGGGGCCAGACCGGGGCCAGACCGGACCGGGGCCAGACCGGGGCCAGAGCAGAGCCTGACACGTCGTCAGGTGGCGGCGGAGTTATTGCTGGAGTTATCGCGACCTACAAGGCGGAAGAGATGCTGAACCGGTTTTGTGAAATGCTGCAGAGCTCCTCCGCTGTCAGTCAGCTACGTCAATATCTAATTTCGAAGCAGTTTTCCATTGTCATTTTTTTCACGCCTTTCATCATAACATCATTGTAGCTATCTTCACTTTCATGTCTTGTATCACGTTATGACTGCAGGCTAAGGTCTGCATGTGGCTCCGTTGCTTCTAACCCACAGAACTTCTTTATAATGAAGCCAGACTTTTGGTTCATCAACAACTAAAAAACAAACTACATACTAATTTGAATGGCTTCATGTGAAAGTCAAAGTCAAAGTCAGCTTTATTGTCAAGTGTGCTGATATGCATGACATACAGCACAGATGAAATGTCAGTCCTCTCAGACCCGCAGTGCAAAGGCATGTCATAATATATTAAGAAAAACAATATAAGATATAAAAATCTATACACCCTATAAACAGTAAAGTGGCATGTACACAGTGTCTCTTTTGAGGTAGAGAATGTTCATTTTTGAGTGGGGGGGGGGGGGGGGGGCATAATGTCAGATGGCGGAGGGGAGGGGGGTGTAAGGGTGGCTGTGGCAGGGGGCAGAGGCAGAGGGGGGAGGGGGAGGGGGGGCAGAGCAGGGAGGGAGTTGAGTCTTTGAGCTGCTGGTTTTGGCTCGGAGACTCTGAAGTCTCCGCCCCGACGGCAGCAGGCTGAAGAGGCTGTGGGGGGGGGGGGGGGGTCACCTGCCATCCTGATGGCTCTGCGGGTGAGGCGGGTGTTGTATATGTCCTGCAGGGGGGGGGGAGAGACACCAATGATCCTCTCGGCTGCTCTCACGATGCGCTGCAGAGTCTTGCGGCAGGATACGGTGCAGGCGCCGTACCACATGGTGATGGAGCTGGAGAGGAGGCTCTCCATGGTGCCTCTGTAGAAGGTGTGCATGATGGGGGAGGGGCTCTGGCTCTCCATGGTGCCTCTGTAGAAGGTGTGCATGATGGGGGAGGGGCTCTGGCTCTCCATGGTGCCTCTGTAGAAGGTGTGCATGATGGGGGAGGGGCTCTTGCTCTCCATGGTGACTCTGTAGAAGGTGTGCATGATGGGGGAGGGGCTCTGGCTCTCCATGGTGCCTCTGTAGAAGGTGTGCATGATGGGGGAGGGGCTCTTGCTCTCCATGGTGACTCTGTAGAAGGTGTGCATGATGGGGGAGGGGCTCTTGCTCTCCATGGTGCCTCTGTAGAAGGTGTGCATGATGGGGGAGGGGCTCTTGCTCTCCATGGTGCCTCTGTAGAAGGTGTGCATGATGGGGGAGGGGCTCTTGCTCTCCATGGTGCCTCTGTAGAAGGTGTGCATGATGGGGGAGGGGCTCTGGCTCTCCATGGTGCCTCTGTAGAAGGTGTGCATGATGGGGGAGGGGCTCTGGCTCTCCATGGTGCCTCTGTAGAAGGTGTGCATGATGGGGGAGGGGCTCTTGCTCTCCATGGTGCCTCTGTAGAAGGTGTGCATGATGGGGGAGGGGCTCTGGCTCTCCATGGTGCCTCTGTAGAAGGTGTGCAAGATGGGGGAGGGGCTCTGGCTCTCCATGGTGCCTCTGTAGAAGGTGTGCATGATGGGGGAGGGGCTCTGGCTCTCCATGGTGCCTCTGTAGAAGGTGTGCATGATGGGGGAGGGGCTCTGGCTCTCCATGGTGCCTCTGTAGAAGGTGTGCATGATGGGGGAGGGGCTCTTGCTCTCCATGGTGCCTCTGTAGAAGGTGTGCATGATGGGGGAGGGGCTCTTGCTCTCCATGGTGCCTCTGTAGAAGGTGTGCATGATGGGGGAGGGGCTCTTGCTCTCCATGGTGCCTCTGTAGAAGGTGTGCATGATGGGGGAGGGGCTCTGGCTCTCCATGGTGCCTCTGTAGAAGGTGTGCATGATGGGGGAGGGGCTCTGGCTCTCCATGGTGCCTCTGTAGAAGGTGTGCATGATGGGGGAGGGGCTCTGGCTCTCCATGGTGCCTCTGTAGAAGGTGTGCATGATGGGGAGGGGCTCTGGCTCTCCATGGTGCCTCTGTAGAAGGTGTGCATGATGGGGGAGGGGCTCTGGCTCTCCATGGTGCCTCTGTAGAAGGTGTGCATGATGGGGGAGGGGCTCTGGCTCTCCATGGTGCCTCTGTAGAAGGTGTGCATGATGGGGGAGGGGCTCTGGCTCTCCATGGTGCCTCTGTAGAAGGTGTGCATGGTGGGGGAGGGGCTCTGGCTCTCCATGGTGCCTCTGTAGAAGGTGTGCATGATGGGGGAGGGGCTCTGGCTCTCCATGGTGCCTCTGTAGAAGGTGTGCATGATGGGGGAGGGGCTCTGGCTCTCCATGGTGCCTCTGTAGAAGATGTGCATGATGGGGGAGGGGCTCTTGCTCTCCATGGTGCCTCTGTAGAAGGTGTGCATGATGGGGGAGGGGCTCTGGCTGTCCTTAGCTTGCGGAGGCAGTCCAGGCGCTGGGGGGCTTTCTTGGCCAGTGATGCGGTGTTGTTGCTCCAGGACAGGTCTTCAGAGATGTGCACTCCCAGGAACTTGGTGCTGCTGACCTGCTCCACTGCAGCACCGTCGATGGTCAGTGGAGCATGCTGGGAGTGTCGTCGTCTGAAGTCCACAACAATCTCCTTCGTCTTCTCCACATTCAGGTGGAGATTGTTGTCCTTGCACCACATGGCCAGGTGCCTCACCTCGTCCCTGTAGGCGGTCTCCTCATCATTGTTGATGAGACCCACCACAGTTGTGTCGTCCGCAAACTTGATGAAGAGGTTGGAGCTGGATGATGGTGAGCAGTCGTGGGTCAGCAGAGTGAAGAGGAGGGGGCTCAGTACACACCCCTGGGGGGCCCCTGTGTTGAGCATGATGGTGCTGGAGGTGTTGCTGCCAAGTGGAACTGCCTATGGTCTCCCCGTCAGGAAGTCCACAGCCAGTTCCACAGGGAGGTGTTGACCCCCCGCTGACTGAGCTGCTGAGGGATGATGGTGTTGAATGCTGAGCTGAAGTCAATGAACAGCATTCTGACATAGGAGTCTCTGGTCTCCAGGTGGGTGGGGGCTGAGTGGAGGGCAGTGGAGATGGCATCATCGGTCGAGTGGTTGGACCGATATGCAAACTGGAAAGGGTCCAGGGTGGGGGGGAGGGCAGACTTGATATGTTGCATGACTCGCCGCTGGAAGCACTTCATGATGACGGGGGTGAGTGCGACCGGGCGGTAGTCATTGTGGCAGGTGGGGGCCCGGGATGATGGTGGTGGCTTTGAGGCACGTGGGGACAACAGCCTGGCTCAGTGAGGTGTTGAAGATGTCCGTGAAGACATCTGTGAGCTCCTCGGCACAGTCTCTCAGGACACCACCAGGAATGTTGTCGGGACCCGGGGCTTTGCGTGCGTTGGTCCCTCTGAGGGATCGCCTCACGCTGTCCGGGGATACCGTCAGCACCTGGTCGCCAGGAGGTGGTGGGGTCTTCTGTGCCGGGGTGGTGTTGTCTGCCTCAAAGCGAGCCAAGAAGTGGTTCAGCTGGTCAGGCAGAGAGGACGAGTTGTCACAGGTCTGTGGAGAGGGCTTGTAGTCTGTGATGGTCTGTATCCCCCGCCACAGGTTCCTGGTGTCTCTGCTGTCACTGAAGTGGTTGGCGATCCTCCTGGAGTACTGTCTCTTGGCTAGCCTGATGCCACGGGACAGGTTGGCCCGGGCTAGCCTCAGGCAGCGTTCCGAGCCCTCAGGAGCCTGTGGACCTCTCCTGTAAACCATGGCTTCTGGTTGGCCCGGATGGAGATGGTTTTTTTGACCGTGACGTCTTCCATGCACTTCCTCATGGAGGAAGTGACGGTGTCTGTGTACTCCTGGAGGTCTGTGGTGTTGTTGTAGGTGGCTGCCTGTCTGAACATGCTCCAGTCAGTGGTGGAAAAGCAGTCCTGGAGTGCCTCTGACGACCCCTCCGGCCACACCTGAACCTGCTTTTTGACTGGTTTGATGACTTTAACCAGAGGCCTGTGAGCTGGCATTAGCATGACAGTGGAGTGGTCTGAGGCTCCGAGGTGGGGGAGGGGGAGGGCTTTGTAGGCCCCTCTGTGTGTTTTGTAAACATTGTCCAGGATATTGTTTCCCCTTGTTGGAAAGTTGATGTGTCCATGGAGTTGTGGAAACACGCTTTTGGGGTTGGCGTGGTTAAAATCCCTGGCTCCCTAAAGAAAACTTTAATCAGCGTATATTTACGTAGGTTGCCATTATGAACAGCTATAGAGCTGCGTTCTATCATTCTAGGCTCCACCTCCATTCCTCCTGATGCTGAAGCATTTGATTCAGACATGTCCAGAAATAAAGTGAAAGGAGCAAAAATTCATGTATTGTGTGAATGATGACAAATAACGCTCATTCACACATTTTGTCTTTTTTTTCCTCTGGCCACTCCGGGGCTCCAGACTAAAACAAGGACATTAAAAAAGAAAACACCAATAGAGCGATGAGGAGACTCAATGTTTTCTGGCTCTTTGGTCTGAATCCGAGGTTCAGTCGAGAAGAGATGGAGTGACCTGGACCAAACCACTGTTACAGTCCGTCTCCTGGTTCCTGGACCAAACCACTGTTACAGTCCGTCTCCTGGTTCCTGGACCAAACCACTGTTACAGTCCGTCTCCTGGTTCCTGGACCAAACCACTGTTACAGTCCGTCTCCTGGCTCCTGGACCAAACCACTGTTACAGTCCGTCTCCTGGCTCCTGGACCAAACCACTGTTACAGTCCGTCTCCTGGTTCCTGGACCAAACCACTGTTACAGTCCATCTCCTGGTTCCTGGACCAAACCACTGTTACAGTCCGTCTTCTGGTTCCTGGACCAAACCTCTGTTACAGTCCGTCTCCTGGTTCCTGGACCAAACCACTGTTACAGTCCGTCTTCTGGTTCCTGGACCAAACCTCTGTTACAGTCCGTCTCCTGGTTCCTGGACCAAACCACTGTTACAGTCCGTCTCCTGGTTCCTGGACCAAACCACTGTTACAGTCTGTCTCCTGGTTCCTGGACCAAACCTCTGTTACAGTCCGTCTCCTGGTTTCTGGACCAAACCACTGTTACAGTCCGTCTCCTGGTTCCTGGACCAAACCACTGTTACAGTCCGTCTCCTGGTTCCTGGACCAAACCACTGTTACAGTCCGTCTTCTGGTTCCTGGACCAAACCACTGTTACAGTCTGTCTCCTGGTTCCTGGACCAAACCACTGTTACAGTCTGTCTCCTGGTTCCTGGACCAAACCTCTGTTACAGTCCGTCTTCTGGCCCCTCGACCAGACCACTGTTACAGTCCGTCTCCTGGTTCCTGGACCAAACCACTGTTACAGTCCGTCTCCTGGTTCCTGGACCAAACCACTGTTACAGTCCGTCTTCTGGCCCCTCGACCAGACCACTGTTACAGTCCGTCTTCTGGCCCCTCGACCAGACCACTGTTACAGTCCGTCTCCTGGTTCCTGGACCAAACCACTGTTACAGTCCGTCTTCTGGCCCCTCGACCAGACCACTGTTACAGTCTGTCTACTGGTTCCTGGACCAGACCACTATTACAGTACGTCTCCTGGTTCTTGTATGAGCACTGTCAATGCCAAATGATGCAATGACGTGGCTCTCACTTGGCTCCGTTAACTGTGGAAAAAGAACCGGTTCTTTGGCAGTGCTCACTCAACGCCAAGTTCGTAACTTAAAATTTAGTTTTGAATTTCTCACCTGTCTTGTAAATGTGTTTCATTTCAGTGGGAATATAAGAACGTTTCTGATGATAATAACATTTAATATAAATGCAGCAATGCTGTTGAGAGTGATTACGATTAGCCGTCCCCGGCAGCCTCTGTAGTGTCAATTAGAAATGTGACTGACAATGTCTATTTTGGGACACAAAAGCTTCAAAAACTCATGAGTTTGATATTTATTGACACATTTATGTCCAAAAATATTAAGATGGAAATCTAACAGGTACAGACCATATTCCAGAAATGTAATGCATAAGAAATAAGAGGCTCTATCCCTTCTTCAAAATACTTCCTGCCTTCTGCAGGAATACAATTGAAACACAACTTGCTAGGTGTAATTTACATTAATATAATGTCCTTCCTGTTTCATCTTGTTTCATCGCACAATGATGTGATAACCCCAACGCATGTTTTCTGAACCAGCGGCTTACTGAAAATAATGACATTGCGTGAAGTTTCGTGGCATGTGTGAGAGAAACGTGTGTCTCCAAGGATACGAGTGGACGGGAGTGTCACTGTTCTGAGTGTCGGTGTGTGTTTTTCTGCGTCGAGCCATGCGAGGCCATCATTGCCACTTCAAAGTCGTTTCTCCATAATCCTCAGTGTGGATTCATTTGCACTTGAAAACCACAGATTTAGAGGAAGAAGGGGAGGGGGGGGGGGTTCTCGAGGAAGCTGACATCACTCCTTCTTCTTCCATTCTCTTATTTTTTTAACCTCCAATAAATGTCTCCCGGGAACGGACAGCTACAAACTGACACGAGCAGTACACAAATACGTATCAAAGCCACTGGTACACACAAATTCTATAGTTTTCAGGCTGCATTGGTGTTGTAGAAGGCGATCCTGAGGTGGTGGCGATGATGTGGGGGTGAGTGAAATGAAAGGACAATAGATAAAATGCAATAAATGATATAGATTTTGATAAAGCTCACAATTCAAAGTTTTGTAAAAGTTAGAGCAATGAAATAAAGTGATGCAGTTAAAGTTTAGTTGATAAGCCAATGAACCAGACGAGGTTTCAAGTAGAAATGTTTCTGATGGTTCTGAGGCTGGATGTGATGGTTCCCACCAGTCTGCTGGAAGCTGGTGATCCATTGATCCATGTGGAAGCAGGAACTCTCTGGAACTTTGGGCTGGCTCAGTTTCTGATGGAGGAGGATGCTGTTGACCGAGGATCTGAAATCTACGAATAGGATACCAGCGTATATCACTGATGAGTTGATGTGGTACTGGAAGGACTGCAACCCCAATCAACCCAATTATGGCCAAAATGAACCACAACAACCAAACACAAAAAAACAGCTCCAGTAGCTTTCTTGTTGGCCCAAAGAGTTTTATCTGTAACTGCATGTCATGAAGCAGAAGGGAAGGATGAGGAAATCCCCACCGTCCATCAACACATAGTCGTGAACAGAAATGGATACATGCCTGCATGTATCCATTTATTTACCAACACCTGATGTGAGGGCTTCAGACGTGAACGTGCCATTGCAGCCGAATCTAGACTTCTGTCACTCTCGCAATCTATTCTGGGTTTGTGTTTTGGTGCAGGACGTGTACTTTCTGTCAATTCTAGGTAAAAAAAACAAAAAAAAACAAGTGACTTTGGCAAAACTCTTCAGTCACGGGTATCCGGCTCATCATCATCGGCACCAGTTAGTCTGAAACACTGCAGCTTGGAGACCTCCTAATCCTGGTAGTGTGTTGTTCCGTGGAGCTCCTGAATCCTCTGGTCGCCTCTGGAGAAAGAAATGTCTGCAGCTGTGAGCGTTCTGGGTTTAAAAATGGCGGGTGAATGAACTGCCGTTTGACTCATCAGGCACCGGCCAATAAGTGGGTGCGGTCTGTCGACATCACATTGTCTACTGGCCTCAGCTCACTGGGAACCTGGAGGAAGAACCAGGAAAGGCCTGGTACTTGCGCATAATGAAAAAGCGTCAGAAGCGAGTGGAGCCAAGTCGAGTAAGGCTGAGTATAAAGTCGTGGGGAAGCTCGTTAGCCTTGTTTTATTTCTTGTCTCTTATGAGGTCCTTCCAACTTTTTGGGGTAATTGTATTGGGAGTGTTGGGGGGTCGGCGAGCTGTACAATGTTGAACGTTTGAGTCCCTCAAGAAAAAGGTTTGGAACCGCCGGTTTGCAGCTTATACCCAGGAACCTTCTCATACACCCGCCCCCCCCCCCCCCCCCCTTTAACATTTAAAAAAGTCAGTGGGATGTGCTGCTGACGTCAAGCCTGGAAGGATTTGTTGCCAGACCAGATGCAGCAATATGACTCAGAAGCTGATGTGAAGATGTGGATTTGAGCTGTTTTGGATGAATCTAGGTCAGGCTGCGCGGGGCGAGCAACCTTCACAACCAACCGGCCATGAGAGAGAGAGAGAGAGAGACAGAGACCGAGACAGAGAGAGAGATAACTGGGGTTATTAGTGTCTCTGCCCCCCCCCCCCCCCCCCGCCGAGCCAGCAGACAGATTAGGCTCTGGGCATTTCAAAGCATTCGTGTGTGTGTGTGTGTGTGTGTGTGTGTGTGTGTGTGTGTGTGTGTGTGTGTGTGTAGCCATGTTAAATATGCATGTACTTACTGTATGCATGTGTGCTTCTGTGTTATGCCTTGATTGTTTTAGACAGTGGGAGAGGAGAAGCTTGCAGCAGATACCTTACTGAGAGGAGGCAGAAAGGAAGAGAAGAACATGAGTGCTTAAAAACAGGAAGAGATATTTGAATAATGGCAAAACAAGATATTTTATGAGAGAATAAGGAAAGATTTAAAATGCATTTAGATATTCATACATGCTTTTGCCTTTTTTTTTTGCCTACAAAACCTTTTGCCTTCATTTTCCATCTTTTCATTATCACATTTAAAAAAAAACCTCCAAAAATGCATTTCCTGCCAATGCATTTTTGATTTTTTTAATCTCCCTTTTGGTATTTAACCCATTTTATGCTTTTCTTTCCACACTTGAGGCAACAAATGTCTGAATTTGTAGGTAAAACTGTCACGTGTTGACACAGTTTCCGCTGGTCTGTATATTGAGTGGCCTTCTAATTGGATCTTGTTGTGTTTTGGTGTTGCTTGAAACTGCTGCTGTGAATAAAAGTGTCAGCTGAATGTAAATGTGGCGCGAGTAGCCAGAGGAGAAGTGGGATGTCTGGAACCAGTCAATCTGCTCTCTCTCTCTCTCTCGTCATGTTCTCTCTCTCTCTCTCTCTCTCTCTCTCTCTCTCTCTCTCTCTCTCTCTAATCTCTGCACACTCCTTTCATACCTCCACTCACACTCACCTGGCTTCTCTCAAATATTAATTCCCTCCTTTTGTGTCATTCTTCTCCTAATCTTTTTGCCATGTGCCTCCGGTTTGAATCGCTCACTCTCACTGCTGCTTTAAATATATTTATCTGCTGGAATTTTTTGGGGGAATCTTGTCAATTCTGGAATCTTGCCAATCAAATAAATTGAACTCCAAAGAGCATCCACATTACAACATTACATGGAACAATATTCCAACTTGTAGCTTTATGGGTAACATATCTCATTAATGAACTTTGTATGTTTTGCTTTCTATGTTTCCAATGTCTTGTGTATTACATTTGCAAAGCTACATACAACTCCAACTCATGATGGAGCCGATCCGATCCAGTATCGTTATTTGGTTCCAATATGAATGTAGTTCACGGATTGGAAATTTCTGATGCAACCTGCGGAGGTTTCCGATCCATGAAGCCTCATCTGTGCTTCTGCTGAAATGAGTCCAAGTGTTTCCCTGCCGGCTGCTCTGCTCACTGCAAATTGTGGACTGGATTTCCTGAATGGAGGCGGATCTCAATGACATGCAAAGTAGTGAGTCTGGAAATCCATTCCACAGTTTGCAGCCAGCTTGACATGATAGGAAAGTAGCGACTTTTCACGACAACATGTCGCTGTTTGGACGGATTTTATGCTCAAAACACTGCAAAGTATCGACGTGAATGTTTGTAAAGGTGGTGTACAGTGAGGAGGACGCTCTGCCGCCAGACGTCACTGTTTTAAAACGCCAGCTCGCTGAGAATGGCGCCGGCTGTGGCATCAAAACAGCAGCTCCTCCGAGGTAGCAGGCGATTCACACCTCCTTGAAGCTGCGTCCTCCTCCACGCTAAACTCACTGAAAATAGTCCCAATCATTTGTGTCGCATTAGAGCTGGAACAATTGCAGTTTGTGCTGCGTCGCTAAAGAATTTCTCCAGGAATTAATAGTGTTTGTGAGGTTTTATAGATAGAACTAGTTTATTACGAGATGATGACATCACGCAGACCTCCACATTGTCCAAAGTGAACAAAAATAGTTTGTACTGCTTCCTTTTCTGACCTTCTACTAACCTCAAGTTGCCTTTTGAGAGAATACATGTATACAGTCATACATTTATCACTTTACTGTAGAAACGAGTTTATTACAGCCTCATGTAAAATCAACAATAATGATAATAATAATATTAAAGCAAACACAGCTCTGGTATTGGAATAATATCGGTATCAGCAGATATTAAAATTTGAGGATCACATCAGAAGTAAATAAATGTGGATCGGTATATCCCTAACTCCAACATCTTCATTGATCCATTTTCCATGACGGTGTTTTCAAGTGTAATCTTCCGGTGCATTTTGGGAGTCTGTTTTCACAACAATGGCTCTGTTCGCCAATGAAAACTAAATTTTTGTCGATTTAAGAGGACACGCTGCAGCTCTGTGCCCGTGCTGACCACAGTACAAACACAGGCTGCTGGTCAGGCGCCGATGAAGCTCCTGCGTGGAGATGCTGGTGCGGCCAAGCTGCATCGGCTCGTCCGGAGGTTGTGCAGCACTCGGGACCTGCTCCTGCTGGGAGGCGGGACGGAGAGGGGCGTGCTCCTCCCGCGCGCTCCTGGGTTCTCCTCCCTGCTGGTCAGTCTGCCTCAGGCGATCACGGACCGTCAGACGATTCTCCATCTTGACCGCCAGGGCGATGAGGGAGTCCAAGTCGTCGGGGAGATCCCTCAGGAAGAGCTGGTCGCGAACCGGGCTGGCCAGCCCGTAGAGGAAGGTGTCCCGCAGTGACGCATCGTTCCAGGTGCAGTCCGCGGAGAGAGTACGGAACTCAATCGCGTAATCGATCACCGACCTCCTGCCCTTAGGCAGCGCTGCTAGCGCTCGAGCCGCCTCCTGTCCTGTCCGGGGCGTCGATTGAAGATCTTCGACAGCGCCTCTGCGAACTCGTCCACCGAGTCACACAGCCGGGATTGGCGGTTCCACTCAGCGGTGGCCCAAGCCTCCGCTCTGCCGGACAGGTGGGAGATGATATATGCGACCCTGGACCTCTCTGTTGGGAACGCCCCCGGCTGCATCTCGAAGTGGAGACCACACTGGACCAGGAAGGGTCGCGAATCCTCGGAGTCCCCCGAGAAGCGCGCTGGGCTTGAGAGCGGTGACGGCGGCATCACGACGGGGGCAGCAGCTGGCGGCACTGCGGCGGCAGCAGTTGCAGGCGGCACCGCGGCGGGAGCAGCAACCCGAACCTCTGGGACCGAGAAGCGAGTGATGAGCTGCTGGAGGTGACCGGTGAGTTGGTTCAGTTGACTCTCCACTGACGTGTGTCGATGAGAAAGGTCGTGGAGACCCGCTGTTAAACCAGCCAACTGCTCGTCGTGTTGAGTGAGCCGGTCCTCCTGCTGACCAACTGCTCCTAGCAGCTGGTGATCAGAGTCCGCTGGGTCCATGATGGTCGGTTTGTTCTGTCACGGATCACGGACAGGACCCAAGTGCAGGACTCTGGAGGCAGGCTGGGTTCAATCAAGTCTTTATTTCATCTTGACAGCACTTGACTCAATCACTGGACAGGACAGACGAGACATGGAAGACTAACAAACCAACAATGACTAAACACAGACAGGACATATATATAGGGCAGGGTGATGACTGGAAAGTGGCCACAGGTGCGGTGCTGGAGTGCCCAGACCTCTGGCCCGCCCACTCTTAAAGGAGACCTCAGTCCTAGTTCCTGACACCGTCTCCACAGGCTCAGTAGAAACAATCAGAACAGTGTTTTCCTCCGTGGTGTCATGACTCCTAGTCTATATTCTCCGGGGCCTTGGTACTTTTATTTTGACAGTCACCATAATAACAATCCAACTTGGTCTGTCCACTAGAATATCCATTGTTACCACCATTATTAATGTTTAGAGCTCATTGTTCTCTGCTGCATGCAATGCAATACCTCTCACAAATGAAGGATGACATTTTAAAAAACAATGCATTTTCATGTTAAACGGGGCCATAATTAGCATAACAAGTCTTTTTCTGAGATGTTTGCATGTTCTTCCTTTGTATTTGGTAATGCCTCTGTTTCTTCAGTTTGATTGTATGAGGCAAAAATCTGTATCTTGGTTTAATTTGTGACTCTGAATTGAAAAAAGTGTGAATGAACTTGGATTTTCTTTATCAAATGGCCCTTTGATGAACTGCTCCGTCATGGGGAATATATAATGACTTTATTTATACAGTGTCTTTAATAACAGTGTTCAAGGTGCTTTGACGATCAAAAAAATGTTTTATATGTTCCCTCTTTTAGTGTGGGCATTCAATCTGTCATGGTGAATGTATAGAAAAGTGACTAAATGACTTTTGGTCTTGCGTTTGTGTGTTTGTACTTCTTGTCCATTTCTCTCCAGTCCAATGGGAAGCATTTTGACTTATGGTTTGATTTAAACATGAATCGTGTTAAAGGTGAAGCTCAAACACAAATGGAATAATTGCTTCATTGGCTTCTTCCAGCAGTATGTCGACTGAGCTACACTCTTAAATAGTGAAGATGTTGGATTATGAAAAAAAAAATTGGATATGTGTTATCGGAAATTATTGTCTTTCTTTGCTTCATTGCCTCTGGAAATGCCCAGTATTCATTTATTCTGATTCCTTCCTGCTCGTCCTCTCATCTGAATTTCCAGCATCGCTGCGTTTTCTTTTTTTCTTTGTTTATTACACACTTTTTCTCTCCTCATGCCACCATACACACACTCTCGTCACTCTCTCTCTCTCTCTCGCTCTCTCTCTCTCTCTCTCGTCATGTTCTCTCTCTCTCATCATGTTCTCTCTCTGTCTCAGTATCTCTCTGTCTCAGTATCTCTCTCTCTCTCTCTGTCTCTCTCTGTCTCTCTCTCTCTCGTCATGTTCTCTCTCTGTCTCTGGCTCTGTCTCTCTCTCTCTCTCTCTCTCTCTCTCTTTCTCTCTCTCTCTCTCTCTCTCTCGTCATGTTCTCTCTCTGTCTCTCTCTCTCTCTCTCTCTCTCTCTCTCTCTCTCTCTCTCTCGTCATGTTCTCTCTCTGTCTCTCTCTCTCTCTCTCTCTCTCTCTCTCTCTCTCATCATGTTCTCTCTCTGTCTCTCTCTCTCTCTCTCTCTCTCTCTCTCTTTCTCTCTCTCTCTCTCTCTCGTCATGTTCTCTCTCTGTCTCTCTCTCTCTCTCTCGTCATGTTCTCTCTCTGTCTCTCTCTCTCTCTCTCTCTCTCTCTCTCTTTCTCTCTCTCTCTCTCTCTCGTCATGTTCTCTCTCTGTCTCTCTCTCTCTCTCTCTCTCTCTCTCTCTCTCTCTCGTCATGTTCTCTCTCTGTCTCTCTCTCTCTCTCTCTCTCTCGTCATGTTCTCTCTCTGTCTCTCTCTCTCTCTCTCGTCATGTTCTCTCTCTCTGTCTCTCTCTCTCTCTCTCTCTCTCTTTCTCTCTCTCTCTCTCTCTCGTCATGTCTCTCTCTGTCTCTCTCTCTCTCTCTCTCTCTCTCTCTCGTCATGTTCTCTCTCTGTCTCTCTCTCTCTCTCTCTCTCTCGTCATGTTCTCTCTCTGTCTCTCTCTCTCTCTCTCGTCATGTTCTCTCTCTCTCTCTCTCTCTCTCTCTCTCTCTCTCTCTCTCTCTCTCTCTCTCTCTCTCTCGGGGGTTGAGTGGTCTTAACGTAAGCGCCAGTCATCTCTTATCATTGCCACTGTGTTCCCTGAGCGCTCGGCAGTCCACATCTCTCCCTCGTTCTCTTCCCTTCTCCTGCCTCTCAACATCTTTCTGTCTGTTCTTTTTTGGGGGGATTTTATTGAATCTCTCAAGGAGGGCTAAATGTCTGCGGTCATGTTTTGCGGTTTGAGAAGAGACGTGGCGGCAAACAGTGTCGGTGAGTGTCAGAACCGATGAAGGCAACTATTCTATGTGGCGTTTAGTATTTGTTTGATCTCTTTTCACTACTAAAAATTCACTACTTGCCCGACTGATTCTAGTCAAATATAATTTTCTTTATGAAACAAAATCAAGTCTATGAATTGAATTTGCTAGAGTTTACCACATAGTAACCACGTAGTCTAAATAATAATACTAATAATAATTATTATTATAATAATAACAATAATGCATTGGGTTTATATAGTGCTTTTCTTGCCACTCAAAGACGCTTTACATTGCATTATTCTTTCACTCCATACTTGATGGTGCTAAACTACGAATAAATAAATGATCAATATATAATAATATGACAACTTCCTAGCTCTAAAATCTGCACCTCCATGGGAAAAACATTCAGTATAGTGTAACTAAATATAAGTTCAGATACTGTTTGAGTTGACATCAATTCGCTTTGATTGTAAACACGTCACCATGTGCTGTTGTTATTATCACATGACTAAAATCATAGTTATCTGTATAATTCTGCTAGTTCATCTCCAACGTCTGAAAAGTTCCTGTTGTGCAGATAATCTGAGTGTCTGCTGTTACTGTGGCCCCCCTCCTCGGCTTTTGTTTGCAGGCTATTTAAAATAGGTTTTCTGTGCTTTACCTCAATTTTGGAGTTTGTGATGGAGCATTTTCTAAATGTTGGCTTTGATAGAGCTTTACTACTCAGCTGTATTTAAAAAAAGAACAATTAAGTTACACCATGTAGTTTCAACTTCCTTGATATTTATTTTAATATTGCAAAAATAGTAGCTTAATGAAGTCTTCGGCTCTGTTTATATGATAACGTTTTCAAATGAAAACCGTAAAAGTTTTGTGGCATTTTGGGGGTCAGTTTACATGTCAACAATGGTCTCTGCTATAAAATGCAACTTTTAGAAAACACTCCGACTCGAGAGCAGAAAAGCTTCTACTGCACATATGCCATTGTAAATAGTTCTGCACATGCTCAGTAGCTGGATAATCAGAACAATGTTTCCGTTGTGGTGTCATGACTCGCACTCCATATTCTCTTGAGACTCCGTACTTTTATTTTGATAGTCACAGTAAAAACAATTTAACTTGGTGGTCTGTCCAATAGAATGTCCGTGTTCTCCCAGTGTTAATGTTTAGAGCCAGTTGTTCTCTGCTGTGTGTGTGTGTGTGTGTGTGTGTGTGTGTGTGTGTGTGTGTGTGTGGTTTCATTACTAAAACAAACAACAGCACCAACTCGTGGCCCAACATCTACAATTTTGATGCTGTGTTCAGCATTTCTGCTGTTTCCACGGACACCATAATTGTTTTCAGAACCTTTCTGTGGAAACGTGAAACTTTTCTTAAAAGGAAAACAGAAAAAAAACAACAATATTGTTTTCATTTGAAATATTCTGTAAAAAAAAATACGACTTCTAATCCTAAATATGTCAACAACGTCCACACAGTGCATTTAAATTCAATGAGACAAGAGTTGACTATTTTCATTAGATTTGTCCATTTTTAAAATAGTGCAACTGATCAATTCTACGAATCACAAGCTGTTCTAACAGTCGATTATTCCGTTTGAAAGAAATGCTTCCAATGAGTAAACAACAGTGCACATTTTGTTGAATGAATTCAAAGTTGATATATTGATAAGTGAAGTCTCATGTTGCACATTTCTCGCTCATCTCTTCCTCAGCACACCTGAACGTCATGAGCCTCTTCATGTAGAGTGAGACAGTGACATCATTCAATTCAGAAGACATTGAGAATCTGCTGGCTTGTCCATTATCCACCATTATCACCTTGAACAGCAGCGCTGGGATGTCTGAGACGTTCAGAGCTGCTTTAAAGCCACTTCAGCTTCCTGTACTTATGGACAGCTTTACATTTCACTGCATGCTTTGTTGAACTACTGCTGACATTCAACATCTGCAGTGAAAAATCTACGAGCAAGATCATAACTCCAGGATGTTTTGAAAAACGCCATGTCGTTGACTGACTGAACAGATCGGCAACAGTTCCTGTGCCGCTTGATTTATTGATTTCATCTTTTCTACGCTGCATATTTACTACAGCGCAAGCACAGCAGCAGCCTTTCTTCAAAAACTTCTTTTCCCTCATTTCCACGGAGACGACAGTTTTAAAAACTTGCATTTTCAGTGGCTACGACTGTTATATCCTGAAAACGGACCAACAAAACACTAGGAAAGGTTTGAATCTTCTCTTGAAAACGTTGTCATGTAAACTGCAAGCTCATGTTCCAGTTTTGAAGACCAACCATCACAGTTCCGTCCTGTTAAACTCGCCCATCTTTCCTGCTTTGAGACTCAAATGTTTGTTTCCTATCACCTGCCACCCTCTGATGTGACGTGACTCCCTTCATTAGTCGTTGGTCGTAATGTGATGATGACCAGTGGTGTGACAGGATGAAGCAGTAAAACGCTGCATCCCTCAATCCCACCCGACAATCCTCCCTATTAAAACGATTCTCCTTGAATGATTTAATAAAGAGCCTGGCAGAGTTGTTTATCTTCAGCAGACATCCAGATGCCATTTCTGTAATGGGATGTTTGATGTATTTTTCATACTCAGACAACTTTATTAATCCCAATCAGGGCAATTCAGATCAGCTTAATCAAGACAATAAATTCAATAGAAAAACATGAACAATGTCATATCTCAAAGCCCTCATGCAATACCTTGATTCCTTGGATCAAAGATGTTCAATTACACCTTGTTTCAGGGGTTTGGAATCGTAATGTTTAAATTTGAACAATTATTGAACAGGACACGACTTTGGCAGACAGAAACACCGTGGCGGGGCCATCAGGGAATCAAACCGTCACTTCTTACTGAGTAGGACGGTCTTTCTCACCACTCGCCCCTCATGTTCATCTTCCCTGCGTTCTGGCCCTCTGATAAAGCCTGTCAACAGATTTAACCCGGTGTCACGTCGGATATGTAGCACAGATGTGTTGGCAGAAAGAAACTAAACTGCAAACTTCAAAGAAGCATTTGAAGTTTTTTATTTTTTCTTGCCCTGCACCTGCCAAGCTGCTTTTCCCCTCTTGCGTGTGCCTGCTTCTCTGCAGCTGGAAGATGTAAGATAGCAGCTCTCCTTTAGTTTGTCATGTACCGCCAAGGTTTGACTACTATTATCGAGAATCTGGTGACATTTTATTTGTCAAACAGTTGAACGGTGCCTTCAAGAGTCTCTCTGCAGTCGCTTTTTTCTGGGGCGGTTCAACGCTGTTGTTCTGTCGTTGCAAATCGGATATTGATTGTTGGTGAAACGTTTTCCTCCGTCTCCATGTAAACTAACGCACGTGTGCACAAGTTCGCACTAGTTTATGTTATTCACAAACATTCCATATTGTATATTCATAAAAACACAAAAAAGCTGTTGATCAGAAACTGCCTTGCATCCATTTGCATCCATCCAAATGTATCATCTGCCAGAAGTAACAGAGGTTGAAGAGTACAACCAGGATATCCGTAACAATTGTGCATTTTGTGATAAAAGCACCAGATTTGGCACAGATGTATCTTAATATGTAATGTAATTAACAAATGTCATTTATTTAGTTTCTTTGTATATTTGGACGAGATATTAATTAATGAACAAGCAATCTCTACATGAGATTATTGTCAATATGGCAGATGTAGCACAAGGTTATTGAGATAGCAAGCCATTTATAATTTGATCGGATGCAGCCATGGCGGCCATTTTCCAAAATAGCCACCAGGACAGTTGATCTGTTTTCAGAACTGGCAACTGTAGAACAACTGGGTAGTTTCTGATAGTTTCTTGTTGATATAAAAACATTAGGAGGTTGTGTAAAGTGATTGGTAAGACTTATTGAAACCACTTGATCATTTTAGATTTTTGAAGTTCAAGATAAAGACACATTTTTCTGCACCAAATGTACAGTTTATTCAATGTTGAATTATAATTTTTAATCTTTGACAATAAACTGAAAGTTAAACAATTAGGCTGGTCTGTGAGTTTGTGTTTGGTTTTGGTTTATTTAATAAAAGAAATATGGACTTCATGACATCTCACTGTGCGTCTGTGGGTGAACCCAGTGGTGGCATGCTCAACTGCTGCATGGGCTTATTACTCATCACATAGGTTTTATATTGTAATACGATTAACGTCAACAACCAAATAAACATTGCTATTGGTCATTGTCCAGGTCAGTGTTACCAGTAAGTACATATACTGCATTCCCATTCTCTGACCGAGAAGTTCATTTGGTTCATTCACAGTCAAATCTCACACACACACACACACACACACACACACACACACACACACACACACACACACTCACACACACACACACACACACACACACACACACACACACACACACACACACACACACACACACTATGTAAGGAGCAGTAATTAGGATGGCGGCTGGCTGGTGTGTTGTGGTTAATTGCAGTGCGTATGGATCTGGTGGGAAGCAGTGAAAAGGGAAGGGGCGGGAGGTGAAGAGGGGTCTCGTCACCACTTCAGCTCCAATGATCTCAAACTTCTCTCTTTTTCCTGCGTCACTTCACTACCTCTTTATTCCAAAACCTTCTCTTTTTGCAAACCCTCTTTGAAAGAGACAATCCTTATGAGAAGAGTGTCAGACTGGAAATAAACACTGAGTGTCAATTGCCTGTTTACACGGCAACGATTTCAAGTGAAAACGTAAGGAGTTCTGTTGCGTTTTGGAGGTCTTTTTACATAACAATGGAACTTGGAACCACTGCAAATGAAAGTTTTGGTAAATGGCTGAAGATTTTCTGGAAGATCTGGCCATGATAAATAATTTTTTCTGCACATGTACGAGACATAGATCGACAATTACAACAATATATTCCTCCAGCGTGTCACGACTCCCAGTCCATATATTCCTCTCCTGTGTGTGTGTGTGTGTGCGTGTGTGTGTGTGTGTGTGTGTGTGTGGATGAGGCTAACAAAACGGGGTGACAGAGTTGGGGTGGTGTATAGAATAACGTGTGTGTACACATGTGCGGTACAGATATGGATAAACACACCCTGTCCGTCTGTGCTGTGTTTACTGAGTGGGTGTGTGGCGTTGCCGTTCATTGTTGGAGCATCGTACCGTTTCTCTGCCTCGCGTCTGTGTGCGTCTTAACCACAGTCCCACCGTTTGTCTGCACCGTCCCAGACAATAGGTGATTAAACATCCTCGCTGCCTTCAGCCTCGTAATGACAGCAATCAGACGCTTTGGTTTTCAATAATTCCGAGCTTGTGGCATTGCACAGTTTGTTTTCTTTGATTTCCTGCGCTGGGAAAATGTGTGAAGCGAGCGTTTCTCTTTGCAGCCGTGTGTCTTCTGATGCCAGCTTTCAATGGACAGGTCACATCCTGTGTGATCTGGAGTCGCCAATTGAATGGAATCACGTCTGTGGATCGTCGGGGGGGAATTCTGAGACGAGCAACAATAACGCGCGCTGGTCTTTCTGTGACTGCTCACCTTTACATGGTTGTCAACCTTTTAGCATGTCTTTAAGTTTCCTGATGCAAATATTATCATCGACTCTAAGAGACACAAGATATGAGGGGAATTCATTAAAGTACATATTGATGAGGTGGATCAATATAATTCATTGGAATGAAAAGGCTCAATGTATTAATATTCTGAACAAATTGCATAAAGAAGCAAAACAATGTATCAAACACATAACTTTGATCAAAACCAATCGATGTTCTTTATTATGCTCTTTCATAGTGTAAAGATTATTTACTTACTTATGTAAGAAGAAGAAATTGTTGTCGCTTCAGGAGATTAAAGCCACATGCCTGAGATTAGCAGAGAATTCCTTTATTGGTGAAAGAAGCCAGACGTTTGCAGGAATCTTCAAGATTACTTACACATCCATAACTGGTCTCTTGAGAAAATCCCTTTTGAGGATTGAGATAAATTACGAAGATTGAGTCTTTTACTTTTGTTTCTGTGGTTTCACAGTGATCCACATCAGAAGGAGCATTTATGAAAGCTTCATAGAAGCTTCAACAACCATCATGATGAGCTCATTTTCGCATGAGATTTCTGTATAATAATTGCAGTAGCATAGATGCTCCCAGAAGAAGCTATAAGAACAAGAAGAAAAGTTCATATTCCAAGAAGAAGCTGTCAAACTTGCAGTTTTAATCCAATATATGTCAAACTAACGCCAAAATGTTACTTTTTCAATTCCCTGTGCTCTGTTATGCCACATGATGTAGTGATGTCATCACCTCGGTGAGTGGTTGGGGTCAAAGGTCGGGGGGGTCACACAGAAATTGTAAAAGGTGTGTACATCAGTGTCAAACAGTGATAACATGAAGCAATTCAAAAACCAGGATGATGGAAGGAGTCGTGTGGTGGATCAAACCCATTGGTTTCCATGATGACAAATGTGGCATTGCCAAAGGCGTTCGCTCTACCGAGTGCCAGTCCTCTCTCATGAAATTGCAGTTTCACTCTGAATGAATCTAGTTTTCATAGAAGTCGAAGAACTCTGATGGTCTGGATGGTTGGTATTGTGACGCCTTCCAGGTAGGCAGTGAAAAGCTGCTTGGTTGTAATGTTGGTGGCTTGAATGCCTCGTTCAGAAGAATGAAAAAAGGGGGCCAAGTGTATCTCTCTGTTCAATTCAGGCCTTTTCAATCGCGTCTTTTGTGTTTTCTTTGACAAAGATGGAGAAGTCTTGCTGAGTAGTTGTGCTTTTTATCTTCATCTCTCTTTTTTTTTGATGCGGTCGTCTCCTGGCAGCTGCTCACTCCATTCAACCTCTGCATATAAGTTTGAAAATAGCAGCATTGTCATGTGAATCTTCACTCTGGGGTTGGAGATAATTGGATTGTCTGAAGACATTTGGTGTTTATAAATCCATTTTTTCCTCATCAAAGTATTGATAACAAACATGCTTGCAGATGAATCACATATTCAACTCCGCCTGCTGAATTATTATTGTTATTGGTGATTAATTCATAGCTGCAGAAGACAAAGATGAGGGGTTTACAAATGGTGGCGTAAGCCTCCTTCAGGGGGCGCCACCCACTCACAGCTCAGGCTCCTTTATGTGCATCAGTTGGGTGTTTCAATTGTTGTCATACATCTCTTACAGTGGTGTGTTTGTGAATCAACACATCCAGTAGGGGGCAGTGCAACATCCATGAAACATGTCAAACACTGCTCAAATTATTTGTCGTGTTCGTAGTATTTTTGGACATTTTCCACTTCCTTTTGCATCACCAGAGCCCAAAGCAGGTCATACGCTGTGTTTCAACTGTTTCACCTCTTGCCCTCAAGCAGGCGCTGCAGGGTTTTTTTCCCAAGAGACTTAATGGGGGTCAGATGATGCAAAATCCACTTTTTAATGGTTTTCCAACAGTACTAATCGTCCCCATACCTGGTACGACGCCCCAGAAGTGAAGAAAGGCTGTCTTCCCTCTCCCTGGCTTGTTTCAGGTTTTAAAAAGTGTGTTGCTCCAATCAGCCAATCAGAAATCAAGCCCTATATTGTGTCATCAGGGGTTCCAGCCAATCATAATCAACATAGGCTCCTCTCCTTTGACTCCTCCCACAACTACGCAGCTCTGCTCTGGCACATGGCACCACTAGAGAAAGTACTTCCTCCTCTTCCCAAGATGGGCGTGTGTGGGCGGAGCCAGTCCAGCTCACACAGACACAGCAGCGTCTGAATGCAGCCCCTATGATCCAATATTTAAATTGGGGGAAATCAAGGAGGAGCTTGAACTCAACATATTGTTTTTGGACCAACGAGACCATGTGAAAGTGTTGAAATGCTGGATAATATATCAACTTTAAGGAATCTAAGGATGAACTTTTGTTGCATTTTGGGGTTCCATCTAAACGACAATTGTACTGGGATCCACTGAAAATTTTTTTTTGAAAATGACTCCCAAGGTGAAAGTTTTTGAAAAGGCTCAGACTCCATCTTCCTCCAGCCAACAGAAACGCTGCAACTGTGCATGCACACCTCAACACTAGTAACTAGTAGTTGTGCACATGCTCAGTAGTTTGACAAATCAGAACAATGTTTTCAGTGTCACTGCTGTTGCTGTGGAAACCTACACCTTTTTCAAAACATTGCCATGTAAACGCAAAACAGTGTTTTCACCCTGAAACATTGTGGTATAAACGGAGGTAGAAATAGCCTGTAGGGTTGAATGCGAGTGTGTAGGAATGGGACAAATGTGAAAAATAAATGTTTCCATAAATGATTTTTTTCACATTATCAGACTTTCTAAACTAGGTTTCTTTCACTTGCTTTCTCTCAATTAGCGTGACATCATGAAGTGCAGAGCATCGATTCCATGGAGAATTGTCAGGCATGAGCTGTGCTCACTTTTAAACTAAAAAATAGCCATGGGAGACATTTGAAAATACGTTCGGCACAAATGATTTACTCACAGGAAAAATAAAAATTAAAGCTGCAAGCAGCATTGGTCGGGACCTCGAGATTGCCCGTCGGGGGGGTGGCTATGAACGGTTAATTAAAAAAAATATTATTTAAGCAAAAAAAAAAAAAAAAAAAAAATTAGTACTTTTATTTTGAAAATGCGGGGTCAAAACCAGGTAATTAGTTAGTGGTTTGTGACCGCAGCGCTCCCATTAGGCCACCTACCAAATTTCAGCTCAATCGGACAATGTTTGGTAGCATGCTAATGTGCATGCTATGCCGCAAGCTAGCGGATACACCTGAAAAGCTCAGTGTGGTACTCCCCAGGTTGCCCCGATCCCGAATCTGGTCTTACTTCAATTCTAGTGTGAATGACACTGCACTTATGGAACAATAAATGTTTTTCAAAAACTTCCACCGACATGAATTATATGGCCTCAGGCCAGGCCTCCTACGGAGGTCAATGTGGGACGATGGAGTGACCTGGTGGAGTGCCGGGCCTAGGAGGCCCGGCCTTTGTCGGCGTAAACGAAGGTGTGATTGATCCAGCAATAAAGGTTTTTCACAAACTCTCACCGACATGAATTACATGTCTCAGGCCAGACCTCGTACAGGTTTTGCATGTCCTCATGACAGGAGAACATGAGACATGAGAGTGAGGTCAGGTCACATGAGAGTAACCTGACCTGAGAATGACTGGTGAGGTCACTCTCAGGTCAAACTGCAGGATATGACAGGCTGTCAATCACACAGCAGTGATGAGCCTGAAGCTACAGGAAGCTGCCCATATATGGAGTGATGCACTGACCAATCACAGTGGAGAATTTCACAGCTGCGCCGAGCGCGGACACTCTGACGTCAGAGTGAGACAGGGAGGATTATATTAGAAGATTTTGCGAACAACTGCTCTTAATCTATACTTATCGGGGGAGTATGTGGACAAAAATACCATACTTTTGTAGGAATTTTTGTCCTCTTTAATACTGTCTGGGTTTGGAAGCAGTCAGAGGTAAACTTTGGACACCAGGGGGCGCTGTTTGGCAGGAACGGCAGATTTGGCTCCATCCGCTATAGTGTTAAGATTTCGGACGAGAAAAATGTTACTGTGTCGCTTTAACTCGTCATTCTGGGGACTTGTTGTGGAATTTTCCCCACATATGTTACATCCTCTTGTTCGGCAGGGTCTCGTGTACGTGGCGATGCCCTCGGTTTGTGGCTGAGAGTCACGGTTTGCAAACAGTTAAGAGTAGTTCGGGGAGTTGTAAATCGTTGATTTTCGGCGAGAATTTTCCGTTTCCCCATGTTAATGGATGACAGGAGCCAAAATGCCGTTTAGGGGGTGGGGAGCTTGGACGGCTAATAAAAATTAAACTGGACTAGGTAAGAAAAATTCCCTCTAAATATTTGTAGTAAACAATCTCCTCTATTTTTGTATATCTCAATTTAACCGATACGACCTTCGCCCTATGATGGTTTAGATTTTCCGTTTCGGCCTTTTTTTGCCTTTTTTGGGTGAACACCTTACTTTGAAAGGCAAATAGCGGCCTTCCTGTTGGAGTTAGCTCAAAAGTTAGAGCGCGTGAGTCGTAGGGCTCGAGTAGACGAACAAATTTCGTATTCGCGACATTTGTCTACGACATTCCTACGGACAGTGGCGGGCGATTGAAATTTTCTAGGTGGCGCTAGAGAGCCATTTTTGGACTTTCATGGAATTTTTTGACATGGTCACCGGCTCTATGCGATTTTTCACGAGTCTGCCAAATTTGGTCACGTAGTTTTCATGTTTAGGGGGTCAAATATGAGCGCAACGAAAAAGAAAAAAAACAAATTAAAGCTGCAAGCAGCATTGGTCGGGACCTCGAGATTGCCCGTCGGGGGGGTGGCTATGAACGGTTAATAAAAAAATATCTTATTTAAGCAAAAAAAAAAAATTTGTACTTTTATTTTGAAAAAACGGCGTCGGAACCAGCTAATTAGCTAGTGATTTGTGACCGCAGCACCCCCATTAGGCCACCTACCAAATTTCAGCTCAATCGAACAATGTTTACAAGCATGCTAACGGGCATGCTATGCCGCAAGCTAGCGGATACACCTGAAAATCTCAGTGTGGTACTCCCCAGGTTGCCCCGATCCCAAATCTGGTCTTACTTCAATTCTAGTGTGAATGACACTGCACTAATGGAACAATAAAGGTTTTTCAAAAACTTCCACCGACATGAATTATATGGCCTCAGGCCAGGCCTCCTACGGAGGTCAGTGTGTGACATGAGAGTGACCTGGTGGAGTGCCGGGCCTAGGAGGCCCGGCCTTTGTCGGCGGTGTGCGAAGGTGTGAATGATGCCATAAAGGTTTTTCACAAACTTCCACCGACATGAATGTGAGGGCCTCAGGCCAGGTCTCGTACAGGTTTTGCATGTCCTCATGACAGGAGAACATGAGACATGAGAGTGAGGTCAGGTCACATGAGAGTAACCTGACCTGAGAATGACTGCTGAGGTCACTCTCAGGTCAAACTGCAGGATATGACAGGCTGTCAATCACACAGCAGTGATGAGCCTGAAGCTACAGGAAGCTGCCCATATATGGAGTGATGCACTGACCAATCACAGTGGAGAATTTCACAGCTGCGCCGAGCGCGGACACTCTGACGTCAGAGTGAGGCAGAGAGGATTATATTAGAAGATTTTGCGAACAACTGCTCTGAATCCATAGTTATCGGGGGAGTATGTGGATAAAAGTACAATACTTTTTTAGGAATTTTTGTCGTCTTTAATACTGTGTGGGTTTGGAAGCAGTCAGAGGTAAACTTTGGACACCAGGGGGCGCTGTTTGGCAGGAACGGCAGATTTGGCTCCATCCGCTATAGTGTTAAGATTTTGGACGAGAAAAATGTTACTGTGTCGCTTTAACTCGTCATTCTGGGGACTTGTTTTGGAATTTCTCCCACATATGTTACATCCTCTTGTTCGGCAGGGTATCGCGGTCGTGGCGATGCCCTCGGTTTGTGGCTGAGAGTCACGGTTTGCAAACAGTTAAGAGTAGTTCGGGGAGTTTAAAATCGTTGATTTTGAGGGAGAATTTTCGGTTTCCCCATGTTAATGGATGACAGGAGCCAAAAAGGCGATTAGGGGGTGGGGAGCTTGGACGGCTAATAAAAATTAAACTGGACTAGGTAAGAAAATTTCCCTCTAGAGTTCAGTAGTAAACAATCTCCTCTATTTTTGTATATCTCAATTTAACCGATGCGACCTTCGCCCTATGAGGAGTTAAATTTTCCGTTTCGGCCTTTTTTTCCCTTTTTTGGGCGAACACCTTACATTGAAAGGCAAATAGCCAGCTTCCTGTTGGAGTTAGGCCAAAAGTTAGAGCGCGTGAGTCATAGGGCTCGAGTAGACGAAGAAGTTTCGTATTCGCGACATTTCTCTACGACATTCCTACGGACCGTGGCGGGCGATTGAAATTTTCTAGGTGGCGCTAGAGAGCCAATTTTGGACATTCCAGGAATTTTTTGACATGGTCTTCTGAAGACAGCGAGTTTTCACGAGACTGCCAAATTTGGTCACGTAGTTTTCGTGTTTAGGGGGTCAAATATGAGCGTAAGTGAAAAGAAAAATATATAATAATAATAATAAGAAACATTCGAAATACAATATAGAATTTCGCCACCAGGTAGTGGCCGACGCCCCCTTCGGGGGCGTCGGCCACTCTGAGAGGGTCAGGGGAGGTCCTGGATGAGTGTGGGGCCTCCTACGGAGGCCCCACACTTTTGGCGACGACGAAATCCAAAAGAGACCTGCCGTTGGCTGGGCTTGGGGCCCAGCCGTTGGCGAGGTCCCTAAAAATATATAATAAGAAACATTCGAAAAACAATATAGAATTTCGCCACCAGGTAGTGGCCGACGCCCCCTTCGGGGGCGTCGGCCACTCTGAGAGGGTCAGGAGAGTAACCGGATGAGTGCGGGCCCTCCTTCGGAGGCCCCGCACTGTTGGCGACGACGAAATCCAAAAGAGACCTGCCGTTGGCTGGGCTTAGGGCCCAGCCGTTGGCGAGGTCCCTAATAATGAAAAAAGAAAGTAAACCTTTCTGAGGTGAGAATAGCAAAAAGTCCCTTGAAGTCTGGATCTCAATAAAAATGTCGACGGATGGATAAAACAATGTGTGAGGATTAGGAGCAGGTGTATAGTTGAAAACCTGGATTGCTTATTGCTGGAGCAATTCTGTCCAAGGGCTCCGAGGTGAACAAGTCTTTGAAGTGAAGAGTGTGGAACTGCTTCCATTCTTTTACTTCAGTGTTACACAAACACCCACATGCAGTGCTAAACTAGAGCTAACTCGAAACAGTGAAGTACATCCAGCTCATCTTTTACATGTAAGTGTCTTCATTTTGAACTTTTACTTGTTTATGTGTATTGGGTGTATTTCACAAAACAAAGACAACCCACTACAGCAGGGTGTCAAATGCATTTCAGTTCAGGAGCTATATGAAGCTCAATTTCATCTTGAGGGCAACACTCGAGATGAAAATGAGTTCAGCTAAAATAGTGGCATAATAACCTGGAATTGACAAAACCATATTTTATGGCTCAATAGACTATGACATTTTAATTTTTTTAGTCCTCTTGTCCTCATGTGTGTCTGTTTGGTTATACTGAAAACTAAAAAACTGAAAATAAAATATTTAAAAGACTTTGCTATTTTTGAAACTATCACGGCTCACATAATTCAAATTCTCTATACTTTCCCCGTATTTTAAACGCAATATTAACAAGTGAGGCATTTGAAGGAAAAATTCTCATGATGTAAAGGTGGATCCAGTTTGTGTTAAACACTGGAGTCATAGTGTTTAGCTGTGGAAAAATATTTATGGTGTGTCCAAGTGATCGATAACTGTTGACATCATGAATGCCAGCAATGCACTGTGTGTGTGTGCGTGTGTGTGCGTGTGCGTGTGCGCGCGCGTGCGTGTGCGTGCGTGCGTGTGTGCGTGTGTGCGTGTGTGTGTGCGTGTGTGCGCGTGTGCGTGCGTGCGTGTGTGTGTGCGTGCGTGCGTGCGTGTGTGCGTGTGTGTGTGTGTGTGCGCGCGCACGCGTGTGTGTGTGCGCGCGTGCGTGTGTGTGTGCGTGTGTGCGTGTGTGTGTGTGTGTGTGTGTGTGTGTGTGTGTAAACAGCGCAGGATAGTAGAGTGAGGGTTTGGCGTTTGTGTCCCCAGTTCTCAGAGGATGTGCGGTCAGCGTGGCGGCAGCCAACACACACCTGCCCGCCGGAACATTTACACAAACATGTGTTTCTGTGTTTGTGTCTGGAGGTGAGAGGAAACACAGGAATCATGTGTTTGTGTAATTGTGTGGCATCAGATTATCCGTCAGAGATTGCACATATCCTTGAATACGTGTGTGTGTGTGTGTGCGCGTGTGTGTGTGTGTGTGTGTGGGCCTGCCCATCTGATAGGTTCTCTGCAACCTGGAGGCAAAATGTGAAGCGGCCCGATGTTTATTTAGTCCCTGTTCTTTTTCTCTTGGTAAAACACTAAAGGAAACATTGGGCATGTTCTTCCATTTATCTATTTTGTGTGTGTGTGTGTGTGTGTGTCCGGTTTTTGATTAGTCGAGCAATCATAAATCTGTCTGCTTTCAGCAGAAAACTAATTGACTGGCCAAGTTATCAAAGATTGCCTTTGTGTATTGCGAGGTGTGAAATTGGGAGGTTTGAATCAGCTTCAACTGCAGCCTTCATCCATCTTCTAGAGCAGGTTAATGGGGTCGATCCTGGCTGGAGGTGAGGTCGGCGTACTTCTGGAGACAGTCCAACACCTCTTGGCAATTTTGGCAACAACACTTCAGGTGATCACACATCATATTTGACATTTTCGTATCTGAAAAGTTTGGCTTTTAAATAGAAACGTTGTGAAAACATTTCAAGGGAAATGGCAAAAACACTAGAAATGATTCAGTTTGCATGTCGGGAGACAGGTTGGCAGGAAACGTTGTTATTGTCCACCGGCTAAGCATGTGCAGTAGCAGTGTTTCTGAAAAGTTACGATCGTAAACCCAAAACGCTACAATAGTAGTAGTTTTCACTTCAAAACGTCGTCGTGCAAACGGAGTAAAGTGTCAAAGTTTGATGGACAACATACAGTATTTGCTCGCCAGAATAATTTCTCTCTCCACTTGGATTCAGCACAAATTGCTCTTTTACAAAATAAATCAACTTCCTCACTCACTGTTTAAATGCTTCTGTTTAGAACATTAACAACAACTTGGAGCACGGGACATGTTCTGAACAGCTACAATGATTCAATTACACAATGTTTATGACACCATTAACAGCGTTGAAAATGAAACTGCTGGGAAAATTCCCTGCAACCCGACACTAAAATCCTCATGGTTCAATGTTATTTACTGCGTCTTATCACAACACTTACAGCAGGGAGAGAAGTTCCTGCAGTGACAGTAGACGAGGCCTCCAGCCTGATCATTACTGCAACTTTAGCAATATTCTACTACTTTAGTAGTTTATAATGCAATATCCAGTTTGTACAATATCTATGTTATGGTAGGTTTCAAATGATATGGCTACTAAAATAGAAATAAATAGAAACTACATCTGCAGTGCGTGTGTGTGCGTGTGCTCGCCCCCTAAGAAAAAGAATTGGCGCTGAAGCAAATGTAGCAGATGTGTTTGTGTGTGTACTCCAGCTATTTAGCAGCACTTTGAGGCAGCCACTACAGGCTAACATGCACCTAACTGAATCTTTTTTTTCTCTTAATTTAAATTAAATGATGATGAATTACACATTTGCAAGGCTCCCAGTGTGACGCTGTGGCTGCTTTAAGGTGAAACAGGAGTCTGTATGTCGTTCACTTTCTCCTGCATAGCACATAGCGCAGAGGCCTCCAGGCAAAACAGTCTGTTATAGTCACTTTTCATTCATTCACATGATTTAAACATGACGTTTACTTTATGATCAATCTTGCAGGTTTACCTTTTCATCTGGAATATTTATGTTTTACAAGCAGGGGTGCCAAACACAAGGCCCATGAGCCACAACCAGCCTGCATGAAGCTGGTTTGGACCCACAATGCAACAGCTATAGATGTTTATGTATATATTTCAGTAACACTAACCCTAACCCATGGTTATCATGGCACTATTTTACTGGTCCAGCCATTTGACACCACTTGTTTAGACCATCAAGCGCTTGTTTTTTTAAAATAAAAACATAGCTGCTGATAGCCTTGATGGAAGTTAGGTTATA
This sequence comes from Blennius ocellaris, assembly GCF_963422515.1. Taxonomy (NCBI): domain Eukaryota; kingdom Metazoa; phylum Chordata; class Actinopteri; order Blenniiformes; family Blenniidae; genus Blennius; species Blennius ocellaris. Next base: position 31,574,628 of record NC_137653.1, on the reverse strand, counting down.
TTTACTTTACAGAATTGGTGGTTTTTAAGTCGCAGCTGCCGAGACCCCTAAAACAATCCAAGTCACTGCTTCATCTCAGACTCATGTTTCTAGGACTGTGCGAGGAAATTGGAGAACCCACTCAAACTCCTCACATACATGGGGAGAAGCTTCACACATCAAATCAAAGTGGAGATCTTCTCACTTTGAGCGCGACCCACTACACCGTGTGGTGAAGAATCATTCATCCAGCTGTAATAAAAACTTCATCCAGAGTTGGGCTGCAACAATGAATCCATAGAATTGATCAAATTCAATTATTAAAAGTGATGAAAACTAATTTCATTATTGAGTCGTTGTGTAGTGAGATATATGCACCACTCGCCATGTTGTGGAGCCGTTTACTCCACCTTTCGTGTGCGTTCCATAACGTAACATAACGTTCCATAACGTAACATAACGTTCCATAACGTAACATAACGTTCCATAACGTAACATAACGTTCCATAACGTAACATAACGTAACATAACGTTCCATAACGTAACATAACGTTCCATAACGTAACATAACGTAACATAACGTTCCATAACGTAACATAACGTTCCATAACGTAACATAATGTAACATAACATTCCATAACGTAACATAACGTTCCATAACGTTCCATAACGTAACATAACGTTCCATAACGTAACATAACGTTCCATAACATAACATAACGTAACATAATGTTCCATAACGTAACATAACGTTCCATAACGTAACATAACGTTCCATAACGTAAGATAATGTTCCATAACATAACATAACATTCCATAACGTAAGATAATGTTCCATAACGTAACATAACGTTCCATAACGTAACATAACGTAACATAACGTAACATAACATTCCATAACGTAACATAACGTTCCATAACGTAACATAACGTAACATAACGTTCCATAACGTAACATAACGTTCCATAATGTAATATAACGATCCATAACGTTCCATAACATTCCATAACGTACTATAACGTTCCATAACGTAACATAATGTTCCATAACGTAACATAATGTTCCATAATGTAATATAACGATCTATAACGTTCCATAACGTAACGCAACGTTCCATAATGTAACATAACGTTCCATAACGTAACATAATGTTCCATAACGTAATATAACGATCCATTATGTTCCATAACGTCATATAACGATCCATAACATTCCATAACGTAACATAACGTTCCATAACATAACATAACGTTCCATAACGTAACATCATGTTCCATAACGTAAGATAACGTTCCATAACGTAACATAGCGTTCCATTACGTAACATAATGTTCCATAACGTAACATAATGTTCCATAACGAAACATAACATTCCATAATGTAATATAATGATCCATAATGTTTCATTACGTTCCATAACGTTCCATAACGTTCCATTACGTAACATAATGTTCCATAACGTAACATAATGTTCCATAACGAAACATAACTTTCCATAATGTAATATAATGATCCATAATGTTTCATTACGTTCCATAACGTTCCATAACGTTCCATTACGTAACATAATGTTCCATAACGTAACATAATGTTCCATAACGAAACATAATGTTCCATAACGAAACATAACATTCCATAATGTAATATAATGATCCATAATGTTTCATTACGTTCCATAACGTTCCATAACGTTCCATTACGTAACATAATGTTTCATAACGTAATATAACGATCTATAACGTTCCATAACCTTCCACCCCTCCCTTCCTGAGAGTTTTCACTCCTCCCCTCCCTTAGCTCCGCCCCTGTGCTCTCCTGCTTCCTCCTCCTGGTCACAGCTGTTTGTCATTGTCATCAGTGTGTATTTAGTTCCCCTCTCTTGTAGCTCTGGTTGCCAGTTCGTCTGCGTTCTCACACCATTCATACCCGCCATTTTTTCCTCGTGTTGACTTTCTTCCTGCCGACTTCTCCTCCTGGATTTCCTCCTCTATCGCCTGTACTGGTTTTGATCTTGGACTTCCTGACTTCGCTTCTACTGTGGTTTTTATAATAAATACTTTTGAACTGAGCTTCTTGTCTGCCGAGCAATTGAGTTCCACGAACACTGACAAGTATATCTTATGAGACTGATAGAACTGAATTGGCTATCATTTCCTGTTAAGACAAGTGGAGCTCCAAGGTTCTGATACACATCAGATTTAATTTCAATAACATAATGAATAATTATCTTTAATTATTAAGCATTATCGATAGCCAACCACAACATAAATGGTTCCTAGTGATCCTTATGAGGTAAGAAATCCCTACAAGCTCTAAACATTAACACTGGGAGAACATGGACATTGTATTAGACAGACCACCAAGTTGAATTGTTAATGGTGACTGTCAAAATAAAACTACCAACTTTCAGGAGAATGTCTTAAGTGACTATAATGGAAGTTTTCTGTTTTGCCTCACAGTCCTCAACCCAAACAAATATGTGTTTGGATTGTAAGAGACATACGAGCTCTACACAGTTCAGCTCTGGTGTTCAAACCTGCAACATAATTGTTTTTTGAATAAGAAAAAAATACGTTCACTGTTAAGCTGTTGAAAGAAGTGTTGCCATGCATTCACTTGTCCAGTCTTCCATTGCAATCAACCAGAGCTTCACTTGCGTCCGTCTAGATTTATAAATCACTTAATCTGTCGAAGTACTGAGCTTGTTCCTTTCTCTGCTCAGAAACATCCTCGCCCTGCGCCCATCCAAGCCAGCGCCTCTGGTACAGGAGGACAATCTGGCCTGGCACCTCGTCTATAACTCAACCTGTTCAGCCAGCTGATGGCAGCAGCAGCCATTAGCCTAATCGCATTCAAATTATTCACTCGGGGACGCTAATTTATCAGAGAGGAAAGGCTCTGGCATGGGGATGTTGTGTATATCCATTCTGAAGGACTCGCGGTGCTCGCGGCTCATGTTCGCTGGAAAAAAGTTTGCAGCGTGTGTGTGGAAAACAACAAAATAACACTTGATAAGAAAGAGTTGTGATTTTGGAGGACGAGAGCTGAGAACGGTTGCTGCTCGGGGGAGAAAGTTGTGACTAAAACAGTTTGTTTTACATCCAGTCAGTGGGGCAGAGATAGCCAAGTAGCCAAAAGCGAAAGTGAAGTTACTGTTTCTGTGTCCGTGCATGAGGGACTGCTCTTTCTTTTGCGTGCGTGTGTCCGTGCGGACACACTGTGTGCATGCGTGCGTGCACGCAGGTGTACATTCAGTGCCTGAATCTTTCTGAGAGCAACTGGCTGCCTGATTCCACAGGCTTGTGTTCTGTGCATGAGCTTCTGTTTACTTGTGTGTGTGTGTGTGTGTGTGTGTGTGTGTGTGTGTGTGTGTGTGTGTGTGTGTGTGTGTGTGTGTGTGTGTGTGTTGATGAGCAGCCTCCAGGGTCCATTATGTGACAGCCTCACTGCAGGAAAGCAGTCAGCCAGATAACTTATGAAAGTGGTTTAGAGCAAAATTGAATCCACAACTTATGAATTCTTAAACTTATTACACCTCTGTGAAGATTTCTAAACTCTGAGACATAACAACAATGACCTCCTTTCCGCCGTCACTGCTGGGAAGAGGACTGATTTCGAAGCATTACCAATGGGAAAGAGCTGCATATTTCAGGGGTTTTTTTTGGAGGGCAAGGAAATGTGTCATGTATGGAAATAGTTTGGAGGTGAAACAGCTTTATGAATTGATGACTGTCGGAAGGTTGGCGTACCGAATGTGATGTGGTGGAAAAACGCTGCAGACAGGAACACTGTTGAAAGCTTCCTGTAAAAATATTACAAACATTCATCCATTCAGCTTAGGCCTTGATTTATCAAACCTCAATCCCAGCTGACTGTGGACAAATCAGTGTCAATCCTGAACAATCTAGCTGTTCATCCATCAATCCTTCCATCCATCCATTCACTCACCCAACCAACTAAACCATCAACTGATGGAGCATCCATCCATATATTGTTTCATCCATCAACCCACCAACAAACTAACCAGCCATCAACTAGTGGAACGTCCGTCCATCCAACCATCTTCTACAACGTCTTTCTCCAAGTTAAGAGAATCTGACACCAATAGGAGGCAGGTCCCAGCCTGGGGAGATCACCAGTTCACTAAAGAGGAAGTTCAGTTCAATTCATCACACAGGCTTTGTAGACGCAGATACAGACCAAGCTACACACACACACACACCTTCACACCTAGGACCATTCACCAACAGCAAAATTTGGACTTTGGGATAAAACAGAAGTATCTTAAGAAATCACAGGGAAAATAGAAACTTTAAACAGAAAGACAGATAATTGAACCCAGAACTTGAACCAAGAACATGTCATTGTGAGGTAATAATGCATGCCTCTGCACCACACTGCTGTCATATCTTAATATACCCAAATTGATATGTTGAAACACATAAAATGTACTTTAACATTCATGTTCGCCAGGTTAGGCTTTACTAGCCACAAGGTCTTTGTGCGAACACATTTCAAGTGTGACGGAATCCTAAATAAGCTGTGTCACTGAGCCACCGCAATGGAATTAGTTTTCCGAACAGCCGGAAAATTAAACAACTAGTTAAGCTTAGTGTCAGTACAAAGTAATTAGTTTTGGTTTGCTGCAGGGCGCCGATAATAGAACTAACTTCTGCCGTTTCTTTACCAAAGAGAAATTGATAGGAAACTCAGGAACTAAGTGTGAATGTAATTTAAAAGGAGGCTTAAAAGTGCAACTTCGAGGATAATAGCTTTTGCGGGACGTTTCCCCACAAAGCCCTTCCCTGTTGATCATAGGAAGCTAGTTCAAAATGCTGTTTCAGGTGCCAGAAAGCATTAAAAGTACATATTTACAAGTTTCACCAAAGACCTCGATGTTTAAGTTGCAGTGGAATTGTCGTTGATTATAATGCAACTTAATGACACTTCTGGAGTTGGTAATGAAATAAGATGAAGTGAGGATTATGAATTGTTAAAGTTCCTTCACCCCTCTGAGGGAACAAACGTTGTAAAGTAGGACACATCGTCTCCCTCAGAGCCACAAAAACAACAACAAGCCTGGGCTGCATCGTCAAAGCTGCTGTCAGACTGAGTTAGAGTGTGGCTTCGCAAAATATTCAATTTTCTTCATTCATCTTTGATGAGGCCTTGAAATAAGTAGGTTAATGTCAATGAGTTCAAAAGTAAAAACTAAAATGATGGCTGACAGTGATTCTTCACCAAAAATATTGTTTTTTCAGATGTGAACAATGAGTCCGTTCGTCCCTTTTAGTCAATATGAGGCTTTGGCAGCAATAAGGACAACAAAAAAACTTGGATATCTCCAAACTTGTGCAAAATCCTTCAGTTCAGTTCTGTTTTCACCTCAAGGTACAAATCAAGAGATAGAATCTCTCCTGTAGGTCCTGGGTCAACCTCTGGTTCTCCTGCCAGGTGGTTGTGCTCCCTGGGTGTCTCAACAGGAAGTGACTTGCAGGTCCAAACCAACTCTGATGGCTCCTCTCAACGTAGATGCGAAGCAACTTAGCCGAGTCTCCACTGGGTGGTTGAACTCCTCATTCAGTCACAAAACGTGATTCCTGTGGGAAAAGTCATTTCTGTTGCGTCTGTCCAGGTTCTCAAGCTTTTGGGCAAAAAATCTAGTGTTCATGTTGATCGGTGAAGATGGGAATATGGACTGAGTAAACACAGAGCTTTGCCTTCCTGGAGCTACTTGCATGTAGGGCTGGGCGATATGGTCTCAAATCAATATCAGGATATATTGAGCAGTTCACCTTGATAACGATAAATGGACGATCATTACTCCACTGCACCCCTGCACAAAAACACGTTTGGCCACTAGATGTAGCAGTTATATTGATAGTATGACTCCCCAGGACCTATTTATTGCCACTTTAATGGATTGTATAACTACACTGTCTGAAAATCAATGCAATGCACAAAAATACAAAACATGTATTTTTAGTTAAGATTTATTGAAGAGCTGATAAGCACAGCTTATTTGAAATGAGAATGACTGAATACATTTAAAAGTATAAAATAACTTAATTTCCTTGTGTAGGGATTTCTTACCTCATAAGGATCACAAGGTACTATTTATGTTGTGCTGTCCACCCACGGGGTACCATCTATGTCGCATTTGGCAGTTTCGCAATCAATAATGATTAGAAAAATTATATGTATTTACAATGAAAACAAATAAAACACCGATTCTAACTACCTATATACAGCTTGGTGTGTGTGTGTGTATGTGTGTGTGTGTGTGTGTGTGTGTGTGTGTGTGTGTGTGTGTGTGTGTGTGTGTGTGTGTGTGTGTGTGTGTGTGTGTGTGTGTGTGTGTGTGTGTGTGTGAGAGACAAAGAGAGAGAGATGGAACTACAAAACAAGATGGCGGATCACAAGAAACTCCATTCAAATGGAGGTTATCAGAGAACAGGAAGTCTGTCCTGGGTCTCCACCATGTGCTGGAGAACAATGGAACATGGAAGCTAGTCTTTAGCGTCTGCTTCCTGTGTGTCTCTGCTAAAGGACCATTTCTAGAATGACTTGATGTGAATGAGACTTGTTTTGTAAAACGTCAGGAGTCGTCAGATGGTGTTCAGTTACTGTGTGATGTTGTCTTTGATGTGATATGTGTAGGATTGTGAGTTAACTAGTTAGTAAAGCAAAGATTAGCATGCAGACCCTGTGTCTGTGGCAGAGCTAACGTTGGTTTACAGGTTGATAACTGCTCCTAATATCATTATCTATAGAACTCAATCACTGTAACAGAATCAACACATCTTCATAAAGTTAAACAGTTCTATCATAGCATCAGGTTTAACTAATCTCAGGTAAAGCCCAGTTGTTGTTCCCACTTCCTTGAAGGAGTTCGGTTGTTGTCCTGCTGGAGGGAAGCTGGTGTCTTCTCCTGTAGTTAGCACCTCCTGCTAACTGTGGTTGCTGGTTCTGCAGGCTGAGGAGAAGAAGATGAAGTTGATGTTTCAGGAGTCCTTCTTTGCAGCTCCTGGTTGTTCCTTTTGTCCAGACTGAGGAGCTGGTCGCTCAGGTCTGTGATGGTTTTCCTGCTGGTTGAGGAAAACACAAAGAAGTTCTGTGAGGCGTCGTTTCCCTGGTCCGTCCTGGAGGAACTGGTTGGTTTTCCTGGTTGATGGAGATCAGACTTTGGGTGCTGGTCTCTGGATCAGGTGAAGGTCTGACCCTCGTGGTGGGTCAGCAGAGGAGTTGAGGAGTGAAGGCCCTGGTTGCAGGCCTCTGGTGTTAGCTGTGCTAACACTGGGTGAGTGTTAGCTGTATGGTAATGCTGGGTGAGCTGAGCTGCTGGGACACAGCTCCTCCCTGGTGTTCACAGGGGAAAGACTCGGGGGAAGACTCTCTGAGGAGTCTGTTCCAAAGGCTTTTAATGAAGGAGGGGGAATTCAAAGGTGTCGAACTCTGGGGCCTCAACCAATCGGTGACTGGCTGAATGCATGGGGGAAGTCAGCCTCCTCTGAGCAGAAAGGGGGGAGGATGCATGCATGGGGCAGCAGTGGCAAAATGACCCCCCCTGCTGGGTGTGACGCTCAGGCAGATTCTTCAGTCAGAATTCGTGTCATGACTGTGTATCATGACAAATGAAGATATCTTTCCTTAGAAAGAACCAACTTTCTGTGGTCTTGTGAGATCCCAACACTTGCAAAGTATTAAAAATATAATCTCTGATGAACAAATTCGGAATATGGGTATTACATAGAGTTTACTTGAAAATGGCCACATTAAAGTTGTTAAGTAATCAGGTTCTCTATGACGAGCGAAAGAAGTTGCATCCCTTGTAAACTTCAGAGCATGTAATACATGTGTCAGGCTTTAAGGGGCACAGTGACACACCAAACACACCCAAAACACAGAAGAAGACACACCACAGAGAAATTTAGAAGGAGACTCCTTCTCATAAACCACCATATAACTCTAGTTCCATAGGTCTATGGCTCCACTCCTCCTGCTGCTAGCGTCAATCATTTCTGCAGCTCCAGTGGAGCTTGTCGTGTCTGATTGTTGTGGTTATTTCATCACGGACCGCGGTGGGGGGAGAGAGGGACGATTATGTCATCTTTTTTCAACAGATGATCATCTTTGCCGACTTTGCCGTCCACACCCCGGGGGGGTTGGACAGCACAAGCCGGGGTTTTAAACCGAATTTACCGAAATGGGCAAGATGACGTCGGTAATTTTCATAAATGTCGATATCTGTACATTTTTAGTTTATCACCCAGGCCAACTTGCACGGCCCTACAATCAATACCTGATACTTCCTCCTATCGCTCATGAAATCTCACCCTACCTGAAGTTAAGCAGACCATCTTTTGCATTTCAGAACCATGGCTGAGAGTCCCGTCACATGGCAACGTGAAAAGCAAAACTTTCATTGCATTTTGTTGGTGTTCTTCTCTCGATGGAGGATTTTGATCCCGAGGTGCTGAACAAAGCTTTGTTCTTGTCGCTGTCGCAGAGTTGAATAAGAAAACTTGATATTGAACTTTATCTTATTTATTCATTTTATGTCTTTGCTCTGTTTACTATAGTACCTGTTTTATTGAATGGTCTTAATCACATTTTATTTTGGCGACTGCTTCTATCTCTTTAAGGTTTATTTTTATTATCTGTGCTGAATGTGTGTGTGGTTTCATTAGAGAAACAAACAACAGCACCAACAAGTTGTCCAACATGAAAATTATATCGTTTTCAATGTTTCTGCTGTTGCCATGTAGACGTGAACATTTTCTGAAACAAAAGCACTAAAACAATGCATTTCCATGAGAAACATCGTGTTAACAGGACCTGAGACGTGGACGTGACAAACCAACCTCAAACTGCTTACTGGAGGCAAATGAAAATGTCATGATATTTCTGAATTCATCATCTGCAAATCATAAAGATACAGACGCTGCCTCATAAACAGTCATTGTTACTTTTTGTTCTTGTTTTTCTTTCAGTCTATGTTTTGGATATTCCCCTGTCCTTCTGTGAAAAATACAAACAGACATTCTTGGAAAATGGTTCCAAAACAGAATCCAGCCTGCAGACATAGAAACAAAAGTAAATAAAAGAAAGAATTGCAGGCACACATTTGTCAGCCGGTGGCTCACGTGTGGAAAATACCTGAAGCTCGTCCTGTTTCCTGCTCACTGGCACCGCCTGCACGCCAAGAGCTGCTGTGTTTTCATGCCTGAGAGGAAGGGACTGTTGGAACCAATAAAACAGCCTCCGAGCTTCAGCAACTTTGTCACTGACTTGCATTTTCTATGCTTGGTTTCAAGTCATTTTCAACAATGACAAATCCAAAACCTTTTACTATCTTTCATCCCAATTCTTTACTGCTCACAAGCTCATTTCTAAAAAAAAAAAAAAGATCCTTTTCACAAGTAATGGAGAAAAGAAAATTGCTTTTACACAAAGTAATTGCAAATGTCTATTGTGAACACTAGGGCTGGACAATATGGTTGCGTCTGTCCAGGTTCTCAATCTTTTGGGCAAAAAATCTAGTGTTCATGTTGATCGGTGAAGATGGGAATATGGACTGAGTAAACACAGAGCTTTGCCTTCCTGGAGCTACTTGCATGTAGGGCTGGGCGATATGGCCTCAAATCAATATCAGGATATATTGAGCAGTTCACCTTGATAACGATAAATGGACGATCATTACTCCACTGCACCCCTGCACAAAAACACGTTTGGCCACTAGATGTAGCAGTTATATTGATAGTATGACTCCCCAGGACCTATTTATTGCCACTTTAATGGATTGTAAAACTACACCGTCTGAAAATCAATGAAGAAAATACAAATTAAACACTTTTGGTTAAGATTTATTGAAGAGCTGATGCGCACAGATTACTTTAAATGAGAAGGACTGAGACTTTGTCTGTATTGCACCTGAAAACCCGAGATTTCTCCACAGTGTAGGGAGTTCTTACCTCATAAGGATCATTCAGTACCATTTATGTTGTGTTTGGCTATCGATAATGATTAATTATGTTATTGAAAATGTAATCTGATCTGTATCAGAACCTCGGAGCTCCACCTGTCTTAACAGGAAATGATAGCCAATTCAGTTCTATCAGTCTCATAAGATATACTAAACAGTTCATCAGGAATTTGAATTAATAGTTAAATTAATTACAATTACCAGAATTAACAGTAAAGCTTGAAGGATTTTGGAGTTCTTAACACAGAAGAGGTCGACATTTCATTCACCTTTGTGCACATTAATAACACAGCAAGTATGATTCCAAAAATATATTTATTTACAATGAAAACAAATAAAACACAGATTCTAACTACCTATATACAGCTGGGTGTGTGTAGGTGTGTGTGTGTGTGTGTGTGTGTGTGTGTGTGTGTGTGTGTGTGTGTGTGTGTGTGTGTGTGTGTGTGTGTGTGTGTGTGTGTGTGTGTGTGTGTGTGTGGAGAGAGAGAAAAGAGAGAGAGAGGTGGAGGGACTGTGTGTGAGAGAGACGTGATTTAACTACAAAACAAGATGGCGGATCACAAGAAACTACATTCCAAATGGTAGTTATCAGAGAGCAGGAAGTCTGTCCTGGGTCTCCACCATGATTCTCCTGACCCTCTTGATCCACCTTCTCAACTTCCCAGATAGCAGCACCAACAACACACGAAGGAGGAAGGATAGTGTTCCAGTTCAGTAGACGTAGGCGAGGCAAACTGGTGAGAGAGCGTCTGGCTTCACATTTCTGGACCCTAGACGGTAGGTGAGTGTGAAGTTGAACCGTCCGAGGAAGAGGGCCCACCGAGCCTGATGTGAATTGAGCCTGCGGGCAGAACGAAGACAGGACAAGTTCTTATGGTCCGACCATACCAGAAAAGGTTGAGAGGCCCCCTCCAGCCAATGTCTCCACTCTTTGAAGGCCACTGCCAACAGCTCACGATTCCCCACGTCATAGTTCCTCTCTGCTGGGGAGAGTTGCTGAGAGAAGGCGCAGGGGTGCAGCTTCCGATCAGGCGGTGAGCGCTGAGAGAGTACGGTGCCAATGCCAGACTCAGACGCATCCACTTCTACCACAAGCTGAACTGTGGGATCAGCAGGACAGAACACAGGGGCAGATAAACAGGTGCTTTAATTGAACAAGTACAGCATTGGCTTCGTGCGACCAGGTGACGGGAGCCTTGACAGATGCAAGCTTAGCGAGGGGAGAAGCAACTCTACTGAAGTTGCGAATGAATCTCCTGTAAAAGTTTGCAAAACCCAGGAATTTTTGCAACTGCTTCCTGTTAGTGGGTGGGGGCCAGTCAGTTACAGCTTTAACCTTTGTTGGGTCTGTCTTGATTTGTCCCTTCTCTGCCACAAATCCAAGAAAACCGACTGAACTGAAGTGGAATTCACACTTTTCTGCTTTAACAAAAAGTCTGTTCTTTAGCAGTCGTTGCGAAACAAGTCTTAGATGTTGAACATGTTCTTGGAGAGAATGTGAAAGAATTTAAATATCTAAATAAACAAACATATCTGTTCAACATATCACGTAAAACATCATTGATTAGGTACTGAAACACAGCCGGTGCATTTGTCAGGCCAAATGGCATAACCAAATATTCGAAATGTCCTAAAGGGGTATTAAATGTAATTTTCCACTCATCACCTTCTTTAATTCCCACCAAGTGGTAGGTGTTGCGGAGGTCAAGCTTTGTGGAAACTGAGGCTTGGTGAAGTGCGTTGAAGGCTGTGTCAATGAGTGGGAGAGAGTATTTGTTCTTAACTGTAATGTCATTTAAACCGCTGTAGTCAATGCATGGCCGCAAGGTCTTGTCCTTTTTATCCACAAAAAATAATCCAGCCCCCACAGGAGACGACGACTGACTGTGTATCAGGACACATGAGAATTGTCATTCCTTAGAAATGAACAAACTTTCTGTGGTCTTGTGAGATCCCAACAGCCCTATTGAGTACTCTTTCACAAAGTTGTGCTGAGGCAAAGCAAATTGTGGTTGTCTGTGATTGTGTGGCAGCCATGTTTTTTCAACCCAGTCGACGTTCCACCCTCCCTTTTTTTCAATAGCAGCTGGAATTTTACCATTTTCAGACTGACCACAGCTAAATATAAACTTCAAATGAGGACCTAATTGTTTCAGGTTTTAATTTTGGAGATGTTTCCACTCTTGTCTGTGTTTCTTTTTTTTCTTTTTTTTTGGAGGGGAGGGCGGGGGCTTTAACTTGGATTTAACATCACTTTTAAAATGTCCATTCTGTGCATTTAACTGGGCATTTTATAGGCATGGTTTTGGATACCTGTGGCAATCTGAGCAGATGGGAAACAATTGTTCTCACATACAGTATTGACATTGATCAATTAACAGTTTTTCCACACAACCCTCTGTTGTCAGATCACTTCCTGATATCATTCAAATTTACATTAACTGACATTATAGCCCCTGAAAATAAACTGAAATATAAGAGATATCTATCAGACAATGTTGGAACCAAATTCAGGGAAGTTCTCCACCAATACTGACTTCAATACCATCGTGGATCCAGCAGTAAACAGCTGCCACACCATCAGCCCTACTCAGGTTGAGTGGTTGTAGATGGACCAGCAGTAAACAGCTGCCACACCTTCAGCCCTACTCAGGTTGAGTGGTTGTAGATGGACCAGCAGTAAACAGCTGCCACACCTTCAGCCCTACTCAGGTTGAGTGGTTGTAGATGGACCAGCAGCCTTACTTCGCTCCACACTTGATTCTATTGCACCCTTGAAGATAAAAGCAACAACTTCAGAGGATGGTATAATTTTAAACAATTATACCATGGTATAATGATAATCTGAGAATTCTAAAGAAATCAACATGAAAATTATAGAAGAAATTGTACGTAACGCAGTTAGAAGTATTTCCAACAGCCTGGAGAGATAGTTTGTTAATCTATATTAAAAAAAAAGTCCCTTTACAAAACATGAAATTCCTAGTATTCCTCCTTAAAGGTATACAGGAGGATTTTCAGGAATTTTAGGAAAGAACCGCCCTCTCCACCGTTTGAAAAAAATGCGCATGCGCAACGCTGTACCTGCTCCCGAGACGGAACGCCTACTAAAACGTGTGCGAGAGACGTGACGAGCCCAGTTGTCCTCGTGCACGCTCTGTTTACAAGTCACAAGTCGGCATCGCTCACATAAGCTCACTTTACAAGAAGATTTGCACCAGAGGGGGTGAAACTGTGTAAAAATGTCCCAGAATAATGCGTCGGGTCGGCCAGCGGCATGATGAGAACCGTGTGGAGTGAGCTGCAGGGACGAGCACGTACGACGGGCTTACGTCATATATCACCAGAATGATTGACAATTGGGAGGACCAGTTATTTTGATGATCCACCCGGAAGAAGAAAATCCTCTACTATACCTTTAATAGAAGAAAACAAGAACAATCCTAGATTTCTCTTCAATACGATAGCCAAAACAACAAATAGTCACAGCTCTGTCGAACCTCATATCCCTTTAACTTTGAGCAGTACTGACTTTGCAAATTTCTTTAATAACAAAATTCTAACTATGAGGGATTAAATTAAAGAGTCACTGTGCCCATGAGATTTGCTGCTGATTTTTAATAATAATGCATTGGTTTTATATAGCACTTTTCTGGGCACTCAAACACACTTTACATTACATTGCATGATTCATTCATTCCGTACTGGATGGTGGTAAACTACATCTGTAGCCACAGCTGCCCTGGGGCAGACTGATGGAAGCGAGGCGGCCATTTTGCGCCATCGTCCGCTCCGACCACCAACCATTCACTCTCACAGGCAGCGCAGGGTTCAGTGTCTTGCCCAAGGACACTTCGGCATGTGGGCAGGCATAGATGGGATTGAACCTGCAACCTTCCAATTGGGAGACGACCGCTCTACTAACTGAGCCATACCGCCCCTATAATTCTTATTTTCTGCTATTGTTTTGTGTCATCTTGTTTTTGCTTTTGTTATCATTGTTGTGATTGTTTTGCTTTTTGTTTTGTTGTTGCTCAGGCTGGTTTAATCTCATGACAGTTGGAAAACATTTGGATCAGTGTGATTACTGTATTATTAAAAAGAAAAAAAGAAAGAAATATATATAGCACTATGTCAGGTTTAGGCTACAGACATTTATTAAATCTGCAAGAAAGAAGAAGACAACACGAATGAGCTTTGATTACTCGCGAGGAGAATGGCCTAGGAGCGTGTTCAGATCACACCTCCTACCCACTCTGAGCTTCAGACCATTTCTCCTGCGGTTTTATTTCATTAAACAAAGGGGAGGGTTTACAGGATACACATCATAGAAACAAAATATTCTGTGAGTTTTAACAGTTTATCAACTATGAATACAATCAAAGGACATCCCGCGCATGGGACGTCGAGATGGCAGCTGTGTGGAAGACGTGGCTCATCTTGTTTATCAGCCTCGGTCAGGTTGACCTGCTCAGAACATGTGATTAGTGAGCAGCGCCTGAGAGGCGCTGCTAAGAGAGAATACACAGAAATAAGATAGAACTTGAATATGAATATAATTAAGGACGAATATGGCAACTATATATAAAATTACTCTGACACACTAACAAGGTAATTGTATATATCTCCCCACCAAGTCTATCTCTCTGTCTTTCCTCTCCTCTCCTTTAACTCACACATTAAACAAATCTGCAGGACGTGCCTTTGTTCACCTACGCAGTATTTCCAAAATTAGAAACATGCTGACTCCGAGTGATGCCGAAAAACTAATCCACGCATTTATTACTTGGAGAGTAGATGACTATATCTCCCTATTATCAGGGTGTCCAAATAACTGCTTAAAAAGTCTTCAATCAATTCAAAATGCTGCAGCGAGTCCTGACAAGGACCAGCATAAGAGATCACATCACTCCAATACTAATCTCTCTTCATTGGCTCCCTGTTAAATCTAGAATAGAATTAAAATCCTTCTTCTAACCTATAACCCTCTTAACAACCAGGATCCATCATATCTTATAGAACTGTTAGTCCCGTATCTCCCAAGAAGAATACTTCATTCTCAGAGTGCTGGCTTACTGGAGGTTCCTAGGTTTTCTACAGGACTCTAGGTTCTCAGTACTGCCCCCTGGAGGTTCCTAGGTTTTCTACAGGACTCTGGGTTCTCAGTACTGCCCCCTGGAGGTTCCTAGGTTTTCTAAAAGTAGAATGAGAGGCAGAGCCTTCAGCTCTCAAGCTCCCGTCTTGTGGAACCAGATCAGTTTCAGTTAGGAGGCTGAAACACTCTCTACTTTTAAGACCAGACTCAAAACATTTCTATTTACTAAAGCTTAAAGGTAGGGCTGCTTTAAAACACTCCTTCCTCGCGTCTCTCTCTTCCTCTCGCTCTCGCTCTACCTCTCGCTCTAGGTAGAGAGAGTGGTAGACAGCTCTCTCTACCTCTCTCTCTATCTCTCTATCTCTCTATCTCTCTCTCTGTTTCTTGCCGATTACCCGAATCAAGGTTTGTATCTCTCTGTCTTCCTCTCCTCTCCTCTCCTCTCCTCTCCTCCACCTCTCCTCTCCTCTCCTCTCCTCTCCTCTCCTCTCCTCTCCTCTCCTCTCCTCTCCTCTCCTCCACCTCTGACTCTGGTTTCTGCAAAGGTTTCATCCTGTTAGAGGGAGTTTTTCCTTTACAGATTTGCAAATAAACCTGCTTGCTCATGTGGATCCGTTGGGTTTTTCTCTTTTCTCTGTTAAAAGCACCGAGGAATGACTGTGTTGTATTTGGTGCTATATAGATGAAGTTGAATTGAATTGATGTCCATGTTTTTCTGTACAGACCTGTACTCCCTCTCTGAATCTACATCAACGCTTTTTAAGTCTTCAAATCACAAATAACGTCTCTTCTGTCTCGTCTCTCCCTAGATGATGGGCCCTATGGGAAAAGTAAAGATATCTCTGGACCAGAGCATACCATGACCTCGAGAAGACACAGTATCCCAGGTATGAGCAAATGTTTCTGCAAAACAAATTGGTATGGAGAAAACTTAACAGCACAAAGTACTTGGCCTGTTGTTGCTCAGCAGTCAGGGAAACATAATCTTTTGATCAGAGCACCATAAATACGGAGGAAAACTGGATCCACACTGCATCCATATTGTGTTGGACAAACGGGAGTGCAAAGTGGAACTCCAAAGTTTAAATATACAGAAGTGTGTGTGTTGCTGTAAACTGTGTCAACCAGAGTCAGAATCACCAGACTGCAGCATCGTAACGATCTGCAGTCTGGACTCGTCCCAGATGAAGACCCAAAGAGTTTGCCATTGACAACACTGCTGTACTGGATTTGTTTGACACATTGAGTAAAGGGTCAAAAAAAGAAGAAGAAGAAGAAAAAGTGCTGCTTGTTTTCTCTGGAGCTGCTGGAATCGCTGTCGTACGTCTTTCACACACGTGGCAGGGTGACCTGATGACTGCACAGGCAGCAAGCAGGTCAAAGAGCTTCTGCAGCATCAGTGAGGCTGTTACAAACTCTTCCACACAACCTACAGTCTATTGCAGTGGCTCCAGATCTGCATCCATAGCTTTAAAAAAATATAGACTCATAAATTTAAAATAAAACTCTATATTAAAATGTGCATTCCACAATGATCCTAATCTCCAGGATGAAAAGTAAACAAAAAATTGAATAGATAAATTAATAAACAAAACAATGAAAACAACCAGAATAGCTGGAATTGGTAAAACCAGACAAAATAGATAAAAGTACCAAAAACTAAAATAGTAATAAAAATCAAAAAATCATGGAAAAATGGTCAAACTAAAATGATTAAAACTGCTGTGATAGTGTTTTTCTTTTCATTTCATTTTCAAAAGAAATAAAGAAAAGAAAAAAAACAAAAAAAGAATAGGGAAAAAAAAACATTAAAATTAAGGAGAAAACATGAAAAAAATACTGCAAATAAAGTTATAAGCATTAGGAAATTGACATCAGATCGGTGGTGCGGCAACAGTATCCAGTCTGATACTGCACCAAGTACTCAGAAAACGATCACGGAAACAACCTGGTGAGTATCACATGACGTCGTGTGTCAACTATGTCTCGGCAAAAGAGCCGGAGCGACGTAGGCAGTGCCCAGATTGACAGAAGTAAGACGGACTGTAAATTATGTTTTGACAAAATATCAAGAGGAGGAGAAAGATAGTTGGTACAACACCAACAACTTCATCATATACATTATATTTTCACCAGCAGAGTTGACTTTATACGACTTAATACATACTTGTAAAGTACTTGGTTTTTTGTGAGTAACTAAATCATCCCACTTGAAAAGTGGTGATATCGGTGCATCACTAGTTTTCTAACTTCTGTGGTTTCTGTTTCATGCAATCTGAGTAGCAGCTGTAAAAACATGTATCTTTTTTATGTATTATTATTTCCTATATTTTCCGGAGTCCCATTAAATGCAAATATATATATGACTTTCATTTCATTTCGGTTCTCTCATTATGTAATAAAAACACATTATGAGTTTCTGTCTCTTTACGATAAAACTCCCTCCATAATGTCGTTCCCTGGGCAACAAAATGAAGAAGTAGATAAAACTTTATGAAGCCCAACATATTCAGCTCTCCGTGTCTACGGGGAAAGAAGCTCGTTTGGTGATGGATTCTGCTCCGGAAATGTTCTCTGCATCAAACCACGTTTGTTAAGGCTTCGCTCTTATGCAAATGTGAACGCAATAACTAATGAACGTGTGTGTGTGTATGTGTGTGTGTGAGTGGGTGTCTGTGTGTGTGTGTGTGTGTGTGTACTACCCACCAGAGCCACTGTAGTGTGATACACTTGAGAGTTTTGCCTGGAAGATTTATCTAATCAAACCATCGATCACGCCAAAGCTCATCTCACCTGTGTGTGTGTGTGTGTGTGTGTGTGTGTGTGTGTGTGTGTGTGTGTGTGTGTGTGTGTGTGTGTGTGTGTGTGTGTGTGTGTGTGTGTGTGTGTGTGTGTGTGTGTTGATGAGCAGCCTCCAGGGTCCATTATGTGACAGCCTCACTGCTGGTGGTTGGAGCCTCATGCTCCATCTCCATGGAAATGGTGGAAAACACAACTTTTCTGAAGCTCTGCTACTAAATATCTCCTCTGCACATGCTCGGTAGACAGACGATAACAATCACGGTCTAACTGTTTACTTCTCTGCTGTTTTTCTGTGTTTGAGTGTCCGTACATATACGTTTGTGCGTGTCCACCCGTTCTTTGCATGTGTGTATTGTCTTTGTGTGTGTGTGTATGTTTCTGGTTAGAAGCGCTGCGGGGGGTGACCATGGTGGAGCTGGTGAAGAAAGAAGGCAGCACACTTGGCCTCACCATCTCCGGAGGAACCGACAAGGATGGAAAGCCACGGGTATCGAACCTGCGACCCGGCGGTCTGGCTGCCAGGTGAGCATCCGATACGATAGTAGGAGCTTTTCTACCACATTGGTTCTCAAAAGTGCGGCACTGGCCCGCAGCAACATTTCTGCCGGCTCGCAATGAATTCCAGTTGTTAGTTTTAATCCAACTGTTACTTTGAAAGGATGAATCTCTTTGCTGGTCTTTGGTGACGTCGAGGGATCAGCAGTAATTACAGGTGTGGCCTTTAGGGGTGCTGTGACACACCAAATACACCAGAAATGCAGAAGAAGACATGTTGAACATAGAAATATAGAAGTGGTCGTTCTCCAATATAACTCTGAGTTATAGAGGTGCTACACATTCCCTGTAAAGTGTGCTATGTGTTCTGTTGAAATAGGGTTTTTCCGTCTGGCATTATTTTCGGACAGCCCAGTCAGGCTCTGGGGTCCTCATGTCTCATCTGGGTGAACAGAGTTTCTCTTTCAATAATAAGAGGTCGTGGACCCCTCATTACATGTTGAATGCCTTCGTGAAGAAGTAAGTCGTTAATAGTTCATCAAGCATGCGTTTTATGTTCCTTTGATGTGCTAGAAGGTGTGTATTTGGGAACAGCACTGTGTTGTTTAGCTCAGATGTAAATGAAGCTCATGCAAATCGGCTAGCTCTTTGTGACACTTTTGTGACATTATAGGGGATTTAATTCCACTTTATGGAGCATTATTACCATTGGTTACTGATTTGTATATTCTTTATTTGTTACAGAAAAAAGTAATTTATGAACAATTTTAATTATTATTCATTATCACTCATTAACAACTCCAAGAGTGATTGAGTAATTTCTCAAAAATTAATAAATTATCAAAAATTATATATTTATGAAAAATTATTAATTTGAGTAAATTGATTATTTATCAAATAATAATGAAATTGGGGCACCACCAGCTAAACTGGAAATAGCTAATACCAAAATATCAGTCTTGTTTGTAAAAAGGTTATTTAAGTTAGTTAATATTCCTGTGTAAATATAACAATCATAAAAAACAGGGAAGCTGTGAGATTCGAGCGCAAACTATTACAAACCAGTGAATTGTCAACAATAAATACACAATGATTAGCAGGAATCCATCAATTCCGCTAACAGGCATTTATTCACAAAAATACATTAATTCATAAATAATTCTTAAATCATTTCATAAACCAACACAATCAAGCAACAAACAGAATCTAACATGTAGATCTAATCCAGTGTTTTTCAACCACTGTGCCGCGGCACACTGGTGTTCCACGAAATATAGTCAGGTGTGCCGTGGGAAATTATCCAATTTCACATTTTTGTCTAAAAAACATTTGCTCTAAAAGCCGTTGTCAGCTGTGAGAGCAGTGTGTTGCAGCGTAATCATGCATAAATACTCTTCGCCAATAGATGGCAGCACAGAACTTTGAAGCAAGACGTTAGAGTGTGCCGGTGAAAGCGAAACTGACAGACGTCAGTCTCATTAATCACCACCACCTGTGGCTGCTACCATCTTGTATCAAAGTACTGTGTCAGTGACAGTGATGGAGAAGTTTTTGAGTGAACGAGACAAAATCGTGGTTTAAAGCTAAGCTTTGATCTGCCTTTGGACAGTTTTTGGTTGGCTGCTGCCAAGGAGTACCCCATTCTGGCAAACAAAGCAATTTTGACATTGATCCCATTTTCCACGACATATCTGTGTGAGGTTCGCTTTTCAAGCCTGACTGCTATAAAAACTAAAAGCAGAGAGAGACTGAGAGCTGTTGAGGAAGAGCTTGGTGTTTGTCTGTCTTCTACTCCTGCCAGGATCTCAGCTCTTCATCCATCAGGTCCAGGTTTCACACTGAGGGAGTAAAAAGAAAAGAAAGAAATTGGGAAATACTTTTTTTCTGTATTTATTTGATTCCTGTTGATAAAGCATTGATGAGAATGACTTTATATTGTTAATAGAGGCTACAGAGTTTAACATTTTAACATTTTCGGGTGGTGGTGTGCCTCCAGATGTTTCCAAAGAAAAAAGTGTGTCTTGGCTCAAAAAGGTTGAAAAACACTGATATAATCTACTAAACAGCAACACTATGTACAAAGAAAGAGGGTGTGTGTGTGTGTGTGTGTGTGTGTGTGTGTGTGTGTGTGTGTGTGTGTGTGTGTGTGTGTGTGTGTGTGTGTGTGTGTGTGTGTGTGTGTATTGGGAGTCTAAGTGGGGATGTAATGACCACGAGTGTCCACCAGGTGGCGGCGGACCTTGGAGGGTCAGTGTGAGTGGGTGTAATGATCTCGAACGGACACCAGAGGGAGGCAGGCGTCTTAACGGGATGTTGAGACATGCAGCCAAACTCCGGGGACGATGCAGATGTATCACGGCGGCACAAGTTAGCGGTTCAGACGCTAATTGTGCTTATGTGGAGAGCTTAGGGGTTAATGAAGGAGAGAGAGAGAGAGAGAGAGAGAGAGAGAGAGAGGAGTTCTGGTGAGGCTCGGTTCCGTGGCTTGGTTCTCCACACAGAGATCCAGTCCTGCAAGTCCTGTTCTGAGGTGGAAAAACAGAATCCCGAACTTGTGATGGTGTGCGTGAACGTGCGTACACAATCAGCGGCACATGAAATCTAGCAGTGCTGCCCAGTCAAAAGCTCTCTTACGGTTAGGGTTGGCGGGGGGGGGGGGGGGGGGGTTGTGGCTCTGCGTCTGGCTCCCAGGTCCACAAAAAGAGAAAAAGGAAAGTCCACACAGTGTGTTCTGCTCGCCAGCGGTCTGAACCTTGGTTTGGGTCTTTCATCCACTTTGTGCTCTCTTGGTCTCCCGGTGCTGCAGAGACCTGGTCCCTGGTAGGAGACCAGGTTGGGAAGCAGAGACCTGGACCCTGGTAGGAGACCAGGTTGAGAAGCAGAGACCTGCTCCCTGGTAGGAGACCAGGTTGAGAAGCAGAGACCTGCTCCCTGGTAGGAGACTAGGTTGAGGAACAGAGACCTGGTCCCTGGTAGGAGACCAGGTTGAGAAGCAGAGACCTGGACCCTGGTAGGAGACCAGGTTGAGGAACAGAGACCTGGTCCCTGGTAGGAGACCAGGTTGAGAAGCAGAGACCTGGACCCTGGTAGGAGACCAGGTTGAGAAGGGGGGACCTGGACCCTGGTAGGAGACCAGGTTGAGAAGCAGAGGCCTGGACCCTGGTAGGAGACCAGGTTGAGAAGCAGAGACCTGGACCCTGGTAGGAGACCAGGTTGAGAAGCAGAGACCTGGACCCTGGTAGGAGACCAGGTTGAGAAGGGGGGGCCTGGTCCCTGGTAGGAGACCAGGTTGAGAAGGGGGGGGGGCTGGTCCCTGGTAGGAGACCAGGTTGAGGAGCAGAGGACAGTTGGTTGCGAGGCAGTTTGACCAAGTTGCATTTCGGACACCTGCTGTGTCCAGGTATGGTTCGACCAATGATAGGGCTTTTCCAACCAGGGGCTTGTGGCCCTCTCAGGTCGCTGTCCTCCCCCCTGCTGTTTTCTTACCTTCCCATTGTTCTTGCAGCATGTTCTCTTGGGGGTGAACTTGCTGGGGCAGAGCATGGATTCCGGGCCCAACACCAGAGTAGTCATTGTGGATAAAGTGGTCCCAGCATCATCATCAGCTACAACCACATAATCAACAATTTTAGTCCTTTGAGCCAGATTATTTCACCCACGACGGCCATAGACAGACTGAGAATGGCAGCAAGCAAGAGTGGAGTTCCAGAGAGAGAAAGGCTACGACAGCTTCCAGCCCACCTGCTAGGCTATGACATCAACCTACCACGGTCCCTCATACCTTATACTGCCCCCCACAAAGAAGACAGCGGGGGTGTCAGTGACCAACAGCTGCAGTAACTCAGCCTGCAGACCGAGTTTGCTGCTACAGATGACCAGCTACGCCCTGCTCTCGGACCACCCCCCTGTCTCTCACCACCGGGAGCAGTCAATAAGGTAAACCAATGGGACACAGTGCCACACCCTGGCAGTCTGCTGGGCGAGTGTTTCCAGCCCTCATTGCCAACTTGCAGAGCAGAGTAATGACAGTGGGCACCTAACAGAGAGGAGCTTCGGCATGAGCCAGGATGGCCTATCTACTCAACAACCATCGACAGACATCAATTGGGCTGTCCCGGTAAACTCCCAAACAAATAACAATGCCCATCTTCAGCCACTATTATTCCTCCCACCGAGGCCGCTTACCCAGGGACAAGGTGACCTGCCACCAGCGACACTGCTCCTCGCAACAGCAGCAACAATTCACTCTAAATCTATAACAGGAAAGAGGCAGGAAAGCTACACCCTAACTCTGTTACTACCGCAAATAGTAACTTCCACACCACCATTTGCAGCAATTGCAAGGCCACCAGCCCCTAATATAATGAGTGCAGTCAATACACCTTCGAATCTCCAGACGATGACAGGGAGTGGTTCCCTTGGTCAGCAAACACCAACAGGGTACCAACCTTACTACCAGTCAATGCAGCCTATGCCATCACCTATGCACACTATACATGGTGGCACACCGGCGGCTGTGCATCCTCATTATCAGTCTTTAACCCATACATACCCATTGTTGAGACCAGAGCCATTCTCTCTCTCAAGTTCTCCTCCAAGACAACAGGCTGCAGGAACAATGGGGAGACAATAAAACAGCAGGGTGGGAGGACAGCAAACCTGAGATGGCTGCAAGCCCCAGGTTGGAAAAGCCTCACCATTGGTTGAACCCGACCTGGACACAGTGGGTGTCCAGTGCAACTTGCTCAAAACCAGGCTGCTGCCAACTGCCCCTTGCGTCGCAACCTGGTCTCCAAGCAGAGAACACGTCTCTGCTTCAACAACCAGGAAATCAAGAGCGCGCACAGTTGACCACAAGAAACCAACCACGGTTCTGCTCGCTGTAGTACTGTGCCCCCCCCCCCCCCCCACCCCGCTGTATCCCGCCGCCGCATGTGTTAACTGATCGAGATAAGACTTAGAATTAGACTTAGACTTAGACTTTCTTTATTGTCATTGCCCAGTACATCACACAGTGAGGAAACTGGCAACGACATGTCGTTGCTTAGCAACCAGTAAAAAAGGCATTAAAAAAATGTATTCAAATATATTTTAAAAAGTAGTGCAAACAGACAAACATTTAAAGTAAGGTGCATATGAACGATAAATAAAAGAGCAGGATGAGAAATGGGATGGATTAAAATTGAATAATTGCACAGTGTGATATTGCACAGTATGATGTTATTTGGCATTTAGAAGCCTGATGGCCGGGGGAAAGAAGCTGTTCTTCAGTCTGTTTGTTCTGCAGCGGAGGCTGTGGAACCTCTTGCCGGATGTCAGGAAGGTGAACAGTCCATGATGGGGGTGAGGGTGGTCAGAAAGGATCCGGTGAGCTCTGGTGAGGCAGCCTGTGTCTGCAATGTCCTTGATGGGTGGTAGTGGGGTCCCAATGATCTTCTCCCTGTCCTCACCACACGCTGCAGAGACGTCCAGTCTGAGGCCTTACAGTTCCCAGACCAGATGGAGATGCTGACGGTCAGCAGGCTCTCGATGGTTCCTCTGTAGAAGGTGGAGAGGATGGGAGGGGGGAGGGACACCCTTCTCATCCGTCGAAGGAAGTGCAGGCGCTGCTGGGCTTTGTTCACCAGGGACGTGGTGTGAAGTGTCCAGCTGAGGTCATGTGTGATGTGCACCCCCAGGAACTTGGTGCTGCTGACGACCTCAACCACTGTGTCGTTGATGAGGAGTGGTGTGTGACTGTGTCGGGATCTCCTGAAGTTGATGATAAGCTCTCCACACAGCCACATTTAGCATCTGAACCGCTAAATTGTGTTGGCGTGATACATCCATATCGCCACCAGAGTTTGACTGTATGTCTCAACATCCAGTTAAACTCCGGCGTTACAGTAATGATTCTGCCCCGGTGAAACCTCTTGCGCCGAGCGTCCCCCAGGCATGTGCGCGACAGCCATCTTGTTTGAGTCAAACGCCTCTCGTGGCTGTGTGGGTCATCGCAATCTCTCCTTTTGCCCCTAGAGGTCGTCACGGTCACTGCCCCGAACCAGACGCCTGCCTCCCTGTGGCGTCTGTTCGAGATCATTACACCCACTCACACTGACCCTCCAAGGTCTGCCGCCACCTGATGGACACTCGTGGTCATTACATCCGCACTCAGACACACACACACACACACACACACACACACACCCTCTTTCTTTGTACATAGTGTTTGCTGTTTAGTAGAATAGATCTCCATGTTAGATGACATGTGTTGTTTGATTGTGTTGGTTTAATAAATCATTTCTGAATTATTTACAAATGAATGCATTTTTGTTAATAAACGCCTGTTAGCTGAATTGATTGATTCCCGGTAATTATTGTGTATTTATTGTTGACAATTCACTGGTTTGTAACAGTCTGTGCTCGAATCTCACACCTTCCTTGTTATTTAAGATTGTTATATTTTGCAGAGGAATATTAACTAACTTAAATAACCTTTCGACAAACAAGACTGATGTCTGGTATAAACTATTTCCAGTTCAGCTGGTGGTGCCCCAATTCCATTATTATTTGATAAATAATCAATTTATTCAAATTAATAATTTTTCATTAATAAATATTTTTTGATAATTTATTAACTTTTGAGTAATTATTCAATTACTCTAGGAGTTACTAATGAGTAAATAACGTTTACTTCCATTAGTAATTCCAATTTTTCCTAAATTACTTCCAGTAATCTATTACTTTCAGTAATCTATTACTTAAAGTAATTTTTAATGCTAATTACCAACCATAAATCCCAACAGCATCGTACCAGAATACTTATCACCCAGCGGAGCCTACATATCAACCTCGGACTGCTATAATGCCTTATCCTGCACATCAGTCACCTGCTGCAGTTGGAGCTCCCCAGCTGGTAGGCCAACAACCAACCAACATGCCTCCATACCTTTCAGGTCATTTTTAACAAGTCCTTGGAAACACAGCATGTACTTTCTCTCTGGAAGGATGCTGTCAGGATCCCTGTCCCTAATGCCATGTTTCCACTGCACAAAAAGTGTAGGGACGGAACAGAGCCTTACAGAGCGGTATGGCAAAGCGGAACCGGAGCCAAATCCGGTACCCGTTTCCACTGCAGAAAGTAGGTTAAAAAGTAGACGGGGCTTAGAGCTCCGCGGATATGTGACTGTTACATCAGTCGTCTCAGCCTGGAGGCAGATCTGGACCTTATGAATCCTCTGTTATTGTTTACATCCTCCACTTTGCACTTGTTGTTTAGTTAACATTTATTTTTTGCAGCCACAGAGCTGCAGCTGTAACTTCCATGTTGGTCCTGAGAGAGCCAACGCTCCAGTGACTTGCCCCGCACCCGAGCGCGCCCCGGCTGGCCGCGGCACAGAGCCGCGCCAGTGTGCTGCTCCGGGACACGGGAGCCTTTAGCTTTCTGCTCAAATGCAGGAACAGCCACTCCAGCGCTGATCGCGTTCCTGCAGCTCTGCGCCGGAACACGGAGGCTGCTCCGAGTGTCCACAGAAACCACAGACACAATGCAAAGACAGACCTGGCACGGCGCACCCCCCCGGCACGCAGCGCGCTGATGCTATGCTGCAAACAGAAAGCTCCCACGCGATGCAAAGTCCCGAGCCCCGTCTCCCCCTGCCTCACATCTGCTCTTTCACGACCAACATGAAAGTTGAGTAGCACAGAAAAGAAAAGGAAAAATAAAAACAACCAGTGCAAAGCTGACCACACTGACAGCAGGAGATTCATCCAGTCGACATATTAAAATATTGAGGGCGCGTGGTAAATCACTGACCAATCAGCAGATGGCTCCTCAAACTCAGACCCGTTCCATGGTCCTGGTACCCTGATGGAGGGGGGGCAGAAAAGAGACCGCCTTTGGAGCCGTTGTTTCCGGAAAATCACAAATTCCTGCAGTGGAAACGCGAACTGTAACGGACTATACCGGTCTATTCCCGCATTTTTTGTGCGGTGGAAAGAGGTCTTTAATCTAGCTGTCCTAAAACCTTGAATGACTTCAGGCCTGTTGCCCTCACCTCAGTGATAATGAAGGTCTTTGAAAAACTTGTGAGGAATGTGATACTGAGGGAAACTGAACACAAGCTGGATCCAATGCAGTTTGCATACTGGCTGAATAGAGGAGTGGAGGATGCTACTCTAACTCTACTAAACATGATTTTTAAACACATAGAGAATAAAGGGATGTCTGCCAGATTTGTATTTATTGACTTCTCCTCTGCTTTTAATACAATCCAGCCCCACATTGTAATCAAAAGACATTTAGAGCAGTTTGAAATCTGCAATAATTTGGTGGGATGGATTTTACACTTTTTAATTGAAAGATCACAAAGAGTGATAATACATTCTCTGAACCAGCGTTCTCCTCCAGGGGTTCTCCACAAGGATGTGTGTTGTCGCCTCTTTTATTCATCCTTTACAGAAACATGTGTCGGAGCATGACACGAGAACCATAATCGAGTGTACTGTTATTGTCAGCCACCTCACAGTGGGCAAAATCAGTACTCAGGGCTCAGTCAGTGATTTTGTACAGTGGTGTGAGGTGTCCCACTTTTAATTCAACATATCGAAAACAAAACATTTTAGAAAGAAACAAGACAGGCACACAGTCACTTTAATTAAAGGCCAGAAAATCGAGCAAGTGCAATCGTATCAATACCTGGGGACCATTATTGATGATAAACTGAATTTTGAGGAAAATTGCTAGTTGATCTCTAAAAAGGGCCATCAATGCCTCCACTGCCTCAGGAATCTTGCCTTTTTCCACATTGACCAAACAATCCTGAGTCTTTTATTGAGCCTGTTTTATCTTTTTGCCTGGTGGCCTGGTTCGGTCAGTCCTCTTTAAAAGAGAGAAACTCACTGAACCAAATAGTAAAATGGTCCCGTCATCTTATTGGTGAGTCTCAGTCTTTTCCAGCCTCCCTGTACACTAAACAGATACAGAGAATGGCCTCAGCAATCCTTCATTGTGACTCCCATCCTCTACGAGGCGAATTCAAGGTCCTCCCCTCTGGAGGAATGTTTCTGGTCCCACGGTGCAGGATGAAGAATTTAAGAACAGCTTTGTTCCTGTCATCCTCACTGAACTGAACAAAACCCAGTGATGTTGCACTTTATTGTCCATTGTACTTTATTGTATTCATCCATTTTTAGCTATATTTATTATAGTGGCTCTTCATTGAATGTTCTTATTTTGATTTATCTTAGTGACTGCTTTATACCTTTGTAAGGTTTTATTGTGGGGTTTTTTAATTGTGGTTTCTCTTCATCTATCTTTGATCTCATCTTAATTATTTAATCACAATATTGAGCTCTTGTATTGTCTGTCTTGCCTCACTCGACCAATTATTATTATTATTATCATCTGCTTGTTTGGTTTATTGTGTATCCTTGTTTGTTATAACGTGCCAAGCGATCACAAAACCTGTAAAACAAGTTTACTTACGGGTACTAATAAAGTAACCTTAAATCTTGAACCTCAGCCGGTCTATCATCTGGAGCCTCCAACAACCGCTCCAGAACCAAATGTTCAGTATGGTGGTCCTCAGCCCTGTCCAGGCCCCCAGGAAGCCAGTCCCAACACTGGAACTGCCTAAGTTGGTTCATGACAGTGAGAGAGAGTTTGCTGGCTTGAAGATGGCGCTGCATTACTTACTCAATCCCCACACAGAGCTGTCATGACATTACAAGTACCGAGTACTTCTGGAGCGCTTGATTTTGGATGAAGCCAAGCTAATAGCTCAGTCTTGCAGACATTATGCACAGCCTTACACGGCTGCCATGCAGGCATTACAAAGTATGGGCAGTCACATCAACTGGCTCAAAGTGAGATTGCAGCAATCCTGAACTCCCCTGATGTCAAAGCAGGAGATTCTAAAGCCTTTCAGAGCTTCGCTCTTAAAGTCAACCTACTGGTGGGGATGCTGGCGTCATTGGAGGGACCTGATGGCATGGAAGTGATGTCAACGGGTCATGTCGATTGGCTTCTCAAGTTCTCAAGAGATGGCTTCGTGGAACACCTACAGGCCCAAGGTCGTCTCAACACGAACAGTCTAAATCCGTACAAACTTTGGGACCTCTCTGACTGGCTCAGGGTGAAGGCTAAAGCTCAAAGACTATCTCCTAAAATGGCACAGCGCTATCATACTGAAGAAACTCAGCCTCTCAGAAGAGATAAGCAACTGCCTCCATCTAGGACCCGGATCCACCCTGTCTCGGTTTGTCACAGTTCCGACAAGCCCAAACCTGACAGCCGTCGACCTTCAGAGTTGCGTCTGTCAGAAGCCCACCAGCAGAAGCCAAAGAGGATCTGTCTTTTCTGCAAGAGTGGTAAGCACTACCTATCACAGTGTTCAGTCATCATCCAGTACTTGCCAGAGAAGGTTGAGAAGTGGATAGCAGACAGCAAGTGTTGTCACGACTGTGGCCACACCAGCCATGGGCAGGAGGCCTGTACCTTGAAGGAAGCATGCAATGACTGCCAGGAGATTCATCTGAGGGATCTCCATGCCATTGCCAAGCTGGGCCCCCACATCTGCCTAATCCCACCCAGAGACTGTACCTCAATCAAGAACTCCAAGCAATGAGGGAGGGTGTTTGTCAAGGTCATGCCGGTTATTATTAGCCATGGGAGCAAGTCACTCCAAATTTACGCATCCTGGATGATGTGCAGAGGGTGGTGCAGAACACACAATAATACTGCCAGCTGCTGTTCAACACTTGGAGCTCAAAGGTGAAACAGAGTTCCGAGATCTGTGGACTATTAGCCAAGATGCAGCCCAACTCAATGGTGAGTCGGTCAACGTTTATGTAGCTCCCCTGATGCAGCCTACAGAATGGCAGCTGATTAAGAGTGCCTTCAGAGTTGGTTGGCTCGCCCTGTCAGAGCAATCATATCCTGTCACTCCAAAGTCAACACCGCCACCTGAGGGGCCTCCATCTGCAGAACTCCAGTAAGGTACAACCGCTATTGCTGATTGCCGCAGATTGTACCAACCTGATCTCAGCCAGAGAGCCGGTCAGATTTTGGCCCAGAGGTGGACCTGCAGCTATCCGCACAGCTCCTGGTTGGGCACTCCAGGGTCCAGATGGTATTGTGTCTCGTACAACTTCATGCTACTTCACTGCCGTCAAACCAGCATCAGATGACCTCTACCAACATGTCAAGTGTCTTTGGCAATTTGACATGCTTCCATTCCGGAACAAACAACTTGCAGTATGGTCTCACCTGAACCAAGAGGCCATCAACATCCTGGAAGCACTGAGAGGATGAAGATCGGTGATACACTCCACTATGCAACACCTCTGCTCCGCATTAAGGATGCCCCCCAACTCAAAGTCACTGCTAAAGCAGTTATGCTAATGCTCCAAAACAGAGCGACGTCTGTCTGTTGAAGGACATAGCTAAGGCCTAAGTGCACAGATCCAAAAGCTCATTGATGCAGAGTGTGTTACTAAGCTTGGACCAGATGAGGTGGATAAGTCCAGCGAGTCATGGTTCATACCCCATCATCTCATCCATCATAACGGCAAGGATCAACTGGTGTTTGACTGTTCCTTTATCTACCGCTGTCTCTCTATCAACAAGCAACTCTTCCCGGGTCCAACCCTCGGACCATTGCTCATCGGAGTCCTCCTGCAATTCCAACAGTATGCAGTTGCCATCAGCAGGGACATCAGGGCGATGTTTTATAAGGTTCATCTCCTACCTGAGGACAAGCCACGCCTAAGCATCGTCTCGAGGAATCTACAGAAGGAGACAAAGCCAGATATTTACCAATGGCAGGTCTTGCCGTTCGGTACAACCAGCAGCCCATGCAGTGCAATATTTGTACTGCAAAAGCATGTCAAAGAATACATGGAGGGAAATTAAGACACATTGTAGTCCGTAGAGCAGTCTTTCTTCGTAAATAACTGTCTTCAGAGCCTTTCGACACCGGAGTCAGCCACACTTCTCATTGACAAGGAGCAGCAGTGTCAAACCTTGGGAGGATTTGAGATCTAACAGTGGGCAAGCAACTTCTCATCAGTTACATCTCATTTGCCTTCCACTGTAGTATGGGAGAGCACAGACCAGTGGTTGGCTGGAAAGTACACTGACCCTCAGGAGCCAGTTCTGGGCCTATGGTGGCATTGTCCAACTGATCAACTCAGCTACAAGCCCAGCCTGGTGGAGAGTGAGATCCCCACCTTGCACCATATCAACAAGGTGCTAGCCCGCCAATACGACCCTCTTGGAGCTATCATTGGATGTTGCTACTGAAGACACAGACTATATCTTGCACATCTTCTATGATGCCTATGAACAGGCATATGGTTCAGTGGCCTACCTCACAACAAAGGGAGATGAGACAGTTCAAGACTCATTTGTGATGGCAAGGTCGAGGGTGACCCCAAAGCGCCAGCAATCAATGCTGAGGTTAGAGCTCTGTGCAGCAGTGACAGAAGTCCTGCTCACAGTCATGATCGAGGTGGAAGTCATCCTTAATGCTAAACCTTTAGGATATGTGTAATCAGATCTTGCCCATCCAGATTCCGTGACACCAAACATGTTGTTGATGGGGCAGCGGGATGCGTCTCTGCCGCAGGTGTCCTTTGCTCCTGACTCACTCACCAGGAGAAGACGGCGCCATTGCCAGATGATTGTGGACCACTTCTGGGCACAATTCCTCAGAGGCTACTTACCATCTCTTCAAGTCCGCCAGAAATGGAGGCACCCAGGACATGGTGGTGATGGTCGTCGATCGCCAGTTGCCCCGTGCACACTGGCCAATTGGAAAGGTGGTAAAGCTGAATGCCAGTGTATCCGGTCAGACATAAAACATTCTCAATTCCCCTCTGATGGGATTCTTTGCCTGTCCACACCTCAAAGCCGAGTCTGCAATTTAGGATTTCGCCACTCTGTATTTTAAATTGTTTTACTCTGTTCTGTTCCACCTCATGAGAACCTGCAGGAGTGTCAAAGCCAAAGTTTGAATCAGTTTCTGCAAATGTGTTTTCTACGCAGGAGCGATCAGCTCAACGTGGGCGACTACATAAAGTCTGTGAATGGCATCAATCTGACTAAACTGCGGCACGAGGAGATCATCAGCCTATTGAAGAACGTCGGGGAGAGAGTTCTGCTGGAGGTGGAGTACGAATTGCCCCCGACAGGTACGAGTTACCCCCCGGAGGCTTCGTCTGGGGCTATTTACACAAGATATTGAAGTGAAAACAGAAAAGTTTCACATTTAACACTGAAGATACTGTAGTTACCATGCCAGGCCATGAGGTGGTGCTGTTTGTTGTTTTTAAATGAAACACACATATGTGCTTGTTGCTATCAAACTCGCATCAAAGCCATGCTGTCAGGGTGTAAAAACACAGGGTTTTTTTTTTTTTTTTTAACATATTGTATCTTGCACCAGAAGGTTTTTCATTTTCATCATGTATACTCTCAACTGGAGCAAAGAAAAATGTTAAAATTTGAAATTAATGGCACCATTTCACCAGTCCGACCTGCTCAAGATGAAATTGGGCCATATGCAGCCCCTGAACTAAAAGGATTTTGACACTCCTGATTTACATATGCATTCATTTTTAAGTTTGTGTTTTGTCTTTTTAAGATCAAACTAACTTTTAATTTATTGTTTCACTGCTGTATTGACTTTATACGCACAGGCATCACTGGTTTAAATCTACAGGTCATTAAAACAAACATTTCTCTTTCATGTAAAAACAATGTTTATCCAAATGTGTCTACCACTCTGCAGAACACACTGTGTATGTCAAACTGAAGCTGGGTATACCATTGGAGGTATTCGGAAAACCTCTGCTCCCTTAATTCTATTCAATGCACAGCAGGGGCTCTGGCGCAGGAAAAGCCCGGGATCGTCAGACAAAGTGTGACAGCATCCGGCTATGTGCCGCGTGAGAGGAGCTCCATTTCTTGCGCTTTTATCTTTGCAGCATTTGTGTCTGAATGAATGTGATTGGATAGTTTTACACATCAGTCTGCAGCGGCTGATGCATTTTTATTCCAAAAATAGGGAATAGACGGAATAGATGTTCTGCAGATGTTCAGTAGATGGACAATGAGAACAATATTTACCTCTAGAGTGTCTTGACTCCCAGACCATATTCTCCTAAAACAGAAACTGTGATCAAATGTAGAACTTAACAAAACATATGTCTGCTCTGTGCTTATAAATTTGGGAAAAATTGATCTTTTACCACCCCCCCCAAAAAAAAAAAAAAAAAAAAAACACGCTCAACTTTTTCTTCTTCACATTGTAATTCTTCATCTAAGTGTGACTTATAAAACTGTCCTATGTGAAATGCATACTGAACATTACATCCTAGTTGCTCAATGGTTCCAAACAATGTTACCAAAACAAATCACATAAAAAAAATAGAAAATATACAACAACACATATTATATCACATATATTATATATTACAAGGCAGCCAAATTGGTAGTCACGATTAAACATTCTTGTTTGTCCACAAGAATGTCCGTGTCCTCCCACTGGAACCCTCGCCAATGAAAGTTGGGCAAGGTTTTGTTTTCATGTATATATGCATTTATTTGCTTATTTATCTATTCATTTATCTATCTATTTATTTATTGTTTTGTATCTATGTGTTTTACCACATTTTCACATAAACCTCTCACCTGAATTGTATGAAATCTTCAGGGATGATTTGTTTTCCTCCAAGGACCGATCCATTCCATTTTGGGACGTTAACAGCTAATCTCTTCCGAATAAATCCACGCCAAAATTGCGATTCCCATACAATGAGGATGGGAGAATCACCTCATGGAGATCAAAGGAGAGCATCTGTTGCCATGGAGATGTTCCCTGCTCAGTGTTTTGTTTAGAGCAAATTGTTCTCCACTGCTTGTGTGTGTGGTTCCATTACAAAAACAACCAACAGCGTGGACTTGTGGCCTAGCATGCTCATTACATTATTTTTATCGTTTTCAAAAATTGGTTGTGTAAATATGAAACTTTTCTGCAACTGAAGGTGTTTTTACCAGTAACATATAACTATAGATGATTAAAATTACATTCAAATAAGGAGTTCAGTCTTTAATGGTGCTCGATTACTGAGCAACAGAAGTAAAATAAAGTGGAAAAGATGAACCAGTTTGAGCTTGAATTCCTCCCTTCTCTCTCCCGTCTCTTCCACAGCACCAGACAGCACCTCAGGGGTTATTTCAAAGACAATCGACATCTGTTTGCACAAAGAGGGGAACAGCTTTGGTTTCGTCACGAGAGGTAAGTGTCTTTACGAGCCGCTGGTTACTGTTCTGATGCTGAAACGGCGTCACTAAATTAAGACAGTGTTGCAGTGTGACTGTAAACTGCCCTACAGAAGAAAAGTAAAGGCGTTTTATCTCAAATTGACCTTGAAAGAGAAGTTAAGTTGTATTTTTGTTGTTGTCTTCATAACAAAAGAAGTTACTTAGCTGCATTAATTAAAGATGGATTGAAGGCAGCAGCGTTGT
This sequence comes from Blennius ocellaris, assembly GCF_963422515.1. Classification (NCBI taxonomy): domain Eukaryota; kingdom Metazoa; phylum Chordata; class Actinopteri; order Blenniiformes; family Blenniidae; genus Blennius; species Blennius ocellaris. Next base: position 31,540,757 of record NC_137653.1, on the reverse strand, counting down.
GCTGCTACATGTTGTTTGCATCATTTCTCGTTGACTGACGTGTTATTGTTCAGAGAAGAACGCCTTCAGGAGTCTGTTGCAATAGTCATTGAAGGAGGGGTAACACATCGTGGAAGCCACTGATCAGTGAAAAGAAACTGGATAAAAATACGTGGTACCAGCTGAAAAGAACGACTTCTGTCTTGTACTGAATGAAAAGGAGCCAAGTTCATGTTTCAGATCGATTCGTTTTGCCCTTTTAACATCGCTCATGCCCTCTTGTGAACCTGCCGCTGACATTAACGTCACCTCATTCTCGCCAGGTTGTATATGATTCGTATCATATTCTACGTAATATTGTACTTGCTTAATATTGTATTACAATATGTTGGTACAGCCCTAGTTTTTGATGGTCATTAAAGTTTGAATTTGTGATGATTCCTATCTCAGTCAAAATGACCCTGTACATAAGGAAATTTAGCTTTTCATGATACTTGCCTGTGTTTCATGTTACTTTGTTGGTGCTTAAATGTAAATTAATACACATTCATTCATATTATGTTGACGATGATTATCATTATCATCATTATTATAGCTAATTAGCCGGTTTTGATGCCGTTTTTTCAAAATAAAAGTCATTCAAATTAAAAAAAAATTTTAAACTTAAAAAATGATAATTAACCGGTCTAGAGGATCGTGGCCACCCCGACGGCCAGTCTTTCCCGTCCAATGCTGTTGCAGCTTTAATTATTATTATCATAATTTTTTTTTTCATTTAAGATCACCCGAGCTCACTGTAGAAAACAAAATGAGAAAAAAAAGTGAAATGATGAAATACTGGCTGGATTGAAAGGATAACAAAATAAAACATACAATGAAGACAACGCAAAGTAGTTCCGGAGAGTAAGCAAGTCTCAAGACTTTTTATTTCTAAACAAGCCGTCCCTGCTCTTCTTTCCAGGTGGGATACATGAAGATTGGCACAAGTCCCGTCCTTTAGTGGTGACCTACGTGCGGCCGGGAGGACCTGCAGACAGGTACGATGGGTAATACAGTCAGGGACACGTGGCAGTTGGTCTAGTCAGCTCAAATATTCTCACTGCATACAGTCACTAAAGCTACTTCACCAGAAAACCAAGTAAAACGTCAATTGAGGAGGCTGACCACTTATGCATGCTCACAAGCCTTTAGCCTTTCAGAGTATTAAAAATTCAATTCTATGTATATGTAACCCACAACGGGTCCAACCACACCCAGTGGACAAACAACACACACACACACACCCACACACACACACACACACACACACACACACACACAATTATCTGTCAATTATCAAAATCATGTTTTTGTTTTGTGTTTTGTGTTGTTTTGTTTTTGATTTTGTTATCATTGTTGTTGTTTTTGCTTTTTTTGCCTACCTGCTGATTTACACTCTTGCTAGAAAATCATGTTACTGTCTTGATAGAGCTGCTCAGGCTGGTTTAATCGAGAAAATCATGTTACTGTCTAGATAGAGCTGCTCAGGCTGGTTTAATCGAGAAAATCATGTTACTGTCTAGATAGAGCTGCTCAGGCTGGTTTAATCGAGAAAATCATGTTACTGTCTAGATAGAGCTGCTCAGGCTGGTTTAATCGAGAAAATCATGTTACTGTCTAGATAGAGCTGCTCAGGCTGGTTTAATCGAGAAAATCATGTTACTGTCTAGATCAGGGGTGTCAAACTCATTTGAGCTCAGGGGCCACATGGAGGAAAATCTATTCCCAAGCGGGCCGGACCAGTAAAATCATGGTATATAACTTAAAAACAACAACTTCAGATGCCTTTCTTTGTTTTAATACTGTCCAAAATAGTGCAAACACATCATCACTATAAATCATAAAACACTGTGTTGGGATTTATGGTTGGTAATTAGCATAAATAATTACTGTAAGTAATGGATTACTGAAAGTAATAGATTACTGAAAGTAATTTAGGAAAAATTGGAATTACTAATAAAGTAAACGGTTAGTTACTCACCAGCAACTCCTAGAGTAATTGAGTAATTACTCAAAAGTTAATAAATTATCAAAAATAATTTATTAATAAAAATTATTAATTTGCATAAATTGGTTATTTATCAAATAATAATTAAATCGGGGCACCACCAGCTAAGCTGGAAATAGCTAATACCAAATTTCAGTCTCGTTTGTCAAAAAGGGTTATTTAAGTAAAGTTAATATTTCTGTGTAAATATAACAATATTAAATAACAAGGAAGGTGTGAGCTTCGAGCACAGACTGTTACAAACCAGTGAATTGTCAACAATAAATACACAATGATAACCAAGAATCGATCAATTCAGTTAAAATGCGTTTATTAACAAAAAGTATTTATTCAAAAATAATTCATAAATTATTTATTAAAACAACACAATTAAGTAATAAACAATCAAACACGAAGATCTAATCTATTAAACAGCAAACACTATGTACAAAGAAAGAGGGTGTGTGTGTGTGTGTGTGTGTGAGAGTGTGTATGAGTGAGTGTGTGGAAGCCTGAGTGGGGTGTAATGACCACGAACGTCCACCAGGTGGCGGCAGGCGTTGGAGGGTCAGTGTGTGTGGGTGTAATGACCTCGAACGGACACTAGATGGCGGCAGGCGTCTAGTTCGAGGTAGTAACCGGAACGACCACTAGGGGCGCGGCGGCGCACGGAGGGAGAATGCAATGACTCGACTTGTCCACCGAGTGGCGGTCTTTCAAGAGATTGCAATCACCAACGCGGCCACCAGAGGCGCTTAGTGCACTCTTTCTGGACAGCGTGACGTCACTGTGCTCGTGCACGGCTCGTGAGCCTGCTCGGAGCGCGCCTGGGGGCTCGTGGCTGAGAAATCCCAGGGACAGTGAACTACACACGGTCACAGAAGCGGGTGCAGCAGCGCGCGGCTGCTTTTACGCGATCGTTTATGAGGAGGAGAGGAAAAATGAAAAGGAGGGAGTGAGAAGGGCAGTGGACAGAATATGTTCAGCTCTGCACACTGTCTCTGGACTGCACAGTCATCTAGAAATGATCTGTGGAAAAGGAGAGAGCGAGAGAGAGAGAGAGAGAGAGAGGAGGTTCGCGTGGATGTAAATCCAACGCGCAGACACAGATTGGTTGAAACAGGGATCGGCGTCCCTGACTTCAACACAATAATAAACACACAGCAATATTACAGTCACGTTATTCTCATTGCCTGCCCAGACTCTAAGCCTTACTCAGTTTGATGAGGGTGAACGTGCTGCCGGCGGCCGGGAAAGTGCGTTGATTTCCCGGCTGGAGCTTGTTTTTCTCTCTGGCGTCCCAGGTAAACAAGCTAAAATGGTCTGTGGACAGGGAAAAGTCCACAAGATGATTCCAGGATGATCAAGCGCTTATTTTGAGGAGGGGGAGAAGAAGCGGCTTCAGGTCTGCAGGCGGGAGGACGGTGCGCTGGCAGCTGCACACTCGGACTCCGGTGAAGAAGAAAAAAGGAAAAAGGGAAAAGTAGAAGTAGTTCCACGGTGGTTCTCGGCTCGTCCGGCCGGGTGTGGAACTCCGGCCCGGTCAGCGGGCACACGTGGCACCTCGTCTCTGTGCGAAACGGATGCGTCCGTCTTTACGCAGGTTTCAACATTGGAGAGGCAGAAATCACCCCGGCGGGGGTGTTTTATACCTCTTGTTGTGGTTTCGTGTTACCGGTCGGCTCTGGGTCATGTGGACCAATCCTGACGGAGGGCCCGCCCTGGACCTTCCAGCTGGTGAGGGAGCTCTCGGGCTCCCCCTGCCGTTGGCCTCTAGTATTGCACCTTGGAAGGGGGGGTGATCCGGGGGGTGATCCGGGATGAATGGTGAACTTTTCCCATTCTGACCATGTGATCTCTTTGTTCTCAAAACGTGGTCTCCCCTCCCCCTTCCATGAGGTTGAGTGGCCCCAACAACTGTTAACAAAATTCTGAGGACAAAGATCACACAACGCCTCGGTATTTCATAGAACCAGAACAGTATCACAGACCACAGAACTACATCAGGGTGTCATTTCTCAGGCAGCAATGTAGATAAAAATAATAAAATCCTGTTGCCCAAACAAGTGCAAGAATCACAGTCACAAATCAAGAATAGGTTAAATATACAAATAAAACAAAATAAATTAAATTAAAAACAATAGCACATCAACAGAAAAAAAACATAAACACAAAGCTGGAGCCTGAGGACAGTGTATCCAAAATAGTGCAAAAACAACAATACTATTAATCATACATTTAGTTTTTTTTAAATTCTGACAAAGAACACAAACACAGTGATTCACAGAACTGTGTCATAGATCACAGCACTACATGAAGGTGTCTCATAGATCACAGCACTATATGAAGGTGTCTCATAGATCACAGCACTATATGAAGGTGTCTCATAGATCACAGCACTATATGAAGGTGTCTCATAGATCACAGCACTATATGAAGGTGTCTCATAGATCACAGCACTATATGAAGGTGTCTCATAGATCACAGCACTATATGAAGGTGTCTCATAGATCACAGCACTATATGAAGGTGTCTCATAGATCACAGCACTATATGAAGGTGTCTCATGCAGCACTTTGAGTGGGGTTGCATTGATTATTTGACTCCCGATACCTGCATCTTTTAGCTTTTACCATCAATACCAGGCGTCACATTCTGAGTGACAGCCAACTTCAGGATGTGATTCAGTGACTGTGTGAGCCTGGAGCACAGCTTTGTTTTATTAATGCTCATTACAGAGGAAAGCTGCTCACAAAGATACGTGGTTCCAAACATGGACCACAGCTTTGTGAAGTTGGCGGAACCTGGCCAGAGGTTCTGATCAAATGTGTCCAAGCAGCTGAGGCAAATCCCTTCAAATCCGAATCACACTGTAAGTCAATTATTTCAAGTTGGATGTTGTCAGATCAGAGGGATTCACGGTGAATGGCGAGGAAAACACTTTGAAGTCTTTCTCAAGTTCACCAAAAATGTGAAAACGTTGCTCAAACTCCCGTAACAGTCCCGTTATTTTATCTTTGAAGCGCTTCAAGTCTGCGCCACATTGGTTGGCCCAACATGTTTCAGACAGGAAGTGAGCTGCAGCACCACCGGAGAGTTGCGTCTCCCACAATGACAGCTTCAACTTGAAAGCTCGTATGATGTCATAATACTGTGTGACCACTTTGTTGCGGCCTTGCAGTTGTTTGTTCAACGTATTCATGTGCTCGGTAACATCCACCAGAAATGCAAGGTCCTGCATACGTTCTCCAGAATAAAATTCTAACACCGGTTTGCCCTTTTCTTCCATCAACTGTTCAATTTCTTCTCGTAAGTCATAGAAACGCCTCAGCAGAGCCCCTCGGCTGAACCACCTTACCTCGGTGTGGTATGGCAAGCATAGATGTGGTCTTTCTCTCTGAGAAGGCTGTCAAACTGACGGTGATTCAGGCTTCTGGATCGGATGAAGTTCACCGTTTGGAAGACCTCCTTCATGACGTTTTCCATTAATGACTTACAACACAAAGCCTCCTGCTGCAAAATACAGTGAAAAGTCCAAAAATCATGTCCTCCATTTGCAGATCGTACTTTCTCTCTAAACGTTGTCACAACACCTGATTATTTCCCGATCATTGATGGTGCTCCATCCGTAGCCAGGCTGACCAGTGGACCAGTCCACTCCGACCCGGTCCAGGGCGCCGACCAGTGAAAATAACAGCGGCTGTCGTTGTATCTGACATTGGCACCATCTTCACAAACTGACGATCAATGTATCATCAACTCCGCGGAGGAAAATGGCCAGTTGTGCAATATCTGTAATGTCCGTGCTTTCATGGATTGCAACTGAAAAGGCAATAAAGGCGTTTACTTTGTTCTTTCACTTGCTGTCCAAATCCACGGAAAGATGGGAAATCCTGTCTGCAATGGTGTTTCTTGTCAGGCTGATATTTGCAAAACTCTGTCGCTTTTCAGGGCTCAAGACCTCCGCTGCCTTCACCATGCACGTTTTAATGAATTCACCCTCACTAAATGGTTTTGAAGCAACTGCCATTTCGCTAGCTATGTAGCTAGCTTCCGCCGCAGCGTCACTGACGTCTCGGCTGTGAGTAAAAACAGACTGCTGTTTCTTCAGACCCGACAACAGTTCATCCACCATCTCTTTTCTCCGCTGTCCTGGGAATGTGTCATAATTGTCGGCATGAAGACTCACGTAGTGGTGATGAAGGTTGTATTCTTTCAGCACTGCAACATGTGAACACACCAAACATACTGCTTTCCCTTCACTTCTGGGACAAAATAGGAGGATGACCATTTTTCTTGGAACTCTGCACTCTGCGTCCACTTTTCTCTTTTCTGACAGTGACATATTGGGACAAGGAGGGTGACGAAGCATATAATGCTAAAGTAGAAGCCATTATAATTAGGGCGGGCAAAACACAAAGTAGCTCATCCGGATTGGCTGCACTTGCTTTACCTCGCTTGCTTGCTCTGCCCGGAATAAAGCGTTTACTTAACCAGTAAGGCCACCAGGGCTGACACCGCTACCCCGGCACCCGGCGGCCCCCCAGACCAGGAAGAGCGACTGCCCAGCCAGGCCTGACTGGACGAAAGCCACCCTCCCACCCCCTGGTTGGACACACACACACACACACACACACACACACACACACACACACACACACACACACACACACACACACACACACACACACACACACACACACACACACACACACACACACACACACACACAACTACTTGGGGGGAGGGAGATGCTTCCCACTCCCCAGGCCACCAGCCAGGCCCCCACCAGGCCACTACAAGATCCCATCCTCCACCAATCCAACCGTGAATAGGGAGGGAGAACCACTACCCAGCCCCCCAGGAGCGCCACGCCTGAGCAAGCGTTCCCCCCGTACTCCAATTGCTAATGCGCCACCCAGTGGACGCAATTAGAACTTTATACTTTACATGAACATCTCGCAGGCCGGATTAAACCCGCTTGCAGGCCGGATCTGGCCCGCGGACCGTACGTTTGACACCCCTGGTCTAGATAGAGCTGCTTAGGTTGGTTTAATCTAGAAAATGTGTTACTGTCTCGATAGAGCTGCTCAGGCTGGTTCAATCTCATAACAGTTGGAAAATATTTGGATCAGTGTGATTACTGCAAAAACTGTTCTACATCAGTACATCAGAAAGCTGTCAATCACATCATAATGTCAAGCTTTTGACTTGCCCAAAGTTTAATGGAATTTTTTTTTTCTTTTCCCCTTGTCCTGTTTGGCAGCTTGGGCAGACAATGTGATGTGATTGAGAACCTTCTGACGTCAGAGCAGTTTTTGTTCTTGCAACCGAGTCTCCCCATGTTGCTAAAATTATTAATGGAAGTAAACGTCATTTACTCATTAACAACTCCTAGAGTAATTGAGTAATTACTCAAAAGTTAATAAATTAGGAAAAAATAATTTATTAATGAAAAATTATTAATTTGAATAAATTGATTATTTATCAAATACTAATGAAATTGGGGCACCACCAGATAAACTGGAAATAGCTAATACCAAGTATCAGTCTCGTTTGTAAAAAGGTTATTTAAGTTAGTTAATATTCCTGTGTAAATACAACAATCTTAAATAACAAGGAAGGTGTGAGATTCGAGCACAGACTGTTATAAACCAATGAATTGTCAACAATAAATACACAATAATTACCAGGAATTGATCAATTCAGCTAAAAGTCATTTATTAACAAAAATGCATTAATTCCTAAATAATTCAGAAATTATTTATTAAACAACACAATCAAGTAACAAACGTCATCTAACACGGAGATCTAATCTAACAGCAAACACTGTACAAAGAAAGAGAAAGAGGGTGTCCCTGTGTGTGTGTGTGTGTGTGTGTGTGTGTGTGTGTGTGTGTGTGTGTGTGTGTGTGTGTGTGTGTGTGTGTGTGTGTGTGTGTGTGTGTGCGCGCAAGCCTGAGTGGGGATGTAATGACCACGAGTGTCCACCAGGTGGTGGCGGACCTTGGAGGGTCAGTGTCAGTGGGTGTAATGACCTCGAACGTCCACCAGGTGGTGGCGGACCTTGGAGGGTCAGTGTGTGTGGGTGTAATGACCTCGAACGTCCACCAGGTGGCGGCAGGCGTCTGGTTCGAGGCAGTGACCGTAACGACCACTAGTGGCGCGGCGGCGCACGGAGGGAGAATGCAATGACTCGACGTGTCCACCAGGTGGCGGCCTCTCAAGAGATTGCAATCACCCACGCGGCCACCAGAGGCGCTCGGCGCACTCTTTCTGGACGGCGTGACGTCACTGTGCTCGTGATCCTGCTTGGAGCGCGCCTGGGGTCTCGTGGACGAGAATTCCCAGGGACAGTGAAGACTTGGGACCAACCTGCCCCAGCGGGGGGAGGCAGGCAAAGGGAGGACCAGCGCCACTGCACCCAGCCCCGAGGGCCACCCCAGCAGGACCACCCCCAACCCAGAGCAGACCCCACCACACAGCCCCCTCAGCACCCCCCAGGTCAGGCCACCGCCCCCCCAGGACAGACGCTGGCACCCTCACCCCTCAGACCGCAGAGCCGCCAACCACGAAAGCCACAACACAGAGGGCCCCAAGAACCCCAGGGCGGCGTCCCCCCCCCCCCCACAGGGCTACATGGTGTATTTAATTTTTGGGGACCATGTCAACTCAAATTGTGCCAAATGATTTTTCCTACAAGCAGAAATTCTCTCTAATGTGATGTGGTCTAGAAATACGTTTTTAAATAAGTTTATATTCAGATTACTTTTGGATTTCCAGTTCATGAGGATCGTCTTTTTTGCGACACGTAGGGAGACCAGGACCATGAAAGACTCGTTTTTCTCTCTTTTAATTTCTGTGAGCTCACCTAACAGGCAAAGTGCAGGTGAGACTGTGAATGGGGGGGTCCAGGCATAATGATTAGTCTTCACAGATCTTTTGCCAGAATGTTTGGACTGGTGTACACTGCCAAAATGCGTGTAGGTAGGTATCAGGGAGATCACAGTGTAGACAGGTATCAAGGAGATCACAGTGTAGACAGGTACCAGGGAGATCACAGTGTAGACAGGTATCAGGGAGATCAAAGTGTAGACAGGTATCAAGGAGATCACGGTGTAGACAGGTACCAGGGAGATCACAGTGTTGACAGGTATCAAGGAGATCACAGTGTAGACAGGTATCAAGGAGATCACAGTGTAGACAGGTATCAAGGAAATCACAGTGTTGACAGGTATCAAGGAGATCACAGTGTAGACAGGTATCAAGGAGATCACAGTGTAGACAGGTACCAGGGAGATCACAGTGTAGACAGGCACCAAGGAGATCACAGTGTAGACAGGTATCAAGGAGATCACAGTGTAGACAGGTATCAAGGAGATCAGCTGTGCAGTTTGAACATATGTTAGAGGAAGTGAGAGCATCTTGAACATCTTTGTCCTGTGTAATGAACTAGTGAAGGACCTTGTATTGTCTGAGCTGTATATTGATGTTTTTGAATGTATTTCTACAGATTAGTGACCAAAGTGTTGGGATTATGTTGAAATGGAGATCTTCTTCCCATTTGGAGCTTGAAGGGATATTGTGGTATTGGAACATGACAGGATTAAAGGATTTTAGAAAGTGGTTTTGGTGCTGAGATCTTCAGGAGGTTTGTCACTGTCTGAGGTCAGTTTAGCTTCATCTCTTCTGGTTTGAACTTTGTTTGTATTATTGACTGGAGCTGAAGATATTCCAGATAGTTATTTTGACTGATACCATACGTTTCTATTAGATCATTAAATGGAATAAAAGAGTTATTGAAGAGAAGGTGTTCCAAGGTTCTTATTCCCTTGTTCTGCCATTTTGTGAAGTTTATTGTTTTCTTCCTTTGCAGGATGTCAGGATTGTTCCAGAAGGTGTGAGTTTTAGTGATGATCAAATTTGAACGAATCGTTCAAAACCCGCGAGTCACTTTACTGAACGGTGACTCACGAGTTTTCACGTTCATTAACTCGTTCACTGAGTAATTTTTGCTACAGCCTCCTTGTAGCTGGGCCGCTAAGCACAGCAGCTTCCGGCTCTTGACATTCACATGAGGCTTTCAGCACACTGGAGTCAGCTTGTCGGTGTAGTTCAGCACGAATGACCGACTCACCTTCCCTCAATCGTTCAGCTCACATGCCCGAGTCAGCTCCCTCCAATCGTTCAGCTCACATGACCGACTCCCCTCCCTTCAATCGTTCAGCTCACATGACCGACTCACCTCCCTTCAATCGTTCAGCTCACATGACCGACTCACCTCCCTTCAATCGTTCAGCGCACATGACCGACTCACCTCCCTTCAATCGTTCAGCTCACATGACCGACTCACCTCCCTTCAATCGTTCAGCTCACATGACCGACTCACCTCCCTTCAATCGTTCAGCTCACATGACCGACTCACCTCCCTTCAATCGTTCAGCTCACATGACCGACTCACCTCCCTTCAATCGTTCAGCTCACATGACCGACTCACCTCCCTTCAATCGTTCAGCTCACATGACCGACTCACCTCCCTTCAATCGTTCAGCTCACATGACCGACTCACCTCCCTTCAATCGTTCAGCTCACATGACCAACTCACCTCCCTTCAATCGTTCAGCTCACATGACCGACTCACCTCCCTTCAATCGTTCAGCGCACATGACCGACTCCCCTCGAAACTCGAAAGAGTCGTTCACTGAATCGGTCAGTAGCACTTCCGCTGTGTTGTTCACCTCATGAGCCCTCCCCCCCTCCCTCACCTGAAAATCTGCAGCGGCGCTCCGCTCAGAAAGTTTCTGAGTGACAGCGGAGAAGAAAAAAAAATACATTATTTGTTTCACAAAGCTTGAAGAAATAAATACACAATAAATTATGTCAAAAATATGACTTTGTTGCCTTCAATGCTGTCGCCTATAATTAGTTTCGCCCTTTGAAAATCACGTTATTTATTAATAGAAGTAAAACTATTTTTGAGAGTTGTGAGAAGAAAATCAAAATGCTGGAAGTGAAAGGTTTCCTATCTGAGCAACTCCTTCCTGAACAGCCGACCTTCTTGTGTGGTGGAGATCTGGTGCCCCAGTGTTCAAAAACACAGTGGAGGTTATGAAAACCAAACTGTGCATCGTGGCAACATCAGTGCCTTCAGAACGGATCTTTTCCATTTACTTTGGAAGATTGTTTACGAGATTTGCACTAATTTCATAATTTGTGAAACGCCTTCATTTACATTTTGCACATAGTTATTTTATTCGTATTTATTCATTTAAGTGTAAGTTCCAGTTTCTGTTTACTTTCTATTACAAATTTTCGTTTTTGACGTTTCAATTGTGATGTTTCACATTTACCTTTGAGGTTGTGACAGAAAAAAAAAAAAACATTTGCATTTTAAGAATATTTTATCTTTCTGTCTTGTTTCTGCTAAAAGCAGCTTGTAGCTGTAACGCTAGCTGCTAAGCACAGCAGCTTCCGGCTCCTGACATTCACATGAGGCTTTCAGCACACTCGAGTCAGCTTGGAGGTGAAGTTCAGCACGAATGACCGACTCACCTCCCTTCAATCGTTCAGCTCACATGACCGACTCCCCTACCTTCAATCGTTCAGCTCACATGACCGACTCACCTCCCTTCAATCGTTCAGCTCACATGACCGACTCACCTCCCTTCAATCGTTCAGCTCACATGACCGACTCACCTCCCTTCAATCGTTCAGCTCACATGACCGACTCACCTCCCCTCAATCGTTCAGCTCACATGACCGACTCCCCTCCCTTCAATCGTTCAGCTCACGTGACCGACTCCCCTACCTTCAATCGTTCAGCTCACATGACCGACTCACCTCCCTTCAATCGTTCAGCTCACATGACCGACTCACCTCCCTTCAATCGTTCAGCTCACATGACCGACTCCCCTCGAAACTCGAAAGAGTCGTTCACTGAATCGGTCAGTAGCACTTCCGCTGTGTCGTTCACCTCATGATGATGCGGTGAGCCCTCCCCCCTCCCTCACCTGAAAATCTCCGAGTGACGGCGGAGAAAAAAAAAAATACATTGTTTGTTTCACAAAGCTTGTAGAGATAAATACATGAATAATACATGGCTAAATACACAATAAACAATGTTAAAATACCACTGTAGCGTGTATTGTGTTACATTTAATATTGTCCCCTATAATTAGTTCTGCCCTATGAACGTCACATTATTTATTATTAGATTATTTATTAGATACTAGTAAAAAAAGAAAATCAGAATGTTGGAAGAAAAAAAACTATAAAAACATATGTATACATTAATATATACTGTATATCTTCCATTCTGGATGCCAGGTATTTATTCAGTTTAATCATTTATCTAATTTATTTTCTGATTCAACTAAACCTCAGAAACAACACACATAATCTAGAATAAGGAGACCAGGATCACTAAAAACTAATGTGTACTTATTGTTTATTTTCCTCAGAAGTGTTTCATCATTTTACTATGAATACATGATTCTCCCCCTGGTTCATGTCGCAGTTCAGCCTCCAGGTCCTGGAGCGGGTGGAAATAGTGCGCATGCGCAACTGAATCAAATGACTCAAATGACTCAAATGACCGATTCACTTGGATGAACGACTCAATAACCCGTGAGTCCGTTCGAGGAGTCGGGTTTCTCATCACTAGTGAGTTTGCAGGGAATGAGTGATGATCCATTCATTGTAAAACATTCCCACCAAGCTGTCAGAGATGTGTTTATACTGATGCTTTTAAAGCAGTTGTGTTTTTTGATGACAGGACTGAAGAAAGGAAGGTCTCTGATGTGAAGATCTTCACAGAAGGTTTTTTTCAATATCTTGCCAGCCTTCATCTAAGTTTCTGATTAATCCATTTTATAACATAAAGTCATTTATTGGCTAGATAATAATTATTAAAGTTTGGAAGTTCTAAGCCACATTGGTCCTTGGTGTTCTGCAGTGTTTTTAAACTTATACCTGATGGTTTATTTTTCCATAAGAATTTTGAGATATGGGAATCCAATTTATTAAACCATGTTTTTGGTGGTTTTGTTGGAATCATTGAAAAGATGTAGTTAATTTTAGGCAGGACCATCATTTTAATTGTTGCTACTCTCCCCATAAGTGATATAGGAAGTGTCCTCCATCAAGTGAGGTCCTCTTCTATTGTTTTAATAAGGGGGGTGTAGTTTAAGTGCACCAAGTCTGACAGTTTGGCTGAGATATTAATGCCAGTCGGACAGTGTTGGTGGAGAATTGCTTCCCCCTCCTGAGTCGCCAGAAGGTTTGCCAGAATTTCCTCGGGGCTGACCGATAGTCCACCTCCATGGCCTCTCCGAACTCCTCCCAGACCCCAGTTTTTGCCTCCACCACAGCTCGGGCTGCAGTTTGCATGGCCTGCTGGTACCTGTCAGCTGCTTTGGGAGTCCTATGAGTTAATAACGCCTGATAGGACTCCTTCTTCAACTTGATGGCATCCCTTCCTTCCGTTTTCCACCACCGGGTTCGGGGGTTGCCGTCACGACAGGTGCCAGAGATCCTGTGGCCACAGCTCCGAGCAGCAGCTTCGACAATGGAAGTGGAGGACATGGTCCACTCAGAATCAATGTCTCCATGAGAAGCTCTCCGAGTTGGGAGATGGGAGTTGAAAACTGCGCGGACGGAGGGCTCGGCCAGATGTTCCCAGCAGACCCAACAGACGTTTGGGCCTGCCGAGTCTATCCGGCCTCCTCCCTGTCCAGCACATCCAACTCACCACCAGGTGGTGATCAGTTGACAGCTCTGCCCCTCTCTTTACCCAAGTGTCCAAGACATGTGGCTGGAGATCCGATGACACAGCCACAAAGTCTATCATTGACCTCCGGCCTAGGGTGTCCTGGTGCCACGTGCACTTATGGACATCCCTGTGCTCGAACATGGTGTTCGTTATGGACAAGCTGTGACTGGCACAGAAGTCCAATAACAGAACACCGCTCGGGTTCAGATCGGGGAGGCCGTTCCTCCCAATCACCCCCTTCCAAGTCTCGCTGTCATTGTCCACATGGGCATTGAAGTCACTATCCAGCACCCCTCCCAGGGACTCTAAGAAGGTCAGGTACTCTGGACTGCTGTTCAGTCCATAGGCCGAGACAACAGTCAGAGACATGTCCCCTACTCAAAGGTGTAAGCACTCGACCCTCTTGTTCACGGGGGTGAACTCCAACACATGGCGGCTGAGCTGTGGAGCAATAAGCAAGCCCACTCCAGCCCGCCGCCTCACACTGCAGGCAACTCCAGAGAAGTGGAGTATCCAGCCCCTGTCGAGGAGCTGGGTTCCAGAGTTCAAGCTGTGCGTGGAGGTGAGCCCAACTAAACCTAGACGGTACCTCTCAACCTCCCGCACAAGCTCAGGCTCCTTCCCCCCCAGCGAGGTCACGTTCCATGTCCCACAAACCAGATTCTGTGTCCGGGGATCAGGTCGTCGAGCCCCCTACGTCAACTGCCACCCAATCCACACTGCAACCGACCCCTACGGCAGCCTCTGTGGGTGGTGGGCACACAGGAGGAATAGTAATCCTGCTCAGCATCTTTTCACCTGTCAGGTTTTTCACAAAGAGCGTGGACTGTCAGATTAAAAGTCTGCTGCTCTAGGGTCTGAGCTAGCCAGGCCTGCCAACACAGTTTACTTTCCCTAACTCCATTAATAAGCGGCCATCTTTGGAAGCGGCATAATCTGTCTCTATTGTCTTGATTTTATCTTCTAATTCTTCTTCCTTTATTTTTTTTCCTTTTTGGTTTTGTATGAGGAGTAAAAAATGATGATGCCTCTCATGACAGCTTCAGCTGTCTCCCAGAGGACACCGGGAGAAACACCAGGCAGATTGTATGTTTCTAAAAAAGATTATCCATTGTTTTTTAAAGAATATGAGGAAGTCTAGATCCTTGAGCAGTGAAGTGTTAAATCTCTATTGTCTACTAGGAGGGTGAGTGTTCTATTAGTGACGTCATAGTGACAGGTCATGGTCACTGGTAGTGACGTCATAGTGACAGGTCATTGTCACTGGTAGTGACGTCATAGTGACAGGTCATGGTCACTGGTAGTGACGTCATAGTGACAGGTCATGGTCACTGGTAGTGACGTCATAGTGACAGGTCATTGTCACTGGTAGTGACGTCATAGTGACAGGTCATGGTCACTGATAGTGACGTCATAGTGACAGGTCATGGTCACTGATAGTGACGTCATAGTGACAGGTCATGGTCACTGGTAGTGACGTCATAGTGACAGGTCATTGTCACTGGTAGTGACGTCATAGTGACAGGTCATGGTCACTGATAGTGACGTCATAGTGACAGGTCATGGTCACTGGTAGTGACGTCATAGTGACAGGTCATTGTCACTGGTAGTGACGTCATAGTGACAGGTCATGGTCACTGATAGTGACGTCATAGTGACAGGTCATGGTCACTGGTAGTGACGTCATAGTGACAGGTCATGGTCACTGATAGTGACGTCATAGTGACAGGTCATGGTCACTGGTAGTGACGTCATAGTGACAGGTCATGGTCACTGATAGTGACGTCATAGTGACAGGTCACGGTCACTGGTAGTGACATCATAGTGACAGGTCATGGTCACTGATAGTGACGTCATAGTGACAGGTCATGGTCACTGGTAGTGACGTCATAGTGACAGGTCATGGTCACTGGTAGTGACGTCATAGTGACAGGTCATGGTCACTGATAGTGACGTCATAGTGACAGGTCATGGTCACTGATAGTGACGTCATAGTGACAGGTCATGGTCACTGGTAGTGACGTCATAGTGACAGGTCATGGTCACTGGTAGTGACATCATAGTGACAGGTCACGGTCACTGGTAGTGACGTCATAGTGACAGGTCATGGTCACTGGTAGTGACGTCATAGTGACAGGTCATGGTCACTGATAGTGACGGGGTGAATCTGTGTGTCCCAGGTGTCTTTAATCAGTGATTTACTCACCAGAAAGTAATCTAAGCTTGAATAGGACTGGTGCACTGCTGAGTAGAAGGTGTACTCTTTAAGAGGAGGATGAGAGGTGCACCAAACGTTGCAAAGACCAGAGTCACACATGTGATGCTGTATTTGTGGATTGAGGGCGATGTTGAGGTCTCCTCCAACTATCAGTGTTTTGTCAGAGTGTGTTGAGAGGGTGGTGAAGAAGTGATCATCAACATTTGGGCCATAGATGTTTGCGATACACATCTCTATGTTCTGAAGAGAGATATGAATAATTATAAATCTTCCCTCTGGGTCTATGGTTGTATCTTTATGAGAGAATTGTTTTTTATTGTGATTAATATAGCTATGCCTCTCTGCTTGGTGTTCTAACCAGCTGAGTGTGTGTGTGGTGAGATCAATTTGTGATGTCCTGTGGAAGGTGTGTGTGTCTCTGGTAATAAGACAATGTCTGCCTGTAGTTTATCCAGGTGTTCGAAAACCTTTTGTCTTTTTGTTTGTGTGTCCATTCCATGAACATTCCAGGTGACAAATCTGAACATGTTTCTAGCTACACTCATCTTCTTGGTAGGTTTTCTAATGCGTGCGTGTGTGTGCATGGTTATTTAAATATGGGAATGTGTGTCTGCCGATATATGAGTGCGTGATATCATGACAGTTGGATTGTGGTGTAGTGGTATTAATGTGGTTAAAACAGGGGAAATGCATTACTTTTAAAACAAGAGAGGGGATATAGAAATAGAAAGTAAGAAACCAAAACCCAAAAAAAGACAATCCAAACTCATAGGTGACATAAAGCCCCATTTCAACTGAACAAAAAGTGCAGGAACGGAACGGAGCGTTATGGAGCGGTACGGCAAAGCGTGACCGGCCAAATCCGGTACCCATTTCCACTGCAGAAAGAAGCTTTAAAAGTAGGCGGGGCTTAGAGCTCCGCAGATATGTGACGTTACATCAGTCGTCTCAGCCTGGAGGCAGATCTGGATCTTATTAATCCTCTGTTGTTGTTGTTGTTTACATCCTCCACTTTGCACTTGTTGTTTAGTTACCGTATTTTCCGCACTATAAGGCACCTAAATACCTCAAATTTTCTCAAAAGCTGCCAGTGCGCCTTATATATGGAAGAATTGCTCTACTCAAGACTGCTATTTGACAGCTGAACAACCAGAAGCTTTTATTTTGACAACTCTAACTTCACAACCGGATCTTCAGAGCGGACGACACTCCACACAACACATTCATCACTCATGGTTGCACACCAACATTCTAACAAACCAAAATAAACTAGATGAAATAATGACTCCCTAAACTGGGGAACAAAAACACATAAACACAATCAACACAACACCAAGCCCAACAACAACCCACAATAACCTCCAACAACACAAAACATGAATTCCCATCATGCCTTGCATCCTGAGCTCCTCAGTGCAGCCGACAGCTGCAATGAATTATGGGAGTTTCTGTTTGTGGTGTTTTAAATGCAATTATTGGGGGTTATATTTGGTTTGTGGTGTCGGTAATAATTGTGTTGTGTTGTGTTTTTGTTGCTTAGTTCATGTAGTTTAGTTTATTACCGGTAGTTGTAAGTTGTCAACCAGCAGTGAAGAAGGTTTTGTGTGTAGTGTCCTCCTGGCATAGGCTGCAGGTAGGACTATCAAAATAAAGTGTGTGCACCTCTCTGGGTGTTAGAATCAGTGGAAAATGTAACCTAATGGCTTTGAGCTATAAAGGTTATGACCACTGGTCTATTCCATGCGCCTTATAATGCGGTGCGCCTTATATATGAACAAAGTTGTAAATTATGTCAATCAATGTAGGTGTGCCTTATAATCCGGTGCGCCTTATAGTGCGGAAAATACGGTAACCTTTATTTTTTGCAGCCACAGAGCTACAACCACAACTCCCATGTTGGTCCTGAGAGAGCAAACGCTCCGGCGACTTGCCCCGCACCCGAGTGTGCCCTGGCTGGCCGCAGCACAGAGCTGCGCCGGTGCGCTGCACGGGAGCACTGGAAGGGAATTGCTTCTAGACCTCACCCCGGCAGAACAGCGAGACCTCCATCACCTGACGACAGCACTGCAGAGGCGGTTTGGGCAGCACCGTTCCACTGACCACAGCAGAGAGCAGCTGGCCAGTCGCTGCCGACAGGAGGGTGAGAGCCTGGGCACCTTTGCAGCAGATGTGCAACTGTACGCCCAACAAGGGTACAGTCACTTTGAAACAGCTGTCCAGGAGGAGCTGGCCCTCCACGCCTTCTTACTGGGGCTTCAACCTGAGCAGTTACATCAGCATGTTCGCCTGTCGTTGCCCCATTCCCTCACTGAGGCACTGCATGTAGCTGAATGGGCTGAAGTGGTGCTCTCCCCAATACCAGTGCAACCAAAACACCTGACTTCAAGATCCTTTGCCAGGATGGCTGCCTTTGAGGAGACTGAGGAGACTGAAGAGGTCTGCCAAGCCATGCCACTGCCATTTCAGTCCTGGGGAAGGCCTTCACCCTTCAAACGTGCATCTCGACCAAGTGCTGCTACCGTTGTGACGAGCCTGGACACATTGCACGTGAATGCCCAGCTCCTGCCCCAAAAGCAAAGATGACGGGAAATGACCGTGGGGTGGCTCAGTGAGGGGACTGCCACTCCAGTCCCCACTACCCCTCCAAGGGAAGTGTACGCTGGTGGGCCGCTGTGGCCACACAAAAGGATTGTACCTGGACTGCCAACTTGATGGTCAACCCTGCCTGGCTTTGATAGACACTGGGTCGACAATCTCTTTGGTACGACCAGGCACCAATCCTGATGTCACCAACCAACCTCCCGTGGCCTGGACCCCAATCAACACCCAACTGATGACAGTGACCAGCGGAAGGTTCAGAATGGAAGGGAGGAAGGTGTTGACAGTCCAGGTTGGGGACCAGAAGGTGGTACATGAGTTTTGGCTTGCCAACATCCAGGACCCATGCATCATCGGCTTGGACCTACTGAGGCACTAGGGAGCCCAAATTGGCGTGATGAAGAAATCTGTCACCCTTGGCATAGAGACTGTAGACCTTCAGTCTGGTCGGGCAAGGAATTCCAAGCCAAGTGGACGACGCCACTCAGCTGCAGCCCAACCAGTCTCAAGTCCATGTGCTCCAACACCTCCTACAGAGCCAGTGGGTACTCCATCTGCTGAGGCCACCGAGGCTATACGTCAGCTATGGCAGTGCAGCAGTGCCAGCCTCAACCCACAGCAGAGCTACAAGCTGAAATGCCTTCTTGATGGTTATGGGGACATTTTTGCTGCAAGAGATGACGACTGCAAACAGACTTGACTGGGTCAGCACACCATTGAGACTGGCTGCGCTCAACTCGTCCAACTCCGCCCCCATCAGCTTGCCCTCTCTAAATGACATTAAGTGGAGCAAAGGATTTGGGAGATGCTTGCTGCTGGGGTGATTGAGCCATCAAATAGCCCATGGGCAGCCCCAGTTGTCTTGGTGATGAAGAAGAACGGCACCTGGCGGTTCTGTTTGGTTTATTGTCGTCTCAATGCAGTCACCAAAAAGGACTCCTACCCCCTCCCTCGCATTGATGACGCCCTTGACAACGTCGCAGGCTCCAGTTGGTTTAGCTCCTTAGCCCTCCGCAGGCACTGGCAGGTGCAACTAGACCCTGAGGTAAGGCCAAAGACTGCTTTCACTCTCGGTCAAGGACTATGGCAGTTCCGGATCATTTCATTTGGATTATGCAATGCACCAGCCACATTTGAGCGGCTGATGGAGAGGGTACTTGCTGGTGTGCCTCGGAGCCGCTGTGTGGTCTACCTTGACGACCTGCTTGTGCATGCTGCAGACTTTGATGGAGCTCTCTGCAATCTGCAGGAGGTCTTCAATGCCATCCACCTGGCTGGGTTATGACTGAATCCTTCAAAATGCCGTCTGCTGTCATGGGAAACTGAGTTCCTAGGTCATGTTGTCAGTGCTCGTGGTGTCGCCAATGACCCTGCAAAGGTGGTTTCTGTCCGAGATTGGCCGACACCTGCCAATGTTGGTGAGCTGCGGAGCTTCCTGGGGTTGGCTTCCTATTACCGGAGGTTTGTCCTAGGCCTCGCCACCATTCTCAGCCCACTGCACCGCCAAAAGCCAGCCATTCCACTGGGATGACAACTGTACAGCAACCTTTACAGAGCTCAAAACAGCACTCACTGAAGCACCAGTATTGGCGTACCCTGACGGTCAGCAGCCCTTCATTGTGGATACAGATGCTCGTAATGTGGGTGTTGGGTCTGTTCTCTCCCAGCACGGAGAAGACGGCGAATGTGTGGTGGCCTTGTTCCGCCGTGCACTGAGCAGGGCTGAAAATAATTACTGTGTGACTTGCCGTGAGCTACTGGCAGTTGTTCTGGCCCTGCACCAGTTTCGGCCATATCTGCAAGGGAGCCACTTCCTCCTCCGCACTGACCATGCCTCACTCACCTGGCTTATGAACTTCAAGAACCTTGAGACTAGGTGGCTCGCTGGCTAGAGGCTCTCCAGGGGTATGACTTTGAGATCCAGCACCGCCCTGGACAGCTTCACAGCGATGCTGATGCCCTCTCATGCCATCCATGTGAAGCAGTGGAATGTCACTACTGCGTGCACCAGGAAGAGTGGAGTCAAGAGGTGCAGAGCATGGCAGCTGCACGCTTCTTCGATGATGCGGAGGGGTGGACCACACTGACCACTAGGCAGCTGAAGTGACAGCAGGAGGCTGATGCAACCTTGGCATTGGTGAAACGCTGGCTGGAGGTAGGGCAGCAACCAAAGTAGACTAAAATGTCAGCCCTGGGTCCCAAGATAAAGGCCTATCACTCCCAATGGGGTAACTTTGTTGTCCATGATGGCATAATGTACAGACGCTGGCAGGCACCAAGATGGGGAACTGATCTCCTACAGCTGCTGGTGCCCCAGGCCCTGCATGCCCAAGTTCTTCAGGTTGTCCATGGCTCGGTGGGGGCGGGGCACTACGGGAATGCAAAGACCCTCCACCGGCTCTGTGGGCGTTTCTATTGGCCGAGCTGCTGACGAGATGTGGAGCTACATGTTCATTATTGTGATGCCTGCACTGCCCAGAAAGGACCAACCCAGTGCTCCCATGCACCACTGCAGCCGTACTTGGTGGAGGCCCCAATGGAACGGATAGAAGTAGACATCCTTCTATCCGCTGCCGGAATCGGTGACTGGGCCTTCCCAACTGCTATGTTCTAGTAGCCATGGAATATTTCACCAAGTGGCCAGAAACATATGTGGTTCTGGACCAGAGTGCCATCACCACGGCAGAGAAGTTGGTGGAAGAGATGTTTGCTCGATTCGGGGTTCCCGAAGAGCTCCATAGTGACTAGGGGCGGACTTTGAGTCCCAGGTCTTCGGTGAGGTCTGCAGACGGCTGGGAGTGAGCAAGACCAGAACAACTCCCCTCCATCCACAGAGTGATGGTCTAGAGCAATTTAACCGCACCCTGGCCACCCAGCTTGCCATTCATGTGCAGTGAACATCAGAGAGACTGGGGCCGCCACCTGCCCCTTGTCCTGTGGTCCTATCGGTCTGCTGTCCAGGAATCCAGCCGGTGCACGCCTGCAGGTCTCATGTTTGTGAGAGAGCTCCAAACACCGGTGGACGTGGTCTTCGGTGCACCCCCAGAACGTGAGATTGCCGGTGGGAAAGAGATGGACTACTTCCGCAGACTGAGAAAGTGCCTGCATTTGGTGCATGACTATCCTCGCCAAGCCCAGGCTGACTCTGGTAAGCTCCGGCAGAAGAGGGTCTACAACACCCGCTGTAGAGGGAACCCCTTCATGCCAGGAGATAAGGTATGGCTGTACTGTCCAGTCTGCAAAAAGGGGATTTCCCCCAAACTTTGGAGCCACTGGCAGGGGCCTGGAGAAGTGGTTTGCCGCTTGTCTGACGTGGTTTACCAGGTGTGGATGCCTGGCAGAGGTCGCATGGTGGTGCTGCACCAGGACAGGCTCTTGCTGTACCGTTCCCTTGCCTCACATGCCACTGAGGGTGGGAACGGTGGTGTTACCCCACACCCAGAGCCCAGACAAACTGATTCTTCAACTGGGACAACTACTGACAGTCCTGAACGGTCGGCAATGCCGTCGGCCCCGACACCTGCAGGACTTTGTGTTGGGTGATGGGGTCGCAGAGGACGGCTGACCCCCTCAGGTGGGGGCTATGTAGCGATCATGGAGCTGCTCACTGCAGTGCATGATGAGAGTTCGGTTTATCATGTGTTGCCAGAGGTTATTAACCCTCTGAGGCCGGCGGTCGCACCGGTGCGTCATAATCACATGACCGTTTGAAAAGGCAGTAGCGTCACAACACAGCGTCATCTGGTCCACTGTTTCAATCTGTGTCGAAAGTGCAGATATAAAACTACAAGCTCGTTTTTATATTATGTTGATTACTTAGCCCAACGAAAAGTGGAGATATGAGGAAAACTGTGTGCGTGTTTTTCCGCGACATTTTAGTGCGTGTCAGGTGCCGAAGACCGGTCAGGAGTGAAAGTGAAAGTAGCTCAGCAGCAAAAAAAACATCCAAGCTCCGTACGTTCATCAAGGACAGGACTCCAACGGATGACATACTCAACGAAAGTCTCAGACAATGGCGGTGCTGGATGAGGAGGTTCTGGAAGAGGGACCATCATGGGAGGACAAGCCCCTACATGGGATGTACCACCGGAACTTAACTGAAGTGGCTGATCTCAAGAAGTCCTACCAATGGCTAGAGAGGGCTGGCCTACAGGAGAGTACAGAGGCCCTCATCCTGGCTGCACAGGAGCAGGCTCTGAGCACCAGAGCCATAGAAGCCCAGATCTACCACACCAGACAAGACCCAAGGTGTAGACTGTGCAAAGAGGCACCTGAGACAATCCAGGACATAACTGCAGGGTGCAAGATGCTGGCTGGGAAAGCTTACATGGAACGCCATAACCAAGTGGCTGGCATAGTGTACCCAAACATCTGTGCGGAGTATGGTCTGGAAACCCCAAGGTCACAGTGGGAGACCCCCCCAAAGGTGGTGGAGAATGACCGATGAAGATCCTGTGGGACTTCCAGATCCAGACAGACAGCATGGTAATGGCGAACCAAGCAGACATCGTGGTGGTTGATAAAGGTCAGAGGAAAGCCGTGGTGGTGGATGTAGCAATACCAAGTGATGGGAACATCAGAAAGAAGGAACATGAGAAGCTTGAGAAATACCAAGGGCTCAGAGAGGAGCTGGAGAGGCTTGGAAGGTGAAGGTGACAGTAGAGCCCTCGGGGCAGTAACCCCCAAACTGGAGGAGTGGCTCCAGCAGATCCCTGGAACAACCTCGGACATCTCAGTCCAGAAAAGTGCAGTACTTGGAACAGCAAAGATACTGCGCAGGACCCTCAAGCTCCCAGGCCTCTGGTAGAGGACCAGGACCCTCAAGCTCCCAGGCCTCTGGTAGAGGACCCGAGCTTGGAATAGAAAAACAGGTGACCGCCCGCGGAGGGCGAGAGGGCAATTTATATATATATATATATATATATATATATATATATATATATATATATATATATATATATAAATACATAGTGGTATGAAAAAGTTTGGGCACCCCTGTAAATTTTCATGATTTTCCTTTATAAATCATTGGTTGTTTGGATAAAAAATTCCAGTTAAATATATCTTATAGGAGACAAACACAGTGATATTTGAGAAGTGAAATAAAGTTTATATGATTTACAGAAAGTGTGCAAGAATTATTTAAACAAAATTAGGCATGTGCATAAATTTAGGCATCACAAAAGAAAAATGACTCAATATTTTGTGCATCCTCCTTTTTCAGAACTAACAGCCTCTAAACACTTCCTATAGCTTCCAGTTAGACTCTGGATTCTGGTGGAAGGAACCACCACATGGTTCCCTGATAATGGAGGTCAAGGGTCACTGAGGTTACCAAACCAAATTTGAGTTCCAATAATTAGTGCTAAAGGTACCACTGTACATATAATACACACAGACACACTGCTAAAAAATAAATAAATAAAGGGGACACTAAAGCAATGCATCTTAGATCTCAATTAATGAAATATTGCAGTTGAAAGTCTTTATTCAATAGAGCAAAATAACATAAAAATTATTAATGTAAATCAAAATGACTATCCCATAGAGGTCTGGATTTGGAATCCTATCAAAATAAAAGCGTAGAATCACATTGCGTGCTGATCCAATGTCAGGTAAAATTCTTCCAGACCAGTCAGAATGAAGCTCAGTCATGTGTGTGGCCTACACCTCCAACACCTCCAACACCTGTGCATGCTTCTGATGAAGGGGGAGGTTCTCCTGAGGGACGGCCTCCCACACTGTGATCAAAGCATCAGTAACTTCTGGACAGTCTGTGGAGCAACGTGTGATTGGTGGATGGAACCAGTCATGATGTCTCGATGTCATCTATTGAACTGAGGTCTGGGGGATGGGCAGGCCAGTCCAGAGCATCAATACCTTCGTCATGAAGAACTGTTGACACACTTCAGCTACATGAGGCCTGGCATTGTCCTGCATCAGAAGGAACCCAGGTTCCACTGCAGCAGCATCTGGTCTCACACTGGGCCTGAGGATCTCATCCTGGTACCTCATGGCAGTCAGGGTTCCTCTGGCTAGAACATGGAAGCTGTGGGCCATCCAAAGAAATGCCTCCCCACACCGTTACTGACCCAGCGCCAAACCGCTTATGCTGGGGGATGTTGCTGCAGCAGAACGTTCTCCATGGCTCATGCTGGAGGATGGTGCTGCAGCAGAACGTTCTCCACGGTTCATGCTGGAGGATGTTGCTGCAGCCGAACGTTCTCCACAGTGATGAAGGACGTTGGTGCAGCAGAACATTCTGCATGCCGTCTCCAGACTCTGTCACATCTCTCACATGTGCTCAGTGAGAACCTTCTCATCAGTGAAGAACTCAGGGCTCCAATGGCCAATCTGACAATATTGCTGTTCTCTGGCCAATGCCAATGGCCCTGCAGGGTGTTGGGCTGTAAGAACAGCTCCCCCTGGTGGACGAGGGCCCTCATAGCACCCTGGTGAAATCTGTTTCTGACAGTTTGAGCAGAAACATCACATCACAAAGGAGGAAGTAGCGGTCCTGCTGCTGGCTTGTTGCCCTCCTACCCCCCCTCCATGTCTCCTGGTGTCCTGGCCTGTCTCCTGGTATGTCCTCCATGCTCTGGACACTGTTCAGGGAGACACAGCAAACCTTCTTGCAACATCTCACTGATGTACCCAGTTGGATGAGCTGCATAACCTGAGCAACTTGTTGGTTGTCGACACGCCTCCTGCTCCTCCAGGACTGAAACACTAACAACGTTCTAAAGTCACCACAACATCAGCCAAAAACCAGGAGAACAGGGTCATGGTTTGTGGTCACCACCTGCAGAACCTCTCCCTTATAGGAATTGTCTTGATAATCACCAATCATTTCTTCATGTTGTCTGTTTTGTTTACACAACAGGTGAAATTGACTCACAATGAATGTTACTTCCTGCTGGACAGGTTAGTTTCACAGCAGTGTGATATACTTGGAGTTACACACACACACACACACACACACACACACACACACACACACACACACACACACACACACACACACACACACACACACACACACACACACACACACACACACACACACACACACACACACAAGAACAATGAGCTTCTCGTGGACTGAGATGGATTGTTATTACGGTGACTGTCAAAATAAAACCACCAAGTTGGATTGTTAGATTGTTATATATATTAGGGCTGCTTCCTCCTCCTGGTCACAACTGTTTGTAATTGTCATCAGTGTGTGTATTTAATTCCCCTCTCTTGTAGCTCTGGTTGCCAGTTCGTCTGCATTCTGACACCATTCATACCCGCCATTTTTTCCTTGTGTTGCCTTTGTGTTTTGACCTTCTGCCTGCCCGACTTTGCCTACCCGACACAATTCCCTGTAGTCCTGGGTCTCCCCTGGCTTCAACAGCACAATCCCAGTATTGATTGGGTGACGGGACATGTAAGGAGCAGGGGGTCCCGGTGCAAAGATTACTGTCTGTCCTCTAAGAACTCCACCCAGCTCACCACTGTTTACCTGGCAACCATCTGTAACGCCCTCCCCGGACCTCGAGAACATCCCGGCCTGCTATCACAATCTCTTGGAGGTGTTTTCTAAGAGCCGGGTTACCTCTCTGCCTCCACACAGGCCCTATGACTGCGCCATCGACCTGCAGCCTGGTGCCCCAATTCCTTGGGGGCCGTCTTTACTCTCTGTCAAAGCCGGAGCAACAGGCAATGGACGACTACATCAAGGCCTCCCTGGAAGCAGGTATTATCAGATCATCTTCTTCACCTGCAGGAGCAGGGTTTTTCTTCGTCTCGAAGAAGGATGGGTCTTTGAGACCTTGCATTGACTATCGAGCCCTCAACGCCATAACTGTTAAGAACCGCTATCCTCTGCCACTTATGACATCTGCATTTGAGCTCCTCAGAGGCACTAACTGTTTTTCCAAACTGGACCTAAGGAATGCTTATCATTTGGTTTGCGTTTGTGATGGCGATTAATGGAAGACAGCCTTCAATACCTCCTCCAGCCACTTTGACTATCTGGTTATGCCCTTTATGCCCTGGTTATGCCCACTCCACTGTGTAACGCACCTGCCACCTTTCAGGCCCTAATCAACGATGTCCTTAGGGACTTCCTCAACTGTTTTGTTTTTGTCTACCTGGATGACATTCTTGTGTTTTCCCCAGATCAGGAGACTCACATCCAGCATATGAGACTGGTCCTCTCTCGCCTCCGGGAAAACAACCTATTTGTTAAAGTGGAGAAATGTGAGTTTCAGGTTCCCTCAACATCATTCCTCGGTCTGATCATTTCCCTAGGACACATCAGGATGGACCCTGCCAAGGTCAGCGCTGTCGCCTCATGGCCCACTCCAGAGAACCGCAAACAACTATAGCGCTTCCTTGGCTTCGCCAATTTTTACAGGAAGTTCATTAAAGATTTCAGTACGGTTGCAGCCCCATTGCACAGACTCACCTTCACTGTTTCTCCATTCTCATGGACCCCTGAGGCTGACCAGGCATTCAAGAACCTCCAGACAGCTTTCTGCTCGGTCTCGATTCTCGCTCAACTGGATCCCGAGAGGCAATTTGTGGTGGGGTTCGATGCCTCAGATTTGGGCGTGGGGACAGTGCTGTCACAAAGGTCAGTTTCGGATGGACGTCTTCACCCGTGTGCGTTCTTTTCTCGTCACCTTTCAGATTCTGAGAGGAATTACTGTGTGGGAGACAGGGAGCTGCTGGCCATTAAGTTGACCCTCGAGAAATGGTGGCATTGGCTTGAGGGCTCTACCCAACCCTTCATCGTGTGGACAGACCACAAAAACCTCAAGTATCTGAGAACAGCAAAGAGATTAAATGCGTGGCAAGCCCACTGGAGTTGGTTTTTCGTGCGCTTGAACTTTTCTGACATTCAAACCGGGAGAGAAGAACACCAAACCTGATGCGCTCTCTCGCATCTACGAGGAGGGGGAGGCCACCGCCTAATCTGAGTCTGTCATCCCCTCAGCCAAGATCATCGAGGCTGTCCTATGGGAAGCGGAGCAGCGAGTGTCGGATGCTCGCGTGGGACAGCAGGTATCTGATAACATCCCTGATAAACGCTTGTTTGTTCCACGAGAGCTCCGTTCCCAGGTCCTCCAATGGGCTCATGCTTCTCAGCTGGCGGTCCACCTGGGGGTCAGTCGGACATTGGTCTCGGTCCAACAACATTTTTGGTGGCCTAAACTGCGAGCGGACATCAGGGAGAATGTGGCAGCCTGTCCTGAGTGCTCCCGTTGCAAGTCTTGTAATTCACCCCCTGCAGGAAATCTCCTCCCTCTGTCTGTCCCTTCTCGTCCCTGGTCCCACATCGCCTGGGATTTCGTCACTGGACTTCCCAAATCTCATGGCAAAACCACCGTCCTAACTGTTGTTGACCGTTTTTCTAAGATGGTTCATTTCGTTCCCCTCACTAAACTACCCTCTGCCAAAGAGACCACTGAATTAGTCCTCCTTCATGTTTTCTGGCTTCACGGTCTCCCTCAGGATCTGCCCTGGTTTGGCGGTGCCGCAGGGTCTGGATCCAAGCCCGCCAGCATCTTCTCCGAGCGGCGGCGTCTCATAAGATCTACGCTGACCGTCGTCGCTCAAAGGCACCCATCTACCGGCCAGGGCAGCGCATGTGGCTTTCCACAAGGAACCTCCGACCCCAGGGACCATCACGCAAGTTAACCCCATGATTCATTGGCCCTTTTACCATTTCCAAAGTAATCCACCCCGTGGCTGTTCGTCTCCAACTCCCCAGGAACATCAGGATCCATCCCTCTTTCCATGTTTCCCACATCAAACCCACCGCCGAATGCCCCCTGGTTCCCGCTTCAAAACCCCCTCCACCCCCCCCCGGACACTGAACAGCGGAGAGACAGTTTATACTGTCCGCAAGCTCCTGGTGGTCTGGTGTCAGTGGAAGGGGTTGCCATTTCCTTGTGGACTGGGAGGGATATGGGCCAGAGGAGCGCTCATGGTCCCGGCAAGTAACATTCATGACCCCTCCCTCATCCAAGAGTTTTATGACACCCACCCGGACCTGCCTGGGCTGTCAGGAGCCGACTTGTCCTCCTGGATTTCCTCCTCTATCGCCTGTACTGGTTTTGACCTTTGACTGCCTGACTTTGCTTCTGCTGTGGTTTTTATAATAAACACTTTTGAACTGAGCTTCTTGTCTGCGTGCAATTGAGTTCACGAACACTGACAAATGATTCCTCGAGTTATCCAAGTAGTTCGATTACTAAAATACCTTTAGGCAAAATTGTCTGACTCGATGCTTCGTGTAAGCCACTTCTACTTTTTATGACGTCGTGACGGAGACGAGCGACAGGGAAAGCAAAGAAAACTGCATAAACTGCCGAAAGTGTGGGACTTTAATTAGTGTCGCACAATATATATGTCACTCAGCCAGCGTTCGCTCTCTCGCAAACATCAAAGTTGCGGCGTAACATCGGCAAGCTGCCGTTTCCTCTCGGAAACAACACGAAAGTTGCGAACCCGCTCGCGCCTTAATCCCACCACTAAATAAGTAAAACACAACTTCTACATACACCCTGTGTACTTAAATGTTAAAAAGCTCAGCAATTTTCACACAGATGTACTTACATTCAATATCTAAATACACAAATAGTCAAAAATTGGGATCAGTTTGCCAAATTCTTGGTAAAATCAATCTGTGCAAACACTGACTTCCTTAAACTACGTGAGGTTCGGCTCCACCGGACCCCGTGGAGAGCAGATCCGTCTGCCCCACCATGTCAATCAAGCCTAGGGATAATGGTGTCGCTTCCTGTGACCATCACTGGCGTGGTGACAGCGGCGTGTTACTCACTGCCAAGCGTCATGAATCACCACAGATAACTTTAATGTTGTCATTGTGTGTCTGTCTGAGGCCTCGTGCTTCAGCAATCATCCCCGACGTCTTCATGCAAACATCAGCTTTGAGACTGTTAACTGATGTAATGCGCCCATTCATTTGGACTTTTCAGTTTGCTCATGCAAAGAAAACTGAAGATAAACTTGTTTGGTTTTCGCACAGCTTTTTGTTCTTCAGAAGCCTCCCTGCAGTGAAACTATACAAAACATTCAAGAAAAAACTATTTTCTCATTTCTCATAGCGATAAAAGCATAATGATTTTGTGGTTTTCGATGATATAGTGATGTAATTCGGACAAAGCAAAAGCAACATGATAAATGTTTCAAGCGCCTGTCAACAAGTGGATTTAAATCCACCTACATGGAAGTTCGGTTTAATCACTCATTCCTCCAGCAGATTGCATCCTGCTGAAAATGAAACTTTATTAATTTCATGAAACTGAAATAACACAAATAAAATATACATCAGCACCTTGCAATATGAAATAAATGTATACAGAAAGGCTTAGCTTCACACAAAGGCTAATCGGTGCACTTTAGCGATCTTTTTATAGGCTATTTTGAAGGTGGAGACAAGATTTAAACATACAGGAGAAGCAGAGTTGGATCTTTATCTGGAGGCTTTCAGGCTTTCCAGTGATATGTCTCTTTTCTTTTTTCTCTCTGTCTCTCTGACTGACGGCTTCTGCATAATACATCGCAATGCCTTCAAAATAAACTACAAGTAAACAGCTGCTGACAGCGCAGAAATTATTTTTAACCTTTTATGAAAAACACGAAATACTTTTACGAAGGGCACAACATTGATGATTAAAGACAGTATTAGCATTCCACAAATCTGCGTGACCCATTTTTTAAGAAGCTGCTGGACTCAGCAACTTCCTGCGCCGTTGCTTCAGCTCGTACAGATTAAAGATGGGGAAACATGAAAGTGTACCCTCTTTCCTCTGATCACTCACAGCTTCACTCATCTGATGTTTGACTTTAAAAGCTATTTTTATCCATCCCACACCTGTCTGTGTGGAGAACGCATGCAGAAATACTGATGGACAGGAACCATCAATGTAATCTAAAAACTAAAATTACTGTAAATCATGACATCACCCAGAGCTTTATTGATTAGCTGTTAATTTAAATGTATTAAACTTTAGAGAAACGATATAATATAGCAGGAACTATTTATCCACATGGATCCTCCTCACTTCCACAGACGAGACTGAGATTACGGATTCAACTCTTCCTATTGGGTTATTCCACCCCACAGATCGGCCAACAACATTTAGAAGAAAACCATCTGGGTCAGTTCAGGGGAAGCGAATGAGATATTCATGCCGCTTTAGATCCCATTTATATGCCAATTGGAGAAAATCTAATCCACCACGCCATACAGTCTTAGGAGTGGTGATATTTTTAGAATCGCCCAGTGGGAATTAAAGGGCCTACTCTCAAAATGTCAAGAAGCATGGTGTGTTTCTTTTTGTGTGTGGAACCACACAAGAAGTTCTTTAACGCTTTGACAGAGACAGACAGAGAAAGATTTTAGGTCTGAGATCAGTTCGGTGAAGTCTTTATGTCTTATACTAACATTATCAGTAAGAGAAAACATGAAACTTAAATTGGATTCTTCCCATCAAATAAAAGCTGTGAGTGGTATACATTTAACCCTTTCAGGTCACTGATTTAAAACAAAAATTTCTTTCATGACTTTCTAAAGTTAACATGTTATTTTACTTTATAAATTAATTTATAAGTGTGAAACTGGCCGTAATGCCACCAGTCAGTTTAGAACAAAAACATTTTTTTTTTCCGAGGATACATATTATTGAGTCCTAAAAACAACTATGTTTGGGTGTAATAAAAAAAAACAACACATTATTTTCACTTACTCTAACTAATCAATTTGATTTAGTGTTAATCGTGTGAGTTAATCACAAGAATTTAGAGTTAATAATGTCAGTTTAGAGTGAATAATGTGAGTTTGATTTGAGTCGTGTGAGTTAAGATTTAAACTAGGGATGGGGCCGATCCGATCCAGTATTGGTATCGGGTTCTGATATGAACGTAATTTTACGGATCGGAAATTTCTGATCCAACCTGCGGAGGTTTCCGATCCATGAAGCTTCATCTGTGCTTCTGCTGAAATGAGTCCACAGTGTTTCACTGCCGGCTGCTCTACTTGCTGCAAAATGTGGACTGAATTTCCTGAATGGATGCAGGGCTCAATGAGAAGTGGAGTAATGAGTCAGAAAATCCATTCCACAGTTTGCAGCCAGCTTACCATGCTAGGGAAGTAGTACTATCCATGCTATCTGACTTTTCACGACAACATGTCACTGTTTGGACGGATTTTATGCTCAAAACACTGCAAAGTATCGACGTGAATGTTTGTAAAGGTGGTGTACAGTGAGGAGGACGCTCTGCCGCCAGACGTCACTGTTTTAAAACGCCAGCTCGCTGAGGAGAACAGCTCATTCCTCCGAGGTAGCAGGAGATTCACACCTCCTTGAAGCTGCGTCCTCCTCCACGCTAAACTCACTGAAAGTAGTCCCAGTCATTTGTGCCGCATGAGAGCTGGAACAATTGCAGTTTGTGCTGCGTCGCTAAAGAATTTCTCCAGGAATTAATAAAGTGATTGTGAGGTTTTAAAGATAGAACTAGTTTATTACGAGATGATGACATCATGCAGACCTCCACATTGACCAAAGTGAACAAAAATAGTTTGTACTATTTTGTTTTCTAACCTTATACTACCCTCAAGTTGTCTTTTGAGAGAATGCAGGCATGCATTCATACATTTATTACTTTACTGTAGAGAGGAGTTTATTACAGCCTCATAAAATCAACAATAATGATAATAATATTAAAGCAAACAGAACTCTGGTATCAGAATATCTATCGGCAGATATTCAAATTCTGGTATCGGGCTCGTATCGGTAGTGAAAAAACCTGGATCGGTGCATCCCTAATTTAAACATTCATGTGAGTTTACAGTTAATATTTTGAGTTGAGATTGTCATTGAGTGATTTGTGGTTTCCTTGTGTCTGCTTGGTGTGTGTTCAGAGAGGGAACGCTGCGTCCCGGCGACCGCCTCCTCAGCGTGGATGGCGTCCCACTGCACAACGCCAACCACAGCGACGCCCTCAGCATGTTGGCTCAGTGCGGACAGGAGGCCCTTTTCCAAATCGAGTACGACGTCACCATCATAGGTGAGCGTCAACACACGCTCATGCTGATCTCTGAAAGTTCTCTGAAAGTTTGTTGGTTGTGTTTTTGAGGTGTCTGCGCTCTTCGGCGCTGCCTCACGCTAAGCTCTGCTCTAAAGAAGTGAACCCCAGTGCCTGGCTAAGCATCACTGCTTGGTTTGGTTTTGGGTGCCTGTCGACTTTATTTGCTGCCTCCTCTCCGTCAGACACGATGACAAACGCCTCCGGCCCACTCTTAGTGGAGATCGCCAAAGCACCGGGCGCTACGTTAGGCATCACGCTCACCTCCGCCAGCCATCGAAACAAACAGGTTATTGTCATCGACCGGGTCAAACCTGGCAGCGTAGTGGACAGGTACACACACACACACACACACACACACACACACACACACACACACACACACACACACACACACACACATGCTCTCATTAGCACGACAAACTGAAATATTCATAAATACAAACAGCATGCTCTTGTGTACAGTATGTCACATTTTCTGTGTTCATTTTTTTGTCTTGTTCATTGGTGTTAAAGGTGACACAGCACATACGCTACGATACAGTTCACCTAAGGCTTCGTTTATCTGACAACATTTTCTGTCGTGGATCGTGGGGAACCCAAACGCAGACTCAGACTCAGATCAGGTTGAAAGAAGGCGTACAAAACCAGAAGGGAGATCCAAAGTCAAGTTGTCAAAAATCCAGGCAGAGGTCAAGGGAAAAAACACGGAGAGGCTGGAGTCATGAGAATGAACTACAATGATAATCGAGCACTGAGACAAGAGAAAGAAGGGCTTAAATACACAAGGGGAGGGCAGAGGGGTGACATACAGTACATCAACACTAATCAGAAACACATAGAGGGAGTGAGAACAAGAAGAGTAAAGCCCCGTTTCCACCGCACAATAGTGTGGGGATGCGTCCCCACACTATTGTGCGGTGCGGCAAAGCGAAGCCGGAGCTCGGCTCCGGTACCCGTTTCCACCGCAGAGAGGAGCTAACCCTAACCCTAACCCTAACAGAAAAGAAAGTCGTCAGAGCTAGATCTTATGAATCCTCTGTTGTTGTTTACATCCTCCACTTTGCACTTGTTACAATAGTTAACTGTTATTTTTTGCAGCGGCAAAAAAAACGGTTATTTTTTGTAGTGGTTATTTTTTGCAGCGGCAGCGCTGCAGCTGCAACTTCTGTGTTTGTTCTGAGAGAGCGAACGCTCCGGCGACTTGCCCAGCACTTTCACCCCGATTAGCTGAGGTGCAGACATGGGAGTCTTGAGAAACCACAGAC
This sequence comes from Blennius ocellaris, assembly GCF_963422515.1. NCBI lineage: Eukaryota > Metazoa > Chordata > Actinopteri > Blenniiformes > Blenniidae > Blennius > Blennius ocellaris. Next base: position 31,506,792 of record NC_137653.1, on the reverse strand, counting down.
CCTCGGCGCGGCGTACATCAGAATCAGAATTTCTTTATTGTCATTGTAACAGGTACAACGAAATTTCATAGAAAGTTTTTGGGAAAGAAGGACAACATGAGGTGAGGAGAGGACAAAAAAAAGGCAGACGTGCCTTCGTTCCACACTCACATCCAGGAGAGTTGAAGACAAAACACCAGCCTTGGCGACTGGGTGTCTGGGAGTCCGAAATGTAGATTAGGTTTGGTTTCGTTCAGCTTTATCTGTCTCTGGTCTCCAATGCTGCTCCAATTGTGGCAAGATTTTAGCTTCCCAACCGAGTTCGAATATCCTCCAAGATCGATCCAATTTCGCGTAAACGTTCAAGAGTCGTACTCTTGAGGTCGTTTATCACATGAGTCTGAGCGTTCAAAGCTCGGCACAGTCCTTCAGTGACGATAGGCAGCCTTCCCAATGCAGCTGCTAGCGTCTTCTCAACTTTGAGATAGATCAGAAAGCCTCCAGCCCCAATCAGCAGCACACCTGCTATCATGAATCCCAATATGTAGAGGTCATCCAGGTCCTCCATGGAAAGAATGGCCAAACACAGTGACCTCCAGGAACCCCAGGAATCCAGCATGTATCTGGCTGCAAACGTCCCATCGGGACATGCGGGCTCTCCTTTGCCCGATCGATCGCATTGAGAGACCAGCTGATCAGTTCCATGGTTCCGGTTAAATTCCGATGGGGGTGTGAAGAGAGGCTCTTGTTAGATCTGACACGAGACAGTACAAGACGGGAGCAGCAAGCAGGGAAGACGAGGGGGAGAGGAGAGAAGAGAGAAGCGTCCACCTTCGCTGAGAGCCACAGTAGAAGCGGCGAACATCTGTGTTTTCTGTTCAAACACAAGGCAGAGGCGCGCACGAGTGCCGTGGAGCACCGCACGCACCTCTGCCTCGCGTTGGAACAGAAAACACAGCGGAGCTGCCTGAGCGCGATCAGCGCCGGAGCCGAAAGCTCAAGGCTCCCGTGTCCTGGACGCACACCCACGTCACGGCAAACAGAAAGCCGCGATACAAAGTCCCAAGCCCCACATAAACACTAAAGTTGAGCACCAAAGAAAAGAAAAGGAAAAAATTAAAACAACCAGAGCACAGCTGACCACACTGACAGCAGAGGATTCATCCAGCCAGCACATTAAAATATTGAGGGTCTGTAGTAAATCACTGACCAATCAGCAGACAGCTCCTCAAACTCAGACCCGTTCCATGGTCCTGGTACCCCAACGGAAGGGGAGCGGAAAAGCGGTCGCCTTTGGAGCGGTCTGGAGCGGTTCAGACCGCATTCCTGAGGTGACACGCGAACCGGAGCGGTTTAGACCGGTCTAGGCCGCCACTTTTTGTGCAGTGGAAACGGGGCTTTAGTGAACAAAGATGCAGACAAGACAGAGATTTCAAAACAAAACAGGAAGAGACAAACAAGTAAGTGACGCAGGCTTGAGAGAGATACACGTGAAAACAACTTTTCGAGAACAGCTCCCAAGGTGGAACTTTTTGAACGCTTGTATGATCACTTAACAAAACGTCACTATGCAAGCATAAAACTTTTCTGAAATAAAAACTATAGCATTTTCTGTGAGGATCCACACCTCGCACCAGCACCGGATCCTCCCTCACTGACACACCTGCAGGTGATTACCTAGTTGATTATTCCCACCTCTTACACCCTGGAGTGAGGCGGATCTGGTGCCAGAAGATTGAGTTCTCACTTGAGTCACCAGCTTCACTCGTGTGCTCCACGGCTCCGAGCATCCTCGGCGCTCCTCCTCTCAGCACAGCGCTTCCCCCTGCGGTGCTTCATGGCTCCCTGCTCCAAGCGTCCTTGGCCAACCTTCTCCCAGTGCAGTGCTCCTCCCTGTTGCAACAGGGAGGAGCACTCACCTGTGCGCTCTGCACTCCGGAGTCTCCGATCCACATCTAACAGGTCTTGCAAATTAAATAAACTTCTATTAATTGCGCCTGCTCTGCCTCCTGGCCTGCTTCTGGGTTCAGAACACTGCACACCGGCTGCCAGCCGTAACAGTTTTCACTTGAAACATCTTGTAAACAAGGTTATCATTTTTATTTTACTATTCTGACCGTGCAACGACTGTCATTTTAGTTAACTTTTGTGATTGTAGTGGCAGGGTTATTCTTTTTATCTCTTTTTGATTGTATTATCTTATTTGTTTCCTCCTTAATGTTGCTCTTCTTTTTCTTCTTTTATTCTTTTCTCCATTTTCTTTATTTTCTTTTGTGTTTAGTTATTTTTTCTGGGTTGTCCTTATTATTCTCTGTTCTTTCACTTGTTTCTTCTTTTTTAAATCTAAAATAATGTATTATTACACTGGTCAACATCCAAACAATTGTCTGGTGTTTTACAACTGATTTAGTCATTTTGAGTTTTGCTCAATCAGGTCAACTTTTTTAACTAAGCCAGTCACATGTTTTTGGACATTGGTGTTTGCATGTACAACTATTTTCGCTTTGTGTGATGCAAAAATCTTTCACATTTCTTGAAATATGGGAACTCTGAAGAGTTCGCATGTGCCGATTGATGACAAAGTGGTATTTTTTTATGTTACAGGTGAACAGAATGGCTTCGACTAGAAGATCTTGCAAAAATAAGCCCAACATTGTCTGCTACATCTGCAGCGAATACACCGTGGTTCCTAACAGAAATCCAGTCACAAGTTTCATAAAGCGTGCTTACCATGTTTATTTTGGTATTTAGCTTGGGGATCAAGACAAAGCTTGAGCGCCACACATGGTATGCAAGGCATGCACCGAGTATCTGCGCCAATGTACCAAAGGCAAGAAGTGCTATCCAAGGATTTAAGGATCAGGATACTTGAGGCTACTCGTATTCTTTCTGTTGTACCCAATCACATCAATAGTACAGAAGTAGCACTTCGGGACATGATTTGTCAGCTCCCTCCAAACCGTAGGAATCCCGAACTTCAGACAACTCTTCTTGGTCCAGAAAGATTTGTATATCATACAAAGTGAAAATAGTTGTACATGCAAATACAAACGGCAAAAAACATGTGACTGGCTTAGTTAAAAAAGTTGACCTGAATGAGTAAAACCAATGTTATTTTTGGATTCAGCACATCAAAATTACTCTAAATCAGTTGAAAAAACACTGACAATTTACAAAAACGTTTTTTTTCTTACCCAGTATTATTATAATTTTTTCTATCAGATCCATCAAAGAAGACCTCTTACACACACTGAAGCTCATGAACCTGCGCGCTGCCCTGTAAATCACACCGACAGCAGGAAACATGGTGGAGCCCCGAGCCTCCGTCTGCCTCTAAAATATACATGAACTCTGTGTGGCTGATGAAAGAAAATATTCTCAGTCCCCTGGAAAGGTTGAATGTTTTGCTGTCAGAAATATTTCCCCCATCATTTTACAGTTTAGTTTAAAAAAAAAAAAAGATCAGATGTACTACATGTATAATACATGCACTTGAAAGTGCCAGTAAAGATCGCATTTTTATTCATGATAAAGCAAATACTGGAAATCAGATGCGTATTATTAAGCCATTCCAGCTCTGCAGGCTGCAAACAGACAGCATGACTGTGTTTTGCTCTAATATTGACGTGATCTTCTGTTGTTGACGCACCAGATGTGGAGCGCTGCATGCCGGAGATCACCTGCTCTCGATAGACGGAACGTCCACAGAGCACTGCACAGTCCTGGAGGCGACGCAGCTCATAGCAAGCACAACGGAACTGGTCAAACTGGAAATCCTCCCGTCGCATCAAACCAGGCTAACTGGGAAACCGCACGACACAGGTGGGTGGAATTCATCAGGGACGAGTCTCATTGACACAAGAAATATGAAACAGTTTCCATGTTTGCCTGGATGGATATGGAATATCAGACTTATTCACCAGATTACACACAATGCTGACAACAGTTTATGTCAATAGATTAATCCAAAATGTGATTTGCTGTGTTTGAAAATGCTTGCGCTGTTCTTTATTGTGTGTTTTTACACCGTAGATGCGAATACGATGCGATCCTCCTTTAGCAGAGATGTCATTCGCTTCAACTTCTATTCAACAACTTTACTATCAGATTAAAAAAAAATTGAGGTACAACATAGATAATCTATGTGGTACCTCATTGGGTTTTTTTAATCTGTGCTTCAGATTTAGAAATAAATTAGTCTTCTGACTTGCCGTTAGGCTTCAATATGTCTGACAATTTCCTCCAAGAAACACACAACGCCACATTTTCGAATTTCATCAAGCAGGTCGTCCTCATGGAATATAGGATATTAAGCATTAATAAAATAAAACCCATGTGCACATCATGTTGCATCAGTACTGAAAGTTGTCCACAAAAGCATACCAACTGAAATATTTATGCAAATGTGAAATTTAGACAGCCTTTATGGAGGATCTGAGTAAATCATAGCTACAATTGGATGTATGAGTAACTGTGGCTCTGCTGCTGAATTGAATGAATGTCTAAGGTTTGAATCCTTCCTCACAGTGTCTTTCTCTTTTTCGCTCCTTCTATCCTCGAAACCAAACCAGAACCAGCCTGGTTCTGCAGGTTTCTTCCTATTAAAATCAAGTTTTCCTACCCCCCTCTCCTCTACATGCTCATGTGAAATTAGTGTTTTTTCTCTTGAAATGACTGTAGTATTTGGCACTATACAACTTGATTGGGTTAGGTTGGATCAGATCGGCTGTGGTTGTCGGTTGTATTCAAATGAAAATCTCACAAGTTCGACCCTCATTTTTACCATTTCTACATTGTAGGTGTCATTTATGCTTATTGAGCAACAGGCCCACTCACAATCATTCTTGTTACTGACAACAGAAAAGAACCAGTGTCGGCTGGCCAATAGAGGGTGCCAGGTGGTTGGTGGAAAATTACCTGAATTTGATTTATTTTCCCTAAACTCAGACTAACTGTCATTTCAAGTAAACCAGCAAGTATGTTAATAAAATAGTCTCTATTCACAGTTAAAAAGTACAACAGTTTTCATCACTGGGGGCTTCTCTCAATCTAAAAAAGGCAAGGGTGTTGTAATGTGGTTTATGAACGCACTGTTTTTAAATTAAGTTAACACTGGTTGAAAACGAATAATACTGAAGAGCTTCAACTAAGAAATGCATCCCCCGAAAAAAAATGTACAATAAATATCTTGTATTAACTGCAATAAAGAACAGAAAACCCTATGTTCATGACACACCGTCCACATAATATGTATAAGTATGAATCTAGCAGAGCACAAAGCTCACAAGTTTGGAAGTAAAGTCATTCAAAGATCAAACGTTCATCCCTGCACTGGTCAAGGTAAAGTCTCAACAGTTAAATCTCGATAGTCGGTGCAGCGTGTGGGATGAAACCAAACCGTGACTAAGTAAAACTCCCACACTTTGTTCAAACTAATTAACAGTCAGCCTACACATGTCAGATTTCTGTGCATGTGTATCACGAGCTGTCCTTTAGAGATCTTTTTGTGCGACTGCTTCCACAGCTGTGACTCACGTTAACCAAGTGAACTGCCACAAAGACAATGTGTCTCTCAGCCCGTGCTCCACTGTCTGGAAATGACTTGTGTACATTTGTTCCACAATATCAAACATTGTAACATAACAGCTCACTTCCTGTAGCTGGAAAAATAAAAAAACCCTTTAGTACCAAACCATCTGTTCCAGCATGGCATAAATAAAAAGTAAGCGCAACAATAGTGGTCTTCTTGTCGCTCTGAGTCATCATTTTACCTTCCTGTCTTTTGCCGTCTGTGCGTCAGTGAAGCAGATGGAGTTTGTGAAGCTATGTGGCCAAATTCAGATTTATATTGTCATTATTTTTTTTTCTCGCGCAGCTCGTTCTGTCCTCTACAGCAGCTGCTAACGCGGTTTGATCAGGTTGTTTCTGATGTGTGGTGCCTCTGTGCTCAACTTCAACCTTCCTGTGTGGAGTTTGGTTTAGAAATGTGGAAGTGTGTAATCATGTCACCACGTAAACCTGCTGTTTCAGGTCTTTACTGGTGTTATGATGGCGTCTGCATGGCTGCCGGATGATAATTAGGTCGGTAGGTGTAAAACACAGGGCAGCATAGTGATGTATAGGTAGGACGTTGAGGTTAGGAGGTCTTCCTGTGCAGAGTTTAACGTGTTCTCCCCATGCCTCCTCTCGTTTTCCACCACAGTTCAATAACATGTTCCTGATATTAAAGCTCCTCTCCCAGAATCCTCACAGGAAAAACGACAAATTTAGGAGCCAGTTTTAGTTGAGTTGTTGATATCTGTCTCTACTACATTGTTAAAACATTTCTGAAGGACATTTCTCATCAAACTCACACAAACACATTTCCAGCATTTATATTTCACATAAAATACCGGGTTTGTTGACGACTCAGCGTCGCAGAAGATTCCCGAAGCAAGATCCCATTTGTACACTCGATCTCTCTCCATCTTGATTCGCACTGAAAAAAATGTACAACGGTCAGTTTCAAAACATTTCAGATTTTCTCGTGACTTGAAGACTCTTTCTTTGAGAAAGTCTCGATGTATTTCAGCCAAAATCGGCCAAATGTTGATATTCTGGCTGGAGCTGTCGTGATGCCATCTTTGATATCCCAGAAACCCTTGCAGCAGGTTTGCCAAGATGGCATTCGTCAGGCAACATAAACAGTTCAGTTTGATGGATACAAATTCCAGTTGGTTCATAAACAAATCGGCTTTGGCGTGTTTGATTTAGGGAAACTGCAGGTTGGAAATGAGCGATGAAGGTGTTGTTTTGGTTTATTCTCTGTTTATTCTCTGTTTATTCTCTGAGAACTTTTATGGGAAGTAGATTTTAAAATAGTTTCTGGTAGAGTAACTTTAACTGGTGAGTCCATATTGTGGTTGTCTGTCTCTGTGTTTTCTCTGTGAGATCCCGTTTACCCAACGTTTCAAATGGCAGAAACACAGAAAACGATGTACTTAGCGTACCAGGCCACTAGATGGTGATTTTTATTTATATAATGAACCTACACACATTCAGCAGTGAACAATGGGTTCATTAACATTAACCTTAAAGATGAGAGAACACAGACTAGTGGACAGACAATCAAGTTGGATTGTTATTACAGTGATTTTCAAAATAAAATACCAAGTCCAGGATACTATGGACTTGGAGTTATGACACCACGGAAGAAACCTTGTTCTGATTGGCTCTACAGAGCATGTGCAGAAGAATTAGTTACTACGGCTGTGGTGAGTAATAGCAGCGTTTCTGCTGTCTACATGGAGATGGAGTCTGAACATTTTCAGAAAGTTGGACTTCCAGTGGCTCTGAGGGAGAAGCTCATGAACCTGTCTCTCATGCAAATGTGTGGACCTTCTGTGTCTCTTCATCGACCAGTGCAATTTCCTATGGACGCTCAGGATTATACCGCCTGTGTGGTAAGAAGAGAAGGTATGTGAAATACACGTATTGGCAGATATTTGGATTAGCCACGATTTTAATCTGTTTTTTTGCCCTTGTCCTGTTCAGCAGCTTCGGCAGACAATATGATGTGATTGAGAACCTTCTGATGTCAGAACAGTTTTTGCTCTTGCAACAGGAAGAGACTAAGAGTCTCCCCATGTTGCTGCTTTATTAGAAGTTGGCATGGCTGCCGTACATGACCGGGGGGGGGACGCTCAAAGAGAGGAGAGTGTCACGGCTGGGAGCCGGTGCGTGGATGTCTAGAACCCAAAAGCAGACCTCAAGGCAGAATAGGTGCAATTGTCACAGTTTTTATTGCGCAGACAGGAAAAGGGGAGCTGGAAGGTGCGTTGCACCCGAACCAGAAGTGCTGCGCCGGCAGGACCACCGCAGCAGGGACGTGCACGGCACCCCGTGGAGGAGTGCGGATGGCGCACAGGGAACACAGCCAGCAGGGAGGTGCACGGCACTCCGTGGTGGAATGCGGATGGCGCACGTTGAACGCTGCTGGGAGCGCTGCGCAGACTGGAGAACGGCCGCAGGGAGGTGCGCTGCATTCCGTGGCGGAGTGCGGATGGCGCACGGGGAACGCCGCCGGGAGTCCTGCGCAGACAAGAGACACACAACGGACACCACACCCCAAGGAGAACACTACGCACCCGTGAAGGACTCACACCACACCACAGGGAAGACACACACAACAGACATCTTGGACTGGACCCGGGGACTCTCGGGCATCTTGAAACCGTCGGAACGGACCCGGGGACTCTCGGGCATCTTGAAACCGTCGGAACGGACCCGGGGACTCTGGGGCATCTCGGAACGGGCCCGGGGACTCTCGGGCATCTCGGACTGGAAACACCCACCCCGAGGAGGACACTCACTCCCCGGGGAGGACAAACACAGACTAGAAGTAGACAGCAGTCGAGAACAGACAAACAATCCTCTGGCCCCGGACCCACCTCACTGCAGGGCTTAAGAGCTCGGAGCAATCAATTACCTGATTGCCTGCAGGAGTGTCCGTGAGCATCCGGTGCCGGAGCGAGGTGTGTGAAACGTCACAGAGAGGGAAGATTCAGAGGAGAGAGAGAGTGGGGGGGGACGGACATACAATACTCTTGTTAGTGCTACATATATTATGTACAGCTATGACACTGATCCCAAAATGTTCCAACTGTTATGAGATTCAACCAGCCTGAGCATTTCTATCTAGACAGCAACATGACTTTCTAGATTAAACCAGCCTGAGCAGCTCTATCTAGACAGTAACATGATTTTCTAGATCAGGGATCGGCAACCTTTATAGCTCAAAGAGCTATTTGGTCCCGTTTCCCACTGAACACAACACCCAAAGAGCCGCACACATTTTATTTTGACAGTCCCACAGGCAAACCATGCCAGGAGGACACAACACACCGGTCTTTTATTTTGACAGTCCCACAGGAAGACCATGCCAGGACGACACTACACACAAAACCTTCTTCACTGCTGGTTGACAACTTACAACTAATAAACTAAACTACATGAACTAAGCAACAAAAACAAACACAACACAATTATTACCAACACTACAAACCTAACATAACCCCTAATAATTACATTTAAAACACGACAAACAGAAACTCCCATAATGCATTGCAGCTCTCAGCTCCTTTATTGCTACACATTATTAAAATGGAAGATCAATGTGGGAGATCTGGATTGTTAGAACCATGAGTGTGATGGTGTGTCTTTAATGTCCTGTAGTTGTTTTGTAATTTACTATAGTTTGCTGTCACACTCAACAAGTCTGCAATGAACCTCCTGGAATTGTCGGCGCTCCGCAGCGCAGCAGTTTTACTCTGAAAGGCACAGGAAGCTCCCAGCTTCAGACACCAGTTGAGCCGCTGTCATGACCTTCAGCCGCAATTCTACGTTCTTCATGCCATTATTGTTGCGTAAAGACGTCACATCGCTGCGTCGTTCACCACCCGCCTACATTTTACTCCACTCTTTGTAGCAGGACTGCGCTCTGGGTGGCTTTGCCTCCTTACATCCCTCTCTGGGTGGCTTTGCCTCCTTACATCCCTCTCTGGGTGGCTTTGCCTCCTTACGTCCCTCTCTGGGTGGCTTTGCCTCCTTACGTCCCTCTCTGGGTGGCTTTGCCTCCTTACGTCCCTCTCTGGGTGGCCTTGCCTCCTTACGTCCCTCTCTGGGTGGCTTTGCCTCCTTACGTCCCTCTCTGGGTGGCTTTGCCTCCTTACGTCCCTCCGGGATGAACTGCAGTGGGACAGAGGCTCAAGGAGCCACAGTGGAGGAACCAAAGAGCCGCAGGTTGCCGACACCTGTTCTAGATTAAACCAGCCTGAGCAGCTCTATCGAGAACGGGTCGGCAACCTTTAATGCTCAAAGAGCCAGTTGGTCCTGTTTCCCACTGAACACAACACCCAGAGAGCCACACACACCCACATGCACACTCCAACTCACACATGCGCACACACGCCTCCATTGTTATTCACAATAATACTATGATATTGTGGTTAGTAATGCCAAAGAAGGCCCCAGGCCGCGCGGGCAGGGAGCCCCCCCCCCCCCCAAAACCCGACGGGACAGAGAAGGCTCCAGCCCACCCCAAAATTTCGGTCCTCTCAGACCCGCAGTGCAAAGGCTTAATAATATATTAAGAGAAACAATATAAAGATTTTAAAATCTATACATCTAAATCTATACACCCTATAAACATATAAACAGTAAAGTGGAATGTACAAAATGTCTCTTTTGAGGTAGAATGTTCATTTTTTGAGTGGGGGGGGTGGGGGTGGGGGGTGGGCATAATGTCAGATGGCGGAGGGGAGGGGGGGTGTAAGGGTGGCTGTGGCAGGGGGCAGAGGCAGAGGGGGGAGGGGGGGGCAGAGCAGGGAGGGAGTTGAGTCTTTGAGCTGCTGGTTTTGGCTCGGAGACTCTGAAGTCTCCGCCCCGACGGCAGCAGGCTGAAGAGGCTGTGGGAGGGTGGGGGGGTCACCTGCCATCCTGATGGCTCTGCGGGTGAGGCGGGTGTTGTATATGTCCTGCAGGGGGGGGGGGCACCAATGATCGCTGCAGAGTCTTGTGGCAGGATACGGTGCAGGCGCCGTACCACACGGTGATGCAGCTGGAGAGGAGGCTCTCCATGGTGCCTCTGTAGAAGGTGTGCATGATGGGGGAGGGGCTCTGGCTCTCCATGGTGCCTCTGTAGAAGGTGTGCATGATGGGGGAGGGGCTCTGGCTCTCCATGGTGCCTCTGTAGAAGGTGTGCATGATGGGGGAGGGGCTCTGGCTCTCCATGGTGCCTCTGTAGAAGGTGTGCATGATGGGGGAGGGGCTCTTGCTCTCCATGGTGCCTCTGTAGAAGGTGTGCATGATGGGGGAGGGGCTCTGGCTCTCCATGGTGCCTCTGTAGAAGGTGTGCATGATGGGGGAGGGGCTCTGGCTCTCCATGGTGCCTCTGTAGAAGGTGTGCATGATGGGGGAGGGGCTCTTGCTCTCCATGGTGCCTCTGTAGAAGGTGTGCATGATGGGGGAGGGGCTCTTGCTCTCCATGGTGCCTCTGTAGAAGGTGTGCATGATGGGGGAGGGGCTCTGGCTCTCCATGGTGCCTCTGTAGAAGGTGTGCATGATGGGGTAGGGGCTCTGGCTCTCCATGGTGCCTCTGTAGAAGGTGTGCATGATGGGGGAGGGGCTCTTGCTCTCCTTAGTTTGCGGAGGCAGTCCAGGCGCTGGGGGGCTTTCTTGGCCAGTGATGTTGTGTTGTTGCTCCAGGACAGGTCTTCAGAGATGTGCACTCCCAGGAACTTGGTGCTACTTACCTGCTCCACTGCAGCACCGTCGATGGTCAGTGGAGCATGCTGGGAGTGTCGTCGTCTGAAGTCCACAACAATCTCCTTCGTCTTCTCCACATTCAGGTGGAGATTGTTGTCCTTGCACCACATGGCCAGGTGCCTCACCTCGTCCCTGTAGGAGGTCTCCTCATCATTGTTGATGAGACCCACCACAGTTGTGTCGTCCGCAAACTTGATGAAGAGGTTGGACCTGGATGATGGTGAGCAGTCGTGGGTCAGCAGAGTGAAGAGGAGGGGGCTCAGTACACACCCCTGGGGGGCCCCTGTGTTGAGCATGATGGTGCTGGAGGTGTTGCTGCCAACTGGAACTGCCTGTGGTCTCCCCGTCAGGAAGTCCAGCAGCCAGTTCCACAGGGAGGGGTGGAGCCCCCGCTGACTGAGCTGCTGAGGGATGATGGTGTTGAATGCTGAGCTGAAGTCAATGAACAGCATTCTGACATGGGAGTCTCTGGTCTCCAGGTGGGTGGGGGCTGAGTGGAGGGCAGTGAAGATGGCATCATCGGTCGAGCGGTTGGACCGATATGCAAACTGGAAAGGGTCCAGGGTGGGGGGGGGGGGGGGGTGGAAGACTTGATATGTTGCATGACTAGCTGCTGGAAGCACTTCGTGATGATGGGGGTGAGTGCGACCGGGCGGTAGTCATTGTGGCAGGTGGGGGCCCGGGATGATGGTGGTGGCTTTGAGGCACGTGGGGACAACAGCCTGGCTCAGTGAGGTGTTGAAGATGTCCGTGAAGACATCTGTGAGCTCCTCGGCACAGCCTCTCAGGACACCACCAGGAATGTTGTCGGGACCCGGGGCTTTGCGTGCGTTGGTCCCTCTGAGGGATCGCCTCACGCTGTCCGGGGATAACGTCAGCACCTGGTCGCCAGGAGGTGGGGGGGTCTTCTGTGCCGGTGTAGTGTTGTCTGCCTCAAAGCGACCGAAGAAGTGGTTCAGCTGGTCAGGCAGAGAGGAGGAGTTGTCACAGGTCTGTGGAGAGGGCTTGTAGTCTGTGATGGTCTGTATCCCCCGCCACAGGTTCCTGGTGTCTCTGCTGTCACTGAAGTGGTCGGTGATCCTCCTGGAGTACTGTCTCTTGGCTAACCTGATGCCACGGGACAGGTTGGCCCGGGCTAGCCTCAGGCCCGTCTCGTCGCCAGCGTTCCGAGCCCTCAGGAGCCTGTGGACCTCTCCTGTAAACCATGGCTTCTGGTTGGCCCGGGTGGAGATGGGTTTTTTGATCGTGACGTCTTCCATGCACTTCCTCATGTAGGAAGGTTGTAGGTTATAGGTTATAATGAAAGTGCAGTATTTTAAACTACAAGTGTTCCACTGGAATTTCCAGCAGTAGTTCAAAAGTCTGCATTTCTAGAGCTGAGTTAATTATAGTATGTGAAAGACAGTTGTCTTACATGGCCCCGTTGACACAGGGATTTCAAGTGAAACACAAAACTTTTATGTTTTTGGTGTTTGTTTACACAACAATGGTGCTCAGAGTCACTGAAAATGCAACATTTTGAAAACACTTGAGCTCAGTCGCCGTGTCAACAGCGGAAACGTTGCAACTGCACATGTGCACCACGGTTGTAGCTCCAATCTGCCCAAACCACCAAGCAAATGATCAAAATTTCAAAGAAAACTGATTTTTTTTTTTTTTGACAAAAGAGTGGTGACACGAAGCAACACTGAGACTAAACTGCACTTAGTCAGGCAGGGTCTTGAGGGGATAAGCTGGCTTTTGGGGTTCTACTATTTGGCAGCGGTTGAGAGTGTGGTGGTGGGGGAGCCAGCCCCTGGGGGAGTGGCAGGCTCCTTCACCAGGATCAGGAGGGGGGCTGGGGACACTTTATCCTTCTCCTGTGGACTCCTCTTGCCTGAGGGGGTCTTCTCTGCTCTCTCCATTTGGTGCCTTCTGGGTTGTGGCATGGCTCTCCAGGCTGGTTCGCCGGGGCCTCCCCGGATCTGGGGTGCCGCCAGGTTCAGGGGTGGTGCTGCAGACCCTCCCCCCACAACAGTTCCAACCACATCCAGTAGACAAACCACACACACACACACACACACCTCCACTCTTCATCGATGGTGTTAGCTGTATGCTAACACTGGGTGAGCTGCCTCCAGCAACCCACCTCCTTCATTGAAGAACAGGAGCAAAGGACTTTTGTGAGTGGAACTGCTCGGATGCAGCTCCTCCCTGGTGTTCACCGGGGAAGACTCGGGGCAAGACTCGCTGCAAGACTGATTTTAGGAGTCTCTTCCAAAGGCTTTTGGTGAAGGTTGGGGGATTCAAAGGTGTGAAATCCTGAGAGATTTATCCAATCAGTGTCTGGTTGAGTGCAGGGGGGAAGTGCCTTGTGAGCAGAAAGTGGGGGAGGATTTGCATGGGTCTGCCATGGTGAACGGTCCCCCCACTGGGTGTGATGGTCAATCACATTCCTGGGTCCGAATTCATATGTCATGACTGTGTATCATGACAAATGAAAATTGTCTTTCCCGAGAAATGAACAAACTTTCTGTGGTCTTGTGAGATCCCAACATAAATAAGCTACTATAAACTACTAAGTTTAAGCCTTGACATAACAATGTGAAAGCAGCGGGAGGGAAAAAAATGGCAGCGTGTTAGGCTAAAGCGACAGATCAAGCAGGCAAAAGAAAAAAAAAGTTTTAAAAATATAGCAGATGGCTTCATCAAAGCAACGGACAAAATTAGAGCCAGGTGTATCTTTTCATTGAAAAACTGAACAATGGAAGCGTGAAACTTCAAGCTAAAGTAGAACAAACACCCAGAGACCAGGGACTTTACCCTCAGAGTATGTAATATAACAAATATTATAACACACATACTGTGTTATGAGCTTCATCTGATGCACATTTAGCAGAAAACGTAATAATAATAATTAAAAAAAAAAAACCAAGATCCCAATCATCCTAGTATCTTTCAACCTGCTGTCCTCCCTCTGACACACACTAATGGAGAGATATTTTGGCTGCGATGGCAACTTTGTGCCTAATTAGTTGAAGGAGTGTTTCCTCACCCACAGCCAAGCGACAGCTTTTCATCTGCGGCAGAATTAGTGCCAGTGGATTTACAGGGGAAACGCTGATGCTTTATTATCCTGGGTTAATGCTCACAGCTGCGAGGCTTTAATATGACAAGTGTACGCTCACATTGCAGGCGTGCAACACGATCTGTACACAAACAGAAGCAGACTGAAAAACACACATGTGAAGATGAAAATTACGTTTCACTTTCCTTAAACGCATATACATTTATTTTCCTCCAGCTTTTGTGGGCTTTTTATAGCTTCTTTCCTACTTGGTTGGGGGAAAAAATCTGTATTTCATTATTATTCATTTTTTTTGTTGACCTGATTAGAGACTCTTGAGAGAAGATGACTGTGATCCTGAAAATACCTTAAAAATATAGAAGTAGATGTTCACAATTTAGGACCCATTCCATAACGTGTCATGGAGGGATGGTACCATTCCCATTTGAACCAATACGGTGCAGACACCCGGTACCTGGGAATCGATGCCATTACTCAGAGGTACCGATTTCTCGATACTTTTGTTTGTTTATGTGGGCATAAATGTTAATTTGTTTAATAATAAATGGTAGTATCGATGGAATTCGGTCAGTACCTATAAAAGTACAGAATTCAGTGCCCATCCCTAGTTTCAAATGAAAATGCAGTTTTGTGTTAACATGGCAGTGTTCTAAAAAAGATGTCCTTTTCCAAGGCAATGGCAGAAATGCTGAAAACCATGTAATTACTACATACATGCAGCAGACAATAATGGGAGAACACGGATGGGCAGACAATCAAGTTGGATTGTAATTACGGTGACTGTCAAAATAAAATCCCAGGAAAATATGGACTGGGAGTCATGACACAGCGGAGGAAACTGTTCTGATTGTCTCTAATAAGCATATGCAGAAGTACTCATGAGCATGCGTAGTAGCAGCATCCCAAACAGTTCCACCTTGGGTGTTTTCCATGTCTTTAAGAACCATTGTCGTGTAAACAGAGACCCACAGCGCGAGGAAGGTTTAGCGTTTACACTTGAAAACTGATGGATGAATGAGAGGTTGTCAGGATCCTGCTTTCTCTCCTCCCCTCCTGTGTTCCCCTTAGCTCCGCCCCTGTGCTCTCCTGCTTCCTCCTCCTGGTCACAGCTGTTTGTCATTGTCATTAGTGTGTATTTAGTTCCTCTCTTGTTGCTCCAGTTGCCAGTTCGTCTGAGTTCTTACACCATTCGTACCCGCCTTTTTTCCCTCGTATTGCCTTTGTGTGTTTTTGATCTTCTGCCTGCCCGACTTTGCCTCCTGGATTTTCTCCTCAATCACCTGTACTGGTTTTGACCTCCTGCCTGCTCGACCTCGCCTCCTGGATTCTCCCCTCCATTGCCTGCTCTGGTTTTGATCTTGGACTGCCTGACTCTGCTTCTGCTGTGGGTTTTTTTGAGAATAAAACACTGTTGACCTGAGTTTCTTGTCTGCCGTGCAATTGAGTTCACAAACCCTGACAGAGGTAGAGCGATGGAGTGTAAAGTCAGGATGGGATTTAATTAAAGTCACTCTGCTTCTCTTACAGCTGTCAAAGTGCTTACAGCTTCCTCCTCTCGCTTGTCCTTTCCTTTTCCTCTGTCCCTCCTAATCTCTGCTCCCACACTCCACACACATCTTACCGCACAAACGCTCATTCCTCAAGTCGTTTGTATTAATTTTGCATTGTTTTGCTGTCCTCCTCCACCCCATTTTGCCCTTCCGATGTGTTCACTTGCCATTATTAAGCTGATTTTTTTTTCTGACCTTGGCGTTCCACATGGGAACGGCACGCACACTTTTCAAAAGGTCACCATCTCATCTTGAATCTCTTTCATTTGTCTCCAAGAACCAAAATTCATTCTTCCCTCCTCCTAATCAGGGTGGTGTGTCCGCCCTTGTGTATTTGCATGTGTGTGTTAGGAAAGCAAGCAGAGCTCATTAGGACGGCAGCAGACCTTGCAGCGAGCTCACTGCCGCTTTATTAATAGATACTGTAATTAAAGCTCCGGCAGTGTGTGCGTGCATGCAAGTGTGACTTTAGTTTTGAAGTTTTATCATTGTGGCAAAAAGATTAAGGTTGCTGAGTCTCTATATAAGTTTTCATGCAGAGATTGTCTTTTTGTGTATTTTGTAAACTCTCATGCTTTCATGAGATTTAGATTGTAAATCGAGTGTAACCATGGAACTTCCTTCAGTTTTGAGGGGGTCCGTCGACACAGATCCGTCACTGTTTTATGCCATCGTGGAACTTTCCTTTGACGCTCCCCCTCTTGCAGAGACAGCCAGAGGCTACAGAGCGCTGCTACTGCACATGCCCACGATAAATATTTCTTCTGCTCATGTGCAACATGGCAGCCTCCCAGTCCGTGTTCGTGTTCATCATCTGTCCATGTGAATGTTGGCTACTCATTCATAGCATGTTGTTAACTGCATATGTCTGTTCGGTTTCACTATAAACACAGGCAAGGCCACCCCCTCATGGCGTGGCATACTAACCAAACTACACCATCAGTGTTGTGGCGCTGCAGGCTAAATGCAACACTTTTCTTTAACGGCCAATGTCACTTGAAACACTTGGCATGTCCACGTGCTTTAAAGGACTGTTTACATGACATGTTGAACTGAAAAGGCTAAACTTCTGTTGCATATTAAGAGTCTGTTTACTTGACAATGCTGGGTTGGATCCACTGAAAATTCAACTTTTTGAAAACACTCCGACACATCTCTGTGTGGGTGGCGGCAATGCTGCTACTGCGCATGCACGGCACAGCCGTAGTAAATAGTCGTCTGCACTGTGCACATGCTCAGTAGCTGGCCAGTCAGAACAGTGTTTCCTCCATAGTGTCATGACTCCCAGTCCTGGACTTGGTACTTTTATTTTGACAGTCACCGTAATAACAATCCAACTTGGTGGTCCGTCCACTAGAATGTCTGTGTTCTCCTGTTGTTTATGTTTAGAGCCCGTTGTCCTCTGCTGGCATGCGTGTGTAGCTTCATTACAAAAACAACCAACTGCACCCACTAGCGCCCCAACATTAATGTTTTTTCATTTCTGCCATCTATATGTAAATGGTTATCGTTTTCAAAGTATTGCCATGCAAACACAAAACTTTTCTGAAAGGAAAACACAAAAGCGATGAGTTTTCACTCAAAGCCTTGTGAAAGGTGTATTTAAGTTACTATTGTGTGTCATTCCCGTGCACACACAGTATGTGTGTGTGTGACTGCAGCAGATTTCCCTCTGCTGTGTCTTCAGCGGTGAATGGTGAGGATCAGACGGAACGTTTCCTCGTTCCTCAGCTCTTGCCTCCAGGTCTCTCCTCAGACGTGTCCCACCATCGGAGCCACTCCAGATAAGACAAAATAAAAGTGTCGGTGGACGGATGAGGCAGCTTAGGATCAACTTCAGGGTTTAGATGAGTGTGCCATGAGGAATTCCATGTGGAGGTTGTCAGACCAGTTATTCTCTCACTTTGTTGTTTGTCTACTGAGGTGATGCAGGAATAAATGAAGATGGAATGCCTCATGATAATAACTAGCGATATAGTACCACATTGTTGGGAAAATACTTTATTATTATAGTTTCATGCTTGTGCAAATTCTGTGCAGACCTTTGAGTGCAGCGGCCTGCAGCCCTGCACCTCACATGAGATCTTTATCTGTTAATCGTTTGTGTTTCTCCCCCTTTGAATTAGTTGTGTTTTTACGATCCTGTAAGACAGACCACAGGAACCAGTTTGAACCAGTGTGTTTACAACTTGTGTACCCGCCCACTGAGCTGTCAATAAAGAAGGCTGGTAGAGAGCATCCTATGAAGACTTCTGAGTGACCCTGTGAGGTGAACTTGGTGTCTTCCCTTGATTGTTTCTCGATTCCCGTGTCTTCTCTTTATTGACCTATTTCAGGGGTTTAGACCTGACATAGAACTTGGTCTTTCGAGCCGGATTCCAACATACCCGCGCTTCTGGGAGAACATCCAGCGCACTGCTGAAACCGTGCATGTCAGGACCAGGTTCCTGAAACAAAGACCTCCAACCGTGAATTGGTTGGGAGGCCAGAGTCCGGGATTTCCTCTCAGAATCGGATTGACAGGATCTGAGGAAGACACGATCGAAGAATAATCGGGTGAGAGAATGAATATTTAGTGAGTCGATTTAGTGAAGGTATTTTAGAGGAAATGAGGTACGTGATGGACTAAATCATGAAGACAAGATCGAAAATTCATGGAATAAGAAAAGTCCTCAAGGAGGCAAAAACCCTGCATAAGTCTTGAAAGGGAGCAGTCAGTAAGTCCACAGGCAGCTATATAAATAAGAGAAGTAAAAACTAGTTGAAACCACTGATGAATATTTAGTGAGCTGATTTAACCCTGCTGGGCCGAAATTATTGTGTGCCGGTTTTCACTACAATTGATTTTTCCTTTATATCTCAAATATAAAAATCCTTAAACCTTGCCTTGTTTGGTCATTTTGTTCAGGACAACCTCATAAATGCAGCTCTGAAGTATTGTTTTCAGTTTGGCACACTGTCTGTTAACACAGTGGATCTAAAAACACCATAGAACTACAAATTTGGTTTGGAAAAACAGATTTATTGATGCTAAAATTCACAGACATGCTCAATGAATCATTTGGTTTACTTGTGAAGTAAATCTAAACTATATTTTTCAAAAATGCATCTAAACAGGACTGAAAAAAGTTCTATACAGATACTTACTGTGAAATAGAAGCACTGCCTCAGGCCTCATTACTTCTCACAGCCTGAACTATGTTAAAAGCTGGGCCTCTTAAACTTTCAACAATCCTTGTTTTTTCTCTCTCTTGTACCGAACAATCACATTCGTCAATCAAAAGCTATGCCTGCTCTAACCAGTTTTCAAGCATCTCTTCACCTGCAGGGGTGGGGCTCACTCCTGAAAACACCTGCAATCTGTGAAAGGCGTTGCTCTCTTGAGGGGGTCGCATGGTTTTTTTCCAACAAATCTCCCACAGCACGAATAATGGAGGAGGGATCATGAGCGGTTGACCTAATAAAGGCTGAAGATCATCAAGTGATTTACCTTCATTTTGTAGTAAAGTCAACAACTTTCATGTAAATTGATCAGGTGGGACTGTGGCACTCGTGAGTAGAATCACTTTCCATGAAGGGTCACCAGTAAGAGGAGTTGTTTTGGAGTCAACTGGGTTCTGGCACTCACACAGTATCATTTCAAAGTTCAACTGAGACACTACTTTTTTGCCTTTAAAACAAATTTTACCCAGAACTTTCACCGCCTCAAGCGACTCCACAATATCTGCTTCAGTAGCATCAGGGGATACGTCACTCAGGACCAAAGCATTAGCTGGGTTTACTCCTGTTTCCTCACACCACTTCAAAAGCTCAGCGAGTACCTCTGGACTAGGTGAATGAGCCATTTTTAGATAAATCTATTGCTATTAAATCAATCAATAACAATAACAATTATTTTAAATCAGTTTGGCAGGGGAATAGTTCCCGGACGAGCCCCGATTTATGTAACCCCAGCCCAGGTAGCTAGGTAATATAGAGGGGTAATAGTACACTGGGGCGGGGCCTGGATTAAAGTAAAAATGGCTTCACTCAAGTTACAATGAATAAATGATTATTACAAAATGAAAAGAGTCGATAAATAGAAACAAAACAAAACCATATAGAGTTCACACAAAAGGCAACTAAAGTAGACTCCAATAAAAGCTGGAGAGTTCACCTGGACGTACAGCAGTACTTGAAAGTGCCCACACTCACTCACACATGCACACGGGGCTTTAAATGAACAAATTAAAGTGAAACAATAACCCGTTGCAGGCCTGGTTCCAAGCTGGGGAGCGGGGGGACCAAAAACCAAATGGTCGCTTCACTGGCTTTCCAGCAGAAATAAAAAGCACGTGCACAAAGTCAGTTTGTTACTCACAAGTCTAGTGTTGGGGAATGAAGGTGAAGAAGGAATGGGAATGGGGGAAAGGGCAAGTTGTGGGTAGAGGGCAGGTGCAGGATGGTAAACTCCCAACAGGCACGGCAGCCAGTCTCTGGGGGTCCAGACTCTCTGGTCCTCCTGCAGTCAGCTCCTCCAGTGGATCACAGATTCCCACACTCTGGGGAACGACTCGTTGTCAATCCCGGCAGGAGATGTTGATCACACCAGTTCTCTGCTCCGGCTCCAATGTTGAGAACACAGCGTCTAATGCAGTGGTTCTCAATTATTTTCTGTCACACCCCCCCTAGAGGACAGAATTTTTTTCAGCCCCCCCCCCCCCCCCCCCCGAATTGTACTACCATTGAGAACTTGATAATATTTATTTATTTATCTGTATAAACCACTGTATCAGTTGCTGCACCAGCATTCTGCATACAATCGCCTGATTATCAAAATAAATCTCTATGGTGTGAGGGTTTATGCACCTTGCGATGTGGTGGACAACTTTGTAAGAGGCTAACAGGCTTCTTGTTTACTGATGCCGCGCTGACGAAATGACAGGCTTGTTGGCGATACTTATGGAGTTTACGATGAAAAAACTCCAGTGGCTTACTGACATAACGGGTGTATGGTCTCCAGGTGTATGGTCTCCAGGTGTATGGTGTATGGTCTCCAGGTGTATGGTGTATGGTCTCCAGGTGTATGGTGTATGGTCTCCAGGTGTATGGTGTTTGGTCTCCAGGTGCCGTCTTCATTTATTTGGTTTCATGCTCCGCTGCCAGAGTTTTTAGGCATAAAACACAAACGGGTGTTTCCTGGTTTCCGACGTGTTCACGGTAAACCCAAGGGCGATGTAGCATCGTCATATCTCCTGCTCTTACTAGCTTTATGTTTACTCTCACCTGTTTTCTTTTCCTCTGACGCTTCATCCTTTTTTCTTTTCACTCCTGTCAGAAACTTCTCCACCTCTCCTCCTCCTCCTCCTCCAGCTCTGTACACCGGTGTTGGTGTAGTACTTCTTCTTCTCTACTGGTTGAACAGGCAGCCTGTTGATTAGTTTGAGCACTGCTGCCACCTAGTGGCTGGAGGCCCTTTTTTTATTGTTCAAGCATGAATAAAGACACTAATACTGAAAGTCGCGCCCGCCTCGCGCCCCCCCTGACACCCCACCACGCCCCCCCAGGGGGGCGCGCCCCACCATTTGAGAAGCACTGGTCTAATGCATGTCTCCTTTAGTGTCTCCAACTACCTGCCAGGTGAGCTGAAGACCTCCCACTGAACTGTCTGATTGGCTGTGAGCTGCAGCTGAAAGTAGTTGACTGCCCACAACAACCATACTGCTCATGTGTGAGTATAGAGCTACACACATAGATGTGTAGAACAAAAAGCATAGAGTGCAACTAAATGAACAGAAAATGAACACGAAATGACACTTGAGTGGAAAACACATTTCTAAACATACACATTATACTCAGGGCTACACATGAAACTAAACCACCCAGATTCAGTTAAACATCTAGAATCGTGGAAAAAGAAATACGAATTCAATGGGAAACTGCATGTTGAGACATGTACTCCATTGGTTAACAAATTTAAAGTAGAAGAAAGGTAACAAACAGGAAAGGAGAAAGAAAGAGAAACCAAAGAGCGACAACGTACACGAAAATGGCTCAGTAAAGCTCACCGCAGAAAATTAGGTGTAATTAAAAGAAAAACAGAAACAGAAGAGGACAATAAAACAGCCTCACGAGGCAGAAACAGACAGGGACATAGAGATAATGAACAAGGAGAGGAGGATGAAGGACAGGCAGGGAAGTAGTTGAGCAGACATCCCGTCCTTATGTAAACAGTGGTACAAGAATTGACCCCTCTCTGGATTCACTGTCTATTATTGCCTACATGAACAATCAGAGAGTTTGAGACCAAACACGAGATTTACAAAACCTCTTAAACAAAATTGTAGTAAAACAGGTGGATTACTTAGCCCAGAGAAACCAACTGTATTAAATGCTCTGTTGAATGGACTTAGACCAGAAGTGCAAAGTTGGGTGAGAGAGCACTGTGTTGACCTTCCAACTGCAAACAGCACACTTGATGAGATGGGCAACACATGCAGAGAAGGTTAGCAGAAATAAGAAGAAGGACAAGAAACAGAAAAGTGATTTATTTTGGGCAGGAGAAGAGGAAGTGTGTTTTGAAGGTGAAGTATGTTACTTCAGCGGCCATGGCGGCCAAAGAAGAGGAAGAGGCAGAAGACGAGGGAGAGGACAAAGAAGAAGTTATGACAGGAACAAGGCAGGTAGACAAGCTAGGTCAGCAAATGAGAGAGATGAGTGTTGGAACTGTGGAAAGACTGGACGTTTTGCACGAGACTGTAGGAATAAGGGAGGAAAGGGTCAGTAGCAGGCATGACTAGGTAAAGGACAGAATAGTCAATCAGAAAGAGGTAAAGCTATTCTCAGAGAATATGATGACATTTATGATGAAATGGACAAACTAATAGAGCAAATAGGTGACGACCATACTCTTGTACGTAGGTGAAGAATTTGACATGGATTTGAGGGACATTCTGGCAGCATATGAGGGGCCTGGCTGTAAACCCGAAATAACACTGTTAGTGGACAGACAACCAGTTGATTTCCTATGTAGGGATTTCGTACCTCATAAGGAACCATTTATGTTGTGGTTAGCTATTGATAATGATTAATAATTATCGAAGTTATTAATTATGCTATTGAAATGTAATCTGATGTGTATCAGAACCTCGGAGCTCCACCTGTCTTAACAGGAAATGATAGCCAATTCAGTTCTATCAGTCTCATAAGATATACTAAACAGTTCATCAGGAATTTGAATTAATAGTTAAATTAATTACAATTACCAGAATTAACAGTAAAGCTTGAAGGATTTTGGAGTTCTTGACACAGAAGAGTCGACATTTCATTCTCCTTTGTGCTCATTAATAACACAACAAGTATGATTCCAATATTATATTTATTAACAATGAAAACAAATAAACACAGATTCTAACTACCTGTATACAGCTGGGTGTGTGTGTGTGTGTGTGTGTGTGTGTGTGTGTGTGTGTGTGTGTGTGTGTGTGTGTGTGTGTGTGTGTGTGTGTGTGTGTGTGTGTGTGTGGAGAGAGAAAGAGAGAGAGAGAGAGAGAGAGAGAGGTGGAGGGAGTGTGTGTGAGACGTGTGATGGAACTACAAAACAAGATGGCGGATCACAAGAAACTCCATTCAAATGGAGGTTATCAGAGAACAGGAAGTCTGTCCTGGGTCTCCACCATGTGCTGGAGAACAATGGAACATGGAAGCTCGTCTTTAGCGTCTGCTTCCTGTGTGTCTCTGCTAAAGGACCATTTCTAGAATGACTTGATGTGAATGAGACTTGTTTTGTAAAACGTCAGGAGTCGTCAGATGGTGATCAGTTACTGTGTGATGTTGTCTTTGATGTGATATGTGTAGGATTGTGAGTTAACTAGTTAGTAAAGCAAAGATTAGCATGCAGACCCTGTGTCTGTGGCAGAGCTAACGTTGGTTTACAGGTTGATCACTGCTCCTAATATCATTGTCTATAGAACTCAATCACTGTAACAGAATCAACACATCTTCATAAAGTTAAACAGTTCTATCATAGCATCAGGTTTAACTAATCTCAGGTAAAGCCCAGTTGTTGTTCCCACTTCCTTGAAGGAGTTCAGTTGTTGTCCTGCTGGAGGGAAGCTGGTGTCTTCTCCTGTAGTTAGCACCTCCTGCTAACTGTGGTTGCTGGTTCTGCAGGCTGAGGAGAAGAAGATGAAGTTGATGTTTCAGGAGTCCTTCTTTGCAGCTCCTGGTTGTTCCTTTTGTCCAGACTGAGGAGCTGGTCGCTCAGGTCTGTGATGGTTTTCCTGCTGGTTGAGGAAAACACAAAGAAGTTCTGTGAGGCGTCGTTTCCCTGGTTCGTCCTGGAGGAACTGGTTGGTTTTCCTGGTTGATGGGAGATCAGACTCTGGGTGCTGGTCTCTGGATCAGGGGAAGGTCTGACCCTCGTGGTGGGTCAGCAGAGGAGTTGAGGAGTGAAGGCCCCTGGTTGCAGGCCTCTGGTGTTAGCTGTATGCTAACGCTGGGTGAGGTGGCTCCAGCAACCCACCTACTCGGGGAAGACTCACTGCAAAAGAGACTGTGAGACTGGTTTCGCAGGCTTTTTGTTGAAAGTTTGTGGATTCGAAGGTGTCGAATCCTGAGAGCTTCAACCAATCAGTGACTGGCTGAGTTCATGGGGGAAGTGTCTTTTCAGCAGAAAGCGGGGGGGGGATTGCTGTAGCAAAAGCCCCCCCCCCCCTCCCCACTGGGTGTGATGGTCAATCACATTCCTGCATCCAAATTCATATGTCATGACTGTGTATCATGACATATGAAAACTGTCTTTCCTTAGAAATGAACAAACTGTCTGTGGTCTTGTGAGATCCCAACACCTAAGTGACTCAGAGCCTGCAGAACAGTTTTGCGACGTAAACCCAGAGGACTGAAACTGTCACACCACAAGGTTTGGATAAGATCAGCAGACGAACAGACACAGATGTTATAGCCTCACATCCTCTACCTTCAAAGGACTGATGGCAGCCACATGAGGATGAGGATGGCAATATAATATAGGCTGGGTTGCGAACGCAACACCCGCTGTCCACATGACAGACGAGAACACAAGTGAAGGGTGACACATTCTGCTCACAGCAGGAGAGGAAGAACACTTAAAGAGTCTTCCCCAATCTCTGGGTGGGTGGGTTTTCTGCTGTTTCTACTGGAAAATATGTTTTCATCCATTCATATCCTGCTCACCCCACAGTGAGACGGTCCCTAGTTCCGGTCAGGCCTAACTGTCACCTTTAGGTGTAAATGTGAGTGTGTGTGTGACCAGTGACAAGTTGGATGAAGCGGTAGAAACTGGATGGATCAAAGAGCAGTTTCTTTAATACCCACTCAGTGATACTCAGGTCTCATAACGCAGAGCAGTTCAGGTGGCGGGCTCCACTTTACAGCCCGAGCTGTGTCGGTGGGAGCGAAGCAGAGGCAGAGGTGGAGTTCAACTCATTAATGAATGTGAGTGGCGGTTTGGAGTGATCCTTCACAATAACAAGGCATGCCGAGCCCGCGAAACACCATGGCTTTGCACACGAGTGGAAACACTTCACACCCATCAGAATTTATTAAAGATGGTTTAATAAAACTGATCAAAAGACCTCCGCTGCGCTTACCAATGAATATTCATGGTAACTTTGTGAAGGATGGAATGTGGGAACAGGGACAAGAAAAGAGCAAATGAGTCTTTTTGCTCATGTGTTTGCTCAATTGTGTGGCGTTTGAGCTTCATATATATTCAGCCGTGCACTCAGATTCAGGAACGTCACACTCCTTCGATAAAGATAAAGATTAGCATGTGGCAGTGACCAACCGGTGTCCAGGAAAGGACAACAGAAGATAAAAGAACAAAAACAGGACGATAAAGAATAAGGTGGATATTGTCAAATCACAAACTAAAGCTTGACAGCTTTACGGATTTGTAAAATTGAAAGTACTTACTGAAACAAGAGATTTTTAGCAGTTGACAGTTCATATAATTACGATAGCTGTAATTATTTACAGCTATCTTCATATGGGTCAAGAAGCTTTACTTTACTCATATTTTCATTAATATAATGTGTGAGCTTCATGATTAACACAAACAACAGCATCAACTCATAGTCTGACATGCTAACGACATCGTTTTCAGCTTTTGCTGTCTGCAAAACATCCATCAACTCATTCACTATCTACCGCTTAGCCGGGTCAGGGAGGCAGCAGTCTCAGCAGAGCTGCCCAGACTTCCCTCGCCCCAGACACTTCCTCCATCTCTTCTATACGAGCCCAAACCCCAGGCCTGGCTCTCGGGTGGGGCCCCAGCGGCGCCTTACTGGGCAACGTCACACTTGTCTTTAGTTCTTCATCCATTGGGCTTGTTGAACTGCTTTTAGTTTGACTTGTCACCTAAGACCTGTTTTCCTTGGGAGTCCCTACAGGGGGGGCATAAAGCCCCCCGACAACATGGCTCCTAGGATCATTCAGGTACCCAAACTCCCCCACCACGATAAGGCAACAGTTCAAGGGGGAGTAAAACATATATGGTTTTTAAAATCTTGTCGTATCAATCTGAAAATGTTCTGAGCTGAAAACACAAAAACAATGTGTTTTCACTGACAGTAATGATGAAGATGATTCGATGATGAAATCATCAATCAACATCTTGTTTTCATACAACCAACGTCTCGTGATGACGTAGAGCCAATTGAAGATCAAATCCTGGACGTTAGAGAACGTTTTAGTGTTCAATTAGGACAAGATATGAATCCTGTTGGTGGTGCGTTTAGGATCACAGTGAATTACTGTCATGTAGAGAAAGATGAGTTCATGTGTGTATTGTATGTGTGTGTGTGTTTCAGTGAAGGTTCAAAAGTCGGACCATCCTCACTCCTGGGACCCTTGTGTGAACTACATCCACCCTCCAAACTCCACCCTGTGCAACAGTAGCACCCTCAATAAATCCTGGATGGCCTCCAACAACAACACCATCAACAGCCTGGACTACTGCAAATGTAAGAACACAAACACACGTGTCAAGGACAAAGCCTTTATTTCATTCGTTTAGTTTATTTCTTCAACTCCGAGTAATGAAACAGAAACTGTTAACATAATAGCGTCCTATCTATACACATATGTGGTGGAGATGTGGATATACATTCAACAATTTATATGTAATATGTATTTAGATAGAAGCATGTATATTTTACCCTTTATGTTTCATTTGCTATTCTATTTTGTTTTTTAAACATTTGTAGCTGCATTAATTTATTTATGAATAATTTGTTGTCATAAGAATTTGAAAATATTTTTTAATTTTGATTGTTATGGCCCTGCAATACTGAAGACATGAGAGTAATGCTTTATTTATGTTATTGGTGACTGTGTTGTAATTTGGGCTACATAAATACATTTGAATTGAATTAAGTGCTAATGTATTTATTTTACACACATATATATATATATATAAAACCTTGTTTTTCTTTATTTTTATTTTACGTTTTCTTTCATTTTTTCTTATCTTAATTTTCTTTATTTCAATCTATCCATTTCAAGCTTCGTTTCTTCTTACTCTTGTTTGTGTTTGTACCTTTGATTGTTCCAGCTCTGGTCTCTGCCAGTTTTTCTCCTGGCTCGACGACCACGTCAGGGCCGAGCAGCCAGAGCTCCAGCACTCTCCCCAGGGCCTCAGTTCCCATGAGTCCTCGCAACTCACTCCTCAAGCGACGGCAGAGGAAGAAAGAGCACAAGAGCTCCTGTAGGTGCCTCTTTCTGTCCCTGTGATACCTGCTGGGATTGAAAATCAATTTAATCTGCGTTCACGTCTTCGTCCACGTTCAGTGTCCTTGGCGTCCAGCTCGGTGGGTCCAGGCGGTCAGGTGGTTCATGTAGAAACCAGCGAGATGGTTCTGACAGGCGACCCCCTCAACGGCTTCGGCGTTCAGCTTCAGGGAGGCATCTTCGCCACCGAAACGCTGTCCGCGCCGCCGCTCATCCGCTTCATCGAGCCGGACAGCTCTGCAGAGAGGTGAGCGCCAACATTTACCAGAGACATGATCACTGATCCAACGTGCTTCATGATGAGAACAATCTTCACTGGGTTTCTTTATAATCCAGCCATGTCTTATTAGAAAGTACAAAGCGTACAAATACAAAGTCAAAATGTGATGAACGTTGCATTGGAGGGAATTTTCAAAACTGCCTCTGAAAGTGTTTGGTTGTTCAATTTCAAACTTGAAAGACTTAATTAAAATCATTTCATTTATGTGTTAATACACTGTAAATGCCAACATACAAATTCATGTAGAAAGATAAATTAACCAAACTCAGTTTCTACCAACGTGCTGAGAACACTATTTTAAATAATTAAGTAGTAATTTGAGGGTGGAAAACACGCTTAACTCACGGCGGCCTGGAAGTGCAAAACACTACAAACTTCAGAAAACACTATCAAATACAGAAAATACTTACAACTAAAAAAACACTACCGAATAGAGAAAACACTACCAAATACAGAGAACACTTCCAAATAGAGAAAATACTGACAAATAAAAAAACTACCCAAAAGAGTAAACTCTACCAAATACAAAAAACTAGTGGTGCTCCGATCAATGGGCCACCGATAATTATCAGCTGATCTCTGTGGAAAATACGTGGTTGGCATTTGCCGATCAATGCCTCTCACTCCTGATCACAAAAACCCCGCCCCCTTTCTTTTGTACGGCGCAGGTGCATGGCTGCAAACAACAACAAACATGTCGGCCGTGTAGAACTTTTTTAAGATCTGTGAGAGGGATGTAAAGTTTGCATCCTGCGAATGAAAAATACCTTGCAGGGTAAGCACATTGCAGAAAAAGCCTTCAACACAACAAACTTGAACACTTGACGGAGTACGGTGAGTTTTCAAGGCACACAGCAACAGTTAGACGGCAATGAACGCAGCTCACGCTTGGCAACACTCGTCCTCATGAGAGTGACAGTCAGAAGGCTCAGCAAATAACCACGAATCATTGAATTCATGGGACGAGATGACCACCAACAGACACTCCAATGATGCACTGTCGATATAACGGACCTGATAGCTGCAATGCATTGTGGGAGTTGGGAGTTGGGAATGATTGTGTTGTGTTTTTGTGTCTTAGTTCATGTAGTTAGTTAGTTAGTTTCGTTGATTAGTTATGGGTGGGCAACCCGGAGTGAAGAGGCTTTTATGTGTAGTCTCTTCCTGCCAAGGTGTTCCTGTAGTTGTGTCAAAATAAAAGCTTCTGTCCTGTACAGTAGACCTGAAGCTGAATTGTTCATATGCTTTTACATTGTTCACTGCACAATGTAAGTGCGTGGAGCCTCCCGTGTCTGAAGCCACAGAAAATTGTTTGCTTGATGTCACATCAGGCGACTGCTTTAGCAAGCAGCAGAAGCCTTTCCTGCTCAGTTTGGCCTCACATGCCACCATCTTCTCCGCGAGGGGGCCGTTCTAATATTGTGTTTTCATATCAAGGTGGGGGCCACAAAACATTGCCTGCGGGCCGGGAGTTCGAGACCCCTGTGTTACAGATAGCAAGTAATCTGAAAGTGTTTTTCAGTTGTTCTTTGCAAGGTTTTTGTATTTTTTTCTCTTGAAAAAGTAAAACCATCATTTTATCTAAATTAATGTGATTCTATGGTTCCTTTTTTCCAAATCATTAACCAGTGGCACTCGTCATAACTAAATAGAAAAATGTACAGCCAATCCATGTGATCGGCTTCAGCGATCGGCACTTTGGCTGATTGGTATGGTGATGGGAGCATCCCTATAAAAACACTTACAAATAGAGAAAACACTACTAAATACAAAAAACACTGCCTTAAAAAAAAAAAAAAAAGTTTAATAAAACATTAAGCTAACAGCAGTAACCCTGCTTTCAGCAGGTAAAACATGCTTTCATTGCATTGTGGTGAATTTGTAAGTGTTTTCTCTATTTGTAGTGTTTTTTTGTATTTGGTAGTGTTATTTGTATTTGCTATGTTTTCTCTATTTGGTAATGTTTTGTATTTGTAAGTATTTTCTCTATTTGGTAGTGTTTTTTGTATTTGGTTGTATTTTCTGAAGTTTGTAGTGTTTTGCACTTCCAGGCCACCATATGAACTTGATGTATCCCAGTTACGTTAACTTAGGGAAAATGGAGGTTGACGGTGTTGATGAGCAGCCTCGCTTCCGTCAGTCTGCCCCGGATCAGACGGAGTTTACCACCATCCAGTATGGAGTGAAAGAATAATGCAATGTAAAGCATCTGTGAGTGTCAAGAAAAGTGCTGTATAAAACCAATGCCTTGTTATTATGTTGACTTTAATATGATGAGTGACTACAATTCAAGATTAGCTTTCAGTTACTTTGAGTAGTGCAAACTCAAAATAAACAAGTTACTATAATCTAAATTCTTTAATTTACTTTGAGAAAATTAACTCAAAATAAGTTTCCATAATCTCACAAGAAGTAATTTATGTTAACATTAACTAGTTTTTGTAAGGCAATGAATTTGTATTTAAAAACAAAAAACAAAGTCAATGTTACTTTTTACAGTGTACTTGTTTCGAAACTTTTCCCTCTAAGTATGAAAATGTATCATATCAGTTTATATTTTGAAGAATGTAAAGTTAGAAATGACGTTACCTTGGTGTGAGAAATGAGAATTGAGAATTTAAAAGATGTGTGAAAATGTAGCCCTGTGTGCGCCCTGAGGCCACGCTCCCGTCACCATTAGCACCCCGGCCAACAACACAACAGGAATTAGACGGCGTTTCCTTGTCCGAGCTGCAGGAATCAACAAACGCCATTCTGTCTGCTGGACACTGTGAAGCCAAATAACCCTCCTCAAACCAGAACGCCACTCACATGTATCGAGCAGTAATGCTGCTGTAATGGAATTATGGCCAATAATCTCATATTGGTGGTCAAAGAAATACGACCACAATAGAGCGAAACTTTGATTAAAAAGCAGAATGTGTAATTTTTTTAAGATTGAGTATTATGAGATCTCAGGATGAGAGTACTTCCAGCACTCCTTTTCCTCCTCGCTGGACAATAATGAAGATATCTGACCATGTATTGACGCAAGCCATGATTTATTGGAGGCTGCAGTACATAAAGTGTTAATGTCACAGTCAGACATTTAAAAAATAAAAAAAACCAAAGTCTGAAGGGCAGTGAGTGCAGTCTGAGGCCCTCTTGAAGCGAGACAAAACACTTCATCTTCATTTCCTCTTGTCAAATGTGTCCTTGGTGCAGACAGGATAACTCCAGTGATGATTACCCAGCAGAGAGTAACATCATTCTAGTCCAGTGAAGCACTTCTGAGTAACAACCTGTGACTCTTGGGCTGATACTGAGAAATCTGGAGCACTTTTGGGAGATGGCCTGCGGTTCGAATTACTTTTACCAGTAATGTTCTGGACATGAGTTGATATTGATGTCGGGTAGCAGAAATACCTTCTTTTTTTCCCTTTTTTTTTTTAAGGTCCTTTTTTCTCTTTTGTTACTTGATAAAAATAAAAAGCATCCAAACAGACATTTCAAGTGAAAACATTTTCGTTGCAGAAAGGTTTAGCTAGAGCTACACTCTACACTAGAGGGCAAACCTTCACCAATGCCACATTTGCTAGCATATAGCCGTTAGCTCGTATCAATGCTCACTGGGTAGGCCAGGTTGCTACATCACTGTTTGAAATCTACTATATTACACGCTTAAATACACTTATCTCCATTGAGCTCGTCCATAATGTGCCTCTCATCCACTTTGTATGGAAACATTTCCCACAGTTTTGGGGATTTATTTAGAAACGGTTAACAATTAAACATCACAAAATCTATTTAATTGCTCCTTGGATGATGACAAACCATCCCTCATGATTTCATATAATTTAGGTAGGTGGTTTTTGTGAAAAGTTGGTAAAATACATACAGTACATACATACAGTACATACATACATACATACATACATACATACATACATACATACATACATACATACAAACCAATAAATAAATACATGCAGAAGAAAACCTAACCTTCTCATCCACCTTCATTGGTTGCCCAACTGTGAACTATGTAGTTGGCATATTAGGCCATGGGGGGGTGCTGTTGGTTGTTATCTTCACCGATGACAATTTGGACGAAGGTTGTGTTTTTCTCCATGTGTATTTATTTATTTATTGGTATGTATGTATGTATGTGGTTGGTTCAAACAGGCGTTTATTGCTTCCTGGACAAATACAATTGAAAGGGAATAATGGTTTCTTGTGGTAATGGTTCATACAGCACAATACCAATAGCCAGCGACTTCATTTTAAAGTGATGAAACCCAACAAAAATAAAGGTTAAACTTCAAATAAACATGGGAAAAATAAAGTTAAAAGCACAAATAACTTACAGTAGTTTGTTGTGTCATATGTGCATTTTTAAGTGTTTATTAATTTCACAGGCCTTTCAGTCACGTCACCAGGTAGTAATTCCCTCGTTGGAGTGAAGGAATTACCCACAATGCTTTGCCTCATCACCCCTGAGCTGGAATTGTAGCTGCACCATTCAGCTGGATTTAATCCACACCTTCTTAACCATGTTGCATATGTATTTTACCAAATTTTCCCAAAAAGCTATTGAGCTGGATTGTTTGAAGTTTTCAGGGATGAATTGTCATCATCTGAGGACCAACCCATTAGATTTTGGGAGCGAACAGATCTTGGAGGGGGAAGATATTTACTCCATTGTCGACACGCTGGAGCTCTGTGCTGAGCCATCACTCTGGGGCTAAAGCTACCGTTAGCTGTCTGCTAGCACACTGCTAACTCCGCTCCCCGACCCCCCTTCCCCACTCTCACAGCCCAACTCGCTCTAACGGTGCGTTCAAGTAGCACAAAATAATGGGAACCAGCGGAACATGATTTAACCTAAACATTGCGAGGTGGCGATGGTGGCGGTATGTGCATGTAGCGCAGTCGCAGCTTTTTGCCGTTTCCACTGGGCAGAGTCGGAGTGTTTTTTCAAAAAGTTGTGCTTTCAGTGGCTCTAACCAGCATCATGCTGTCAACGTAACCTCAAAACCAGGGTTGGGAAGGTTTCTTGAAAACTGTTATTCGTTACAATTTGTTTCAAGTACTTGTTGAAAAATTTTATCAGTAACTTACTCTAAGTACTAAAATAAAAAAATAACGTACCAGAGTACTTTTAGTTACTTTTGGATTACTTCACCAGCAAACATAAAAAACAAAGACAAGAAAGAATAGAATGTGTCGTCTGCTCAGTGTGTTGACACATCTTATACACAAAATGCACTTAACAAGTTTTGAACTATCAAAACTCAGTAACCAATCAGGTGTCAAACACTCATTTTTATTAAGGAATCAAAACCACAATACAAATAAAGCTTTTAATTTAAAGAAAATGTACCCATCTTTTCCAAAACTCTCTCTCTCTCTCTCTCTCTCTCTCTCTCTCTCTCTCTCTCTCTCTCTCTCTCTCTCTCTCTCTCTCTCTCTCTCTCTATATATATATATATATATATATATATATATATATATATATATATATATATATATATATATATATATATTGTGGCGGTTGCTAGGATCCAGGCCTCTCACCCAGAGGAACTCTGGGTAAAGGGGTGGGGAGTTGAGCTCTCCCGCTGGGGCTTTTGTGGGCTGTACCAGTCCAGTTCTGTTCACACTACAATAAAGACGTGTTCCAAGATTCAGCTCTGCCTCATCCTTCGTCCTGCCACATTGGTGGCCCCGTTATGGACATGTTCGAGGAAGTAGAAGACGAACATGTCTTCGCCGTGGCTCCGAGGCTTCCCGACTTCTGGCAAAATGACCCGGCTTCGTGGTTTGAGCATGTCGAGGCGCTCTTTCGACTGCGAGGAATCACGGAGGATGAGCAGAGGTACTACTTGACCGTCGCAGCCTTGGACCAGCAGTCCACCAGGTGAGTAATCCAGCTCCTGGCGCTCCCCCGCGGCTCGGAAAATTCACCGCTGAAGCAGCTCCTGCTGTGGAGGTTCTACCTTTCTGCCCCCGAGAGGGCGGATAAACTCCTCTCCTGCCTGGGTTAGGAGACGGCTCGGCCGTGGACTTGATGGACGACATGCTGTTGCTGTTGGGCGAGGACGAGGGTGGATTCCTTTTCCTTCACTTGTTCCTGCGCCAACTCCCGCCGCCAGCGCGCCCAGCTTTGGCTAACTCCCGCTGCTTGGCCGAAGGCGACTACCGTGGTTTTGCTGAGGAGGCTGATCGAGTTCTGCTGGCGACAAGGAGATTTGCTGTACAAGGTGTGGAAGCGGAGCCCCCCCAGCTGGTGACGGAGGACACAGACCCTCTGGCGGAGGTGGCAGGAGTCGCCGCCCGGAGACGGCGCGGGACCAGCATGTATTTTTTTCATCAGCGTTTTGGCGCCAAGGCGCGACGCTGCGTCCCTCCTTGCTCGTTGGAGGCGCCGGGAAACACCAGCGCCAGCACTTAGTAGCAGCTGTGGGTGTTGGTGGATGGAGTGAGCTCCTTTTCGTCAAAGACTCGGTGTCAGGGAAGCGTTTTCTGGTGACTCCGGCTCGCAGCTGAGCCTCCTCCCTCCAGCTGAGCCTCCTCCTTCCAGCTGAGCCTCCTCCCTCCAGCTGAGCCTCCTCCCTCCAGCTGAGCCTCCTCCCTCCAGCTGAGGCTCCTCCCTCCAGCTGAGCCTCCTCCTTCCAGCTGAGCCTCCTCCCTCCAGCTGAGCCTCCTCCTTCCAGCTGAGCCTCCTCCTTCCAGCTGAGCCTCCTCCCTCCAGCTGAGGCTCCTCCCTCCAGCTGAGCCTCCTCCTTCCAGCTGAGCCTCCTCCCTCCAGCTGAGCCTCCTCCTTCCAGCTGAGCCTCCTCCTTCCAGCTGAGCCTCCTCCCTCCAGCTGAGCCTCCTCCTTCCAGTCGGCCCGGGACACAGGACCTCCGTTGACCAGCGGTTCCCCCATCTCATCTTTTGGCAGTAGGTCAGCGACTGTATGTTTCCACGGACGCCAGTTAAAGTGGGACTTTGTGATCGCCTCCATTACTGTTCCCATTATCGCTGCTGATTTTCTCTTTGCTCATGATTTGCTGGTTGATGTCGAGAACCGCCGGTGGATCGATGCAGTATCATTTGATACCTTTCCGTGTGAGACCGGGGGACCTGGGCCGTTAACCCGCGCTAATTTTTTAGCATCAGAGAATGTGTTTCAGCGTTTGTTGGGGGAGTATCCGTCTTTGATCAAGCCTGTATTTTCCACCACGGTGACAAAGCACGGCGTCGGGCATTTCATTGCTACCACGGGCCCGCCGGTTTTTGCACGCGCACGTCGTTTAGACGCGGAGAAGCTAGCTATTGCTAAAGAGGAGTTTGCTAATATGGAGCGTGTGAGGTTCCAAGGTGGACACCCCGACTTGGGATGTGGTCGGCGGGTGTTGGGAGAGAGGATGCAGCAAGGATACGTGGGTAGACTGTGCTTTTCCAAGATTTACCTTGATTTATTTTAAATTTTCTTTTTACAATCAATCAAACTCTTTTCACTTTCAGCCTCACAACAGGCCAGCAGACACAGACTCATCTACTCAGTCTCTCAGTCATCTCTTTAAATAGGCCCCGCCCCACCCTGAGTTGAGCCAATCAGGACGTGCTGGGTTGACACAACCGTCTAAGGGGTATTTAACTGATCCTAAATTATCCCAACCAAAGAAATATATGAATAAAGTACACATCCATCAAACAAGCATAATTATATACAAAATATATACATTATATTAATGTGATACATCACCCAGTCCCCACTATACATATTTACACCCAAAAATACAAACAGTGCACCCCTACACCCCGTGGACTGTTCCTCCTGCCGTCTGCCCACTGAAATACAGCTCCTTCCTGAGGACCAGGAAGTGCGTGAGGTGAGCTGTGTTCAACGTGAGAAAGGGCTGTCACTTTCTCACAGAGCGTTTGGGCATCGTGAGGCGTTCTAACAGCCCGTGGGCCTCGCCGCTTCACATGGTGCCGAAGGCAGACGGGTCGTGGCGGCCAGGTGGAGATTTTCACCGCCTTAACAATATCACTGTGCACGATCGCTATCCCGTTCCGCATATTCAAGACTTTTCTGTGCGTTTGGCACGTCTGTGTTTTCTAAAGTGGACCTGGTGGCGGTTATCACCAGGTTCCTGTGTGCAGATGATGTGCCTAAGACTGCAGTGATCACCCTGTTCGGGCTTTTTGAGTTCCTGCGCATGCCTTTTGGCCTTAAAGGGGCAGCACAGACTTTTCAGAGGTTGATGGACTCGGTGCTGCGCGACCTTGCTTTCGTGTTTGTTTACCTGGACGACATCTTGGTGGCTAGTTCTTCAGCTGAGGAGCATTTGTTGCATCTGAAGCAAGTTTTTCAGCGCCTTGAGGAACACGGCCTTATTGTTAATCCTGCTAAGTGCCAGTTTGGTCTGCCTGTGATTGATTTTTTGGGTCATTGGATTTCAGCTCAGGGTGCCATTCCGTTGCCTTCTAAGGTGCAGGCGGTGACAGATTTCCCTCGTCCGGCCTCTGTTAAGGCCCCGCAGGAGTTTTTGGGCATGATTAATTTCTACAACCGTTTTCTTCCGCGTGCCGCCCACCTTCTGCAGCCACTTTATGGGGCTCTGCGATTGAAGAAAGGCTCCGATCCAGTTGACTGGACACCAGATCGTGTCCAGGCCTTTGAAAGCGCCAAGTCTGCTCTTGCTGATGCAGCTCTTTTAGCCCATCCAGCACCTTCAGCACCCATCTCTTTAACGACTGACGTGTCTGATATAGCGGTGGGGGCTGTGGTGGAACAGCAGGTGGCTGGAGTTTGGCAGCCTCTTGCATTTTTCAGCCGCAAGTTACGAGACAGTGAACGCAAGTATAGTGTTTTTGACCATGAGTTGTTGGCGTTATATCTGGCAACTCGTCATTTCCGTTTCGTTTTGGAGGGTCGTTCATTCACAGCTTATGTGGATCACAAACCGTTGACCTTGGCGATGTCTAAGGTGACGGAGCCGTGGTCTGCTCGCCAGCAGCGTCATTTGACATCCATTTCCGAGTTTACGACCGATATTCTGCATGTGGCTGGTAAGGCGGATTGCGTCGCTGTTTGTCCGTCTCGAGTGCTTGTGTGTCCCGTGCATCTGGGGGAATTTTTGCCTGTGAGTTCTGCGCCGCGACCCCGGTCAGACGTCGGTCCATTTTCCTCCAGCGGTTTTTCGGCTCCGGGCCCCGTTCACCACGGTTTTCCACGGTCATTTGTTCAGGCGGAGCTCAATTCGGCCCGTCTTGTGTTCGTGCGACATGACGCTCACCGCTCGCCTTTCCAACCCCAATATGATGGCTGACGAGGTCATGTGTCCGGCCCAGACTCCCCGTCGTGATCGCCCTCCTTCAAGACCCCCAGTGTTTTCTCCTCCTCATGGACGCCCTGCTCGCCGAGTTTCACCTGAGGTTTCACATGAGGGACAACGCAGCCGTTGTGGCCGACCGTTAAAGCCTCCTGTGAGGTACTGACTGGTTTCCCAGATGTGCCTTCTGGGTGTTCGGGGGGGGGGGGGGGGGGGGCTGTGTGGCGGTTGCTAGGATCCAGGCCTCTCACCCAGAGGAACAATGGGTAGAGGGGCGGGGTTTGAGCTCTCCTGCGCCCGGGCTTTTGGTGGGCTGTTCCAGTCCTGTTCTGTGTTCGCTGAAATAAAGACGTGTTCCAAGATCCAGCTCTGCCTCATCCTTCGTCCTGCCACAATATATATATATATATATATATATATATATATATATATATATATATATATATATATATGAATGTTTAATGAGAGGCTGTATCTGGCAGCAATAATGACTGATTGATAACTGA
This sequence comes from Blennius ocellaris, assembly GCF_963422515.1. Classification (NCBI taxonomy): domain Eukaryota; kingdom Metazoa; phylum Chordata; class Actinopteri; order Blenniiformes; family Blenniidae; genus Blennius; species Blennius ocellaris. Next base: position 31,469,053 of record NC_137653.1, on the reverse strand, counting down.
GTTATGACGCATGTCACCCCAATTAATCCCTAAAACACGAGTTACTCTCAACGTATTGAGAACGGCTTCCTACCATCAGTACCAGTACTGGTATTGGCAGGTTCACTGACAGGTTATGAGCTAATAAAACTAGTTGACAGAGTCCAGGTGTGTATCAGTGAAAGTGAGTAAGTTTTATCCTACCAGATGTTTCTCCAGGTGAGACACAAAAAAAATGTTTTTACTTGAAAATGTTGTGTAAATGGGGCCTTTTCTTTTAATTAGTTTGATTTTGTTCATTAAAGGTCCCATATTATACTAAACCGACTTTTCTGTGCTTTAAACATGATAAAAGTTCTATTTGGGGTTCATATAATCCCCAAAGTGTTTTTTCATTGATTCCCTCCAGCTTGAGTTCACAGTGATGTTTCTCTGTTCTACCTGGTGGGGGAGCTCAACACCTTGATTCTATTTTATGACGTCACAGAGCTGCAGAAGCCCCGCCTCCAGGAAGATTGACATGAGGAGAAACCAAAACAAGACACGCCCACATCTCAGTCTCTGCTGCTTCACATTGAACTGCTGTTTTTGTTGTTCCACATCTGTTTTCACCTTCATGTCCACTGGAGAAAATGTGTTTTCACCTTCATGTCCACTGGAGAAAATGTGTTTTCACCTTCATGTCCACTGGAGAAAATGTGTTTTCACCTTCATGTCCACTGGAGAAAATGTGTTTTCACCTTCATGTCCACTGGAGAAAGTGTTTTCACCTTCATGTCCACTGGAGAAAATGTGTTTTCACCATCATGTCCACTGGAGAAAATGTGTTTTCACCATCATGTCCACTGGAGAAAATGTGTTTTCACCTTCATGTCCACTGGAGAAAATGTGTTTTCACCATCATGTCCACTGGAGAAAATGTGTTTTCACCATCATGTCCACTGGAGAAAATGTGTTTTCACCTTCATGTCCACTGGAGAAAATGTGTTTTCACCTTCATGTCCACTGGAGAAAATGTGTTTTCACCTTCATGTCCACTGGAGAAAATGTGTTTTCACCTTCATGTCCACTGGAGAAAATGTGTTTTCACCTTCATGTCCACTGGAGAAAATGTGTTTTCACCATCATGTCCACTGGAGAAAATGTGTTTTCACCTTCATGTCCACTGGAGAAAATGTGTCTTCAGGTACCAGTATGGTTCCTCACTATTTGTCTTGTGGAAGAAGAAGCACAGCGGCCAATGTGGCTGGACTTGTTGTTCTTTTCCACTTGAAACCTGCTGCTATTCCCACAATAAAAGACTAAGGAGGGCCGAGATGTGTCAGTACATTACTACAACTACCAGGTGAGCTGCTGGCTACGTCACCCAGGGGGTGGAGGAGGCGGCTGTGGGCTGGGCTGCAGTCTCCGTGAGGGTGGAGGAGGTGGAGGAGCTGAGAACCACCATCATGAGAGGTGACGTCAGCTCAGTCCAAGAAATACTAGAATTTCACCAGTTGTGAGTGTTTCTACTGGATCAGACACATTATTATCCACATGAGCAGAGGAGGGACTGGAACATGGAATATGGTGAAATATGGGTCCTTTAACAAAAGGAAAAAAATGAAATAAAATCAATACAAAAGTCTGCAAACTTCACAATAAAAAGGAGCAGAAGGAACAATTAACTTCTGCAATCCACCTCTTTGTAACTTACAATAATTTTACAATGTGAAACAAATGGTAAGCACCACTTATATTTATTTGTATTTGAATAACATGCTGGTTTTATTTGCATTATCAAATCTTATGCGTTATTTAGATTATTTAGCTTCTTTGTCTAGATTGTTGCATAAATTGACCTGTTTTATAGAAATACACGTTATACTTCCAGTTACACCTCCTCAGTAACACATCCAGGAAAGGCTCCTTAGTAAATTGATCCGAGTAGATTGATAGTAAATGTGATTGATGAAAAGCTACTGTCACAGTAAATAAGCTCTCTCAGTCTAGAATATATATATATATATATATACATATATATATCTTTAAGGTTCTGAAAATGTTTTATAATATATAAATGTGAGTGGAAGTTGTAGGTTGTTTAGGCAAATTATATCCCCTTATAATGTCTTATGGAGAATTTTATTTCTTGTATAGTTTACATGTTAAAGTCAAATCATATTTCCTATTTCCTATTGTGTTGTTTTCTAGCTGAGCTTTCACTTTACACTGTAGTCCTTAATTTCATTGATTTTGGCATATAAACGTGTACGCAATACCTTACTTTAGGTTGAATATTTATATTGGACATCCTGCTGTCAGCTGAGAAGCCATTGAAACAACGGCCGACATGCAAAAAGATGCTCATTATGCTAGTTTATAAAGTACATTTATTCCTGAAAGCTGAACGAAGTCGCAGGCTAATATCTGCAGGGAACGTGTTTACATGATTCATAACTTTAATCGTCGGAGCTAGTATGCTCTCTTAATATGCACTCTGACGATTTATGTGACGGGTATTTGCTGGATGTTTCCATGAAGCGTCAGCAGCTAAAAATAATGTGATACGTAACGCAGCGGGGAGCCTGACGCGCCCGCTTGTGTCATCTGTCTGTGCAACATGAATTTAAAGACAGGAAAACGTCCCAGGTAGGCGTGCTTCTTACAGTCATTACACCTACATGGGTCTTTGTTCTTCCCCCGCTTTGACCCACAGGGTAGTCATATCTGGAAACGGCTCTGAAAATAGTCACACAAACAGGTTTTTATTTTAGCCGGTGAAACGTAATGGAGTGTATGAACGTTGTTACGGCTGAGAGCCGGTGCGTGGAGTGTCTGGAACCCAAAAGCAGACCAGGAGGCAGAGCAGGTACAATTAGCAATAATTTGTTCCTCTTGCAAGACCTGGGAGACAAGGGAACGGAGACTCTGGGATGCAGAGTGTGCAGGCGAGGAGACTGCAGCAGGGAGGCACACTGCACAGCGAGGCGGGGAGGCCGAGGACGCTTGAAGCAGGGAGTCATGGCGCTCATGAGAGGAGCTGGTGGCTCTGAACAAAGACACAATCTTCTGGCACCGGACCTCCTCACTGCAGGGCTTAAGAGGTGGAGCAATCAATTAGTTGATTACCTGCAGGAGTGTGAGGGAGGATCCGGTGCTGGAGCGAGGTGTGGATCCTCACAGTACTCCCCCCCCCCACTCAACGGTCGCCACTTAGCGCCCTACCCGGCTTGTCTGGGTGCTCGGTGTAGAAGTCAGAGACGAGCGTCTCGTCCAGGATGAGCCGACGGGGAAGCCAGGACCGCTCCTCTGGACCATACCCCTCCCAGTCCACCAGATACTGGAAACCCCTACCCCGGGGCCGCACATCCAGGATCTTGGACACGGTGAAGACAGGATGGTTGTCAATGATCCGAGGGGGTGGAGGGGGGTCAGCAGGAGGACACAGGGGGCTGGAGGAGACTGGTTTGAGGAGAGACACATGAAACATAGGGTGCACCTTGAGGGAGTCAGGAAGCCGGAGGCGGACAGCCGTGGGGTTGATCACCTTGGCGACCGGGAATGGACCGATGTATCGGGGAGCCAGCTTCGGTGACTCGACCTGGTAGAGGCAGGTCTCGGGAGGACAACCATACCATTTGCCCAGGTTTGTAGTCTGGAGCAGGAGTGCGGTGACGGTCTGCGAGTCATCTGTTGGACTCCACGGATCTGGAGAGCGCTGTCCTGGAAGATCTCCATACCTCCCAGACCCGACGTAGGTGGTCCTTGACCGCGGGGGCAGCCATGCCGAGCTCCTGATCTGGGAACAGGGGAGGTTGAAAACCGTGACAAACCTTGAACGGCAACATTCCAGTGGCTGAGCAGGTGAGGGAGTTGTGGGCGAATTCGATCCATGGAAGGTGGGAGCTCCAGGATGAAGGAAACATTGCAGCCATGAACCGGAGAGCCGCCTCAAGGTTCTGGTTTGCCTGCTCCGTCTGGCCGTTGGTCTGGGGATGATATCCAGAGGAGAGGCTGGCTGTTGCCCCCAGGACCGAGCAGAACACCTGCCACACCCGGGAGGCAAATTGAAGTCCCCGGTCGGACACAACATCCATGGGGATCCTGTGGAGCCTGAACACATGGAGAACCAGAAGGTGAGCCGTCTCCCGGGCCGTCGGCAACTTCCGGAGAGGGACGTAGTGGACGGACTTTGAAAAACAGTCCACTATGGTCAGGATACTGGTGTTCCCGTCAGAAGGAGGGAGCCCGGTGACGAAGTCCACGGCGATGTGGGACCAGGGCCGGCTGGGAATTGACAGCGGACGTAGGAGACCTGACGGAGGTTGATAGGAGGACTTACTGCGGGCACAGGTGGAACATGCTGCAACGAACTCCCGGACCTCCCGGGCCATGCCTGCAGGAAGGAGAGGGTGCGGCCGGCTCCAGGGTGGCAGGCGAGTTTGGAGTTGTGCCCCACTGAAGAACCTGGGAGCGCACGGAGTCCGGAACGTAGATGCAGACCGGCGCCAGGATCCGGGTCAGGCCCCTGAGCCTCCTGGACGGTCACTTCGATGTCCCAGGCAGCGGCACCAGGATGCAGGACGGCGGGATGATGAGGTCTGGTGACTCAGAGGAGGAAGGGGAGGAGTGGAGCCGAGACAGGGCATCGGGTTTTATGTTCCAGGATCCAGGTCGGAAGGACAGAGTGTAGTTGAACCTACTGAGGAAGAGGGACCAGCACGCCTGACGGGAGTTGAGCCTGCGGGCTGAGCGAAGATACTCCAGGTTTTTGTGGTCCGTCCAGATGATGAAAGGGGCTGTCACACCCTCCAACCAGTGTCTCCACTCTTGTAGAGCCCACACCACTGCCAGCAGTTCCCCACGTCGTAGTTTCTCTCGGCCTGAGAGAGCCTGCGTGAGAAGTAGGCGCAGGGGTGGAGCTTGTGGGAGACAGAATGCCGTTGGGAGAGCACCGCTCCAACCCCGGTGTCGGAGGTTTCTACTTCTACCACGAACTGTCGAGAGGGGTCAGGATGGAGTAGAACCGGGCCGCTGGTGAAGAGGGTCTTCAGTCAGGCAAATGCTGCAGCGGCTTCCTAGGACCACCGGAACGGAACCCTGGTGGAGGTCAGTTGAGTTAGGGGAAAGGTCACCCTACTGTAGTTCCTGATAAACCGACGGTAGAAGTTGGCGAACCCCAGGAATCTCAACAGCTCCTTCCAGGTGGTGGGGACTGGCCATTCCACGACGGCTTGAACCTTGGCCGGGTCCGGTTGGAGTTGCCCCTAAGCAATAATGAAGCCCAGGTACTGCACGGAGGTGGCATGGAACTCGCATTTCTCTGGTTTTACATAAAGCCGGTTTTCCAGGAGGCGTTGGAGGACCAGGCGGACATGCTCCCGGTGCTCCTCCAGTGAGCAGGAGAAAACGAGGATGTCATCCAGGTACACGAAGGCAAACTTGTTTAACATGTCCCGGAGGACATCGTTCATGAAAGTCTGGAAGACTGCCGGTGCATTCGTGAGGCCAAACGGCATCACCCGATACTCGAAGTATCCCAGGTGTTGAACGCCGACTTCCATTCGTCTCCTTTCCTGATCCAGATGAGATGGTATGCGTTCCGGAGGTCCAGCTTGATAAATACTTGGGCCTCGCAAAGGGGTTCGAAGGAGGGATCAATGAGGGGAAGAGGCGACCTGTTCTTCACCGTTGTGGCATTCAACCCCTTGTAGTCGATGCAGGGATGGAGAGTGGCATCTTTCTTTTTGATGAAGAAGAATCCGGCTGCCACTGGGGATGAGGAAGGGCGAATGAGGCCAGCAGCTTGTGATTCCTGGATGTACGTCTCCATTGCCTCCTTCTCGGGACGTGAGATGTTGTAGAGGCGCGCTGCTGGCAGCGGAGCCCCGGGAAGGAGGTCGATAGAGCAGTCATAGGGCCAGTGAGGAGGGAGAGTCCGAGCGAGGTCTTTGCTGAAGAATGGTGCCAGCTCATGATACTCCAAGGGAACTGCAGCCAGATCAGGAGGAGCCGGAGCCCGAGGACGGGAACCGGAGCTGGACTCGGCAGACCGGAGGCACTGGGAGTGACACTGGAGGCTCCACCTGATGATCGATGAGTTCCTCCAGTTGAGGTGTGGGTTGTGCTGCTGCAGCCACGGGTAACCCAGGACGAGGGGCGTGACTGGAGAAGGTATCACCAGCAGCTGGAGAATCTCTCAGTGGTTCCCAGAAACGACCAGGGTGAGAGCTGTCGTGCGGTGAGTAACCCGGGCAATCAGCCGACCATCCAGGGCATTGACACTCTGGGGAGAAGGCAGGAGCTCCAGCGGAAGTCCAAGCTGGGCTGCCACCCCTGCGTCCACGAAGTTGTCGTCGGCTCCTGAGTCCACCAGAGCTGGAAGGGTTGCAGAGTGCTGATCCCAGTGGAGGCTGGCAGGCACCTTCATCCGGGCAGGGGAACTCGGGATACTGGAGATATGGCTCGTCAGAGGGTTCCTGGTCACTGACGAGCCACACCTTTTGGTCGACTCGAGCAGGAGTCCCGAAGGTGTCCGGCTTCACCACAGTAGAGGCACAGCTGGTTCTGGAGTCGCCGGCGTCGTTCTCGGGGGTCCAGACGGGTCCGGCCCAGCTGCATCGGCTCGTCTGCTGACTCCACATCTGCGAACTCGTTGGACGCTCCGTGACCCGGTGGGAATGTCGAAGACCTGGGAGTCGGCTGGGAAGAGAAGGGTCCTACGGGGAAGGATCGGGGAGCACCACGCTCCCGCTGCCTCTCCCTCAGCCGGTTGTCTAGACGGATGGAGAGCGCAATGAGTTCATCGAGGGAGGAGGGTTCGTCCCGGGTCGCCAGCTGGTCCTTGAGCACCCCCGAGAGGCCCTGAGTGTAGCTTCCCTGGAGAGCCTCGTCGTGCCACCCACACTCCTTCACCAGGATCCGGAACTCGATTGAATAGTCCGCTGCTCACCTGGTGCCCTGGGAGAAGGAGAGGAGCTGATCGAATGTCTTCTCCAGCTCCTTGGTAAAGCGGGCCCAGGTCTGGATAGCCGGTGAATCATGGTTCCAGAGTGCCATCACCCACCGAGCCGCCTTCCCTCGCAGGAGGTTGGTGGTGTAGGTGATCTTGGCCCGGTCGGAGGGATATTTGGAGGGCTGGAGGTCGAAGACGAGGCGGCACTTCAGCAAAAATTGGTCACAGGAGCCCAGTTCCCCGGTGTATGGTTCTGGTGGGGGAACGAAGGGCTCCTTGGTAGGAGAAGACTCTGCCAGGGTCCGTGGAGAGAGGGTGGCGCCGGGGTCGGTCACAAGAGCGTCTGTGGGAGTCGGCTGGATCAGCCGCTGATAAATATCATGGATGGAAGCAGCGAGCTCCTGTAGCAGACATTCGTGCCGACCAAGTAGCGCCCCCTACAGCATTGGGTTCATTCTTGGGGCCAGAAGATTCTGTAACGGCTGGGAGCCGGTGCGTGGAGTGTCTGGAACCCAAAAGCAGACCAGGAGGCAGAGCAGGTACAATTATCAATCATTTATTTCTATTGCAAGACCTGGGAGATGAGGGAACGGAGACTCTGGGATGCAGAGTGTGCAGGTGAGGAGACTGCAGCAGGGAGGAACGCTGCACAGCGAGGCGGGGAGGCCGAGGACGCTTGAAGCAGGGAGTCGTGGAGCTCATGAGAGGAGCTGGTGACTCTGAACAGAGACACAATCTTCTGGCACCGGACCTCCTCACTGCAGGGCTTAAGAGGTGGAGCAATCAATTAGTTGATTACCTGCAGGCGTGTCAGTGAGGAGGATCCGGTGCTGGAGGAGGTGTGGATCCTCACAAACCTGATAGTAAGAAATAGGGATGAGCCGGATACTCGTTTCAGATCAGTATCCGCCTCAGACGAGTATCTTCACACTCTGTGATTGACCAGTCACACACATAGCCCACCCCTCCCCACACACATTTCTGCAGGCAGCTCACGCACACACAGAGTGACAATTACTCTCTTCAGAAACCTTAGGTTTTCTTCAACTCGCCTCTATTTTGGTTTGTATGATATTTAAAGTTACTTGGTAAACTTGTTTCATAATGTACAAGACAGAGCTGAAAGCGGCCTCTCGGGGGCGCTCAACACTGCCTCCACTCCAGTCGAGTTTTAAAAAAAATTAGTATATTATTTTTTTTACCATCTGCTTGCTCTTAGTTTGGCTGGTGGTGTAAAGTCAGTTGGAAAACTTTGCTCATACTGAACGTGGTGCTTTTGAGAAGCAGTGAACAAGAACACAGTGAACAAGCCTGACATACTACTTCCTGTTTGTCTCCACTGGATGTTTACATGAATCACCAGGTTCACACACATCATTAAAATAAGCAGTCTTACACTTACACACATACACACATATAGCTGAACACACAAAGTAGCCTATATAAATGTGTTTATTGTATGTGGCTGTTCATAAAAATTATTATATTATAAATATTACAAATTAAGCTTAATATACTGTATATAGTTATTTATATATAAGACCTGTAAATAGTTTTCAAATAAACAATAAATAAAGCATCTTCTGATCAATCATTTCAATTTCAGACTTAAAATAATATACCAATTTAAACCCCACCCAGTTTCAATTGAAAACGCCCACTTGAGGTTTAGGCCCCGCCCACTCTGAGTACAGATACGGATACAGATCATTTAGATGGTTGAACAGATACAGATACAGATAGTGGTGTGCTCGCTCTGCCGTAGTAAGAAAGCTGGAGAGCGTCTTTGGATGGAACCTTCGTCTTGCTCCTTTGAAGAACCTCAGGGGGTCAAACCACGGAATGGCTTTACAAACTCTCTCGGCTTGACTCAATCTGCTGTTTTGTTTTTTAAATTAATTTTTAGGGATATTATTTATATTCATTTAAAAAATAAAACTTCACGTATTTTTGAAGATATAATATAATTTCTTTGTTGTGCCCCGTACCGCTAACCTTCATCTACTTGCTGATACTGAGTATTGTTATGAGTACCTTTTAAAATCCATGAAGCCTGATTCATACATGTAAATGAAACGCAAAGGCCCTGCCCTGCTGTGAACTACTTCTGTGTCAGTGCATAACGCCACGTTTTATGAGTACGAATACCAGGACAGTATCGGATCCAATATCGGCATCAATATCAGTGCATCGGTATCGGTGCATCCCCAATGTGGGAAACCCTAATCAAACACGTTCTACAATCTACATTGGGAACTATAACTGTAATTTAAATTGCTGTCCTTTGTTTGTTGATGGGAGAGTTGGTGTCACCCGTGCCTGGCTTCACCAGAACCTTTTAGGCAAATCATTCATGGTCGAGGCAAACTGCCAGGAAGAACAATGGACGATTGACTTTGTGTGTTTGTCCTGTGATGGATGGCGACCTGTCCAGGATGTAACCTGCTGGGATAAGATAAAGCTTCAGGCAAGATGAATCGATGGATCATTCTGTTCATTCACAGTCTGGCTGAGAAAAGGGGGTTTTATTTAATGAAAGCTCATATTTGTCTTACCTTCCATCCGCGCCCGGTGCTTTACAGTATTGGCACTGGAGCCGGGGACGGTCTGGAGACATCGACAACATAGAAACACCTGCTAAACTACAAGACAGTGTTAAGCCAGTGTGCCCTGAAAAAACCCTATCACACAACAAGAACATGCAAATTCCACCAAAACGTTAAACTCTGAGGTTCATACCTGCACAGTTTGTTTCCAAAACAGTATGTGGTCTGTGCATGTTGATATTAGAAATTTGAAAGTTTCTGTTGCATTCGTGATGATTTCACCTTACATAACTGTAACTATGATCTCGCAAGTATTTGTTTTGTTTTATTTTACCAGCTGTATTGATCCCCTTGGATCACTTTTGACCTATAGCAGCCTTGAACGATGGTCACAACCCACCCTGCGTGTTTTTCGTTCGTGCGTTTTTTGGGGGAAGCAACGGCTGCCACGTTTTTCTGAAAACGTGGAGAGGAAGTGGCAAGGGCAGGGAGGGAGTACGTCAGTGGAAGGTGTAAATACCTGGCCCGCACGCCACGCCTGGCCGTGAGCGGCTGCATGCATCATACGTTGCTCAAGTGGTCAGTGAGTTGTAGGTGCTTAGAACATAAGATCTCCGTGTGATTGCCACGTTATCCTCTGGAGGCCGTACTTATATGTACTACTCATGTACGGCGTCCTTACTCAGATGCATATTGTAAGGGCATGCAAGTGGTGTGGCTTAAGTACTGATGCATAGTAGTGGCCTTACATTGGATTCCGATTGTGCATTTACTGCTTGACATTATGTGTGGCCGGAAGGCGGGGTGGGTTATTTAACTGCTGGCCCTGACTGAAACACCACCGCGCGCTGTTGGGTGTCCGACAGTTTAACGAGCATCTGAGCGCGTCACTCCAAACGGTCATTTTTGAAGCAGTGTTTTAACTTTACAGCTTATTTGCTTTTAGAAATACAGCTGTTCATATTTACCATTCATCCTAGGCCAGTGACATGTTACATTATAATTCGCTTAACAACATGCTATCTTTTTTTTTACTTCCTTGCTGCGATTTTAAACTAAGTTTAAAATGGAAAAGACTCACGGAGTTGGTGCATTGTGCACTCATTAGTTGTAGAAGGCACGCGTGTCACCCGTACAGGAGGGGAATCCGTTGCCCGAACGCAGCAAAAGTTTCTCATGCACGAAAATTGCTACTGCGTGCTCCAAATCCGTAAAGAGGCTGTACTCACATTGTACGGATCCCCCAATATTGGCCACATTTTTGCAGGTAGCCAGCACGCACTTGCAAGTACGGCGGGTTGTGACCGTCACCTTCGGGAGGAGCTGCTGGGGGCTGAGGGTCTTTATTATTATTAGAATCATCTTTGTGTTAAGACCGATATCATTTTCAGTAGTAATTATTGGGTTTTTGTAAAAATATAGACATTTTCATAATTTGTCCCACAATAAAAAGAAAGTTCAGCACTATTTCCCCACTTCGGTCCACTCAAGATGAAATTGATCAGATTGTGGCCACTACAATGATCAAAAGGAACAACAACATCAAATATTTAATCATATAATTTGTCTTCCAGTGTTTTGTTCGTCTGTTTTTCTTCCATTCTCAAGGTAAAGTTTGATAAAAGTTCCAATGGAAAACCAACTTTAGGACATAACTGGCTTTTAATCGGTCACAAAAAAGGCATCTGCACATGTTGGCATTTGCCTCGTAAAATATATATTTGAATATTAATTTAATTTCTGAATATGTTGTAATTTACACTTTAGGAATCTGAAAAATAATATTAACTAATGAACCATTTCACCAAAATGACCTTGATTTGAACTGTATTCAGTATTTGTGTACCTGTGACGGGACCTGGCACAGGGGGATGAAGTATGTGCATCTCTATCCAGATTTATTTTGGGATTTTTACATTTTTCAGAGAGTTTATTAAAGTCTTTAGTGGTGACGCATGAGAACGCTCAGGCGCCAAAAGAAAAGCATAACATAAAAGATTTAAAAAAAAAAAAAAACCAAGGTTATATTTATCACTAATTATGTAAAATCAAACTGGACAACTACTTCAAACTGTTTGTGTCTTGTTGTTTGATGTAAAAATCATATTTCCAGTGACACCTGCATTATAAGGTGATGGTGGAAGAGAAGAGACATTGCAGCTGGAAACAATAAACCAAAGCATTGCTGGCTGCAGGAGAAACTGTTACACGGGCGGTTTCCCTGGTGAAGCAAGATATCGGCTGCGGTTTATTGGGATGTGACGGGACGGAGAGCCGCACGCGTCCGGCCTGAGAGGATTCAAACCGTAGCACCTGGTCCAGGTTTTCCTGACGTCGCCATGGTGACTGTGGTTTCAGGTGCGGCTTGCTGCAGGTCGGAGATCGCCTGCTGTCAATCAACGGGATCCCCACTGAGGACGGGACGCTGGAGGAAGCCAACCAGCTCCTCCGAGACGCTGCCTTGACCAACAAGGTGTCGCTGGAGATCGAGTTCGACGTAGCAGGTGAACGTCACCACTTCATATCCTGTTCCTGTTTCTGAAACCTCAACTTATCAGCGGCTCTGGAAACTCTATTTCATTCATTTCTAATCATCTGTTCGTTGTCGTAGTCGGGGTTCAGCTTTATATCAGCTACCCGCTTGTATGACATTTCATGTGAAGACGTATCGTTGACTCAACAAACAGCTCAATAAATAAAGTGATTCAAGGTTTTCTGGATAACTTTCCTAAGTCTTGTCAAATCAGACCCTTGTAGTGCTGCACTATGTAGTAATGTAATATTCAACTTAATGTGTAATAACACCACATTTTGTAATCTGCATTTTCTTTTTGTTGGAGAATTTGAATAACAGATGGGATAAATCGGATAATTTCTGATCCAACTGAAGAATGAACCAGATACTTTTTAGAGACTTTGAATGGTATCCTGATGGAGAAATAAATAAATGCAACAATCAGTTTAATTTTGACAATATTAGGGGAAAAAATATATCAGTCTCTGATTCTGTAACTTCTTTTCTTAGAACTGGATATTTGGCTTTCAACTCCATAAACATTTGCTCAAACTGATGTGAGCGCTTCAGTGTGGGAGCATGCAGGGGCAGATGAGATAATTACCCCTCTTTACTGCAGGGTTTGGCCCCATCAACATGCTTTTAACCTGATGGAAAGTGCTTCCAGTTCAACTCGTGGGTCATTAACTTTAGGCCCGATTTCCACATAAAAAGGAAAAAGTCAGACGGCCACATTTTCCGGAGCCACGCAACAGTCGAGGTGAATCTGAGTGGAGAGTTTGTTTTTAATGGACTGAAACCTTTTAATCGATTTAAGAGGCAAAATCTGCTGAAAGAAAAGGTTGTCATCATGACGACTTTCTATTTTTGATTGTGTGTTGGATGGATATTGACTGTAGCATCTATCCATTCATCCATCCATCCATCAGTCCATCCATCTATCCGTCGGTCCATCCATCATCCATCCATCTTGTCATCCATCAGCTTGTTAACCATCATGTCTGCAGTATTCTGGATTAAAGGGAGGATCAATATAACTTAATAAAAGCGGCTGGGGCCTTCTCTGCCCTGCTGGGTTGGGGAGTGTGGTGGGGGTGGGTCCCCCATGAATGCCCCCACCCCCCCATTGTCTCTCTCTCCCCTCAATCTTCTCTCTTCTCTCTCTCTCTCTTTGAGCGTTCCTCCCTGGTTGTGTACAGCAGTCATGCCAACTGCTAATAAAGGCAGCACTATGGGGAGACTCTTAGAGCCAATCCCAGTTCTCCCCCTTAGCCCTTCATCTTACCCCTCCCCCTCTGAAATGCGCGTTCACGAGAGTCTGAGGGGTGTCCCATTTCATTCCTGTGCAGAGGCGGAGGGGTAAAGGGAAGGGCTATTCACCCCTCGAAACCAAACGTTTCCAGATGCACACTTTAAACAGAGGGGTAGGAGGACATGGCGCCGAAGGACTCGCATTTCACATATATACACTTCTAAAGTTATATAAACCTGTTGTGTTTTATACTAGTAAGAATGGCAGTAGCGCTGCCGTCTGGAGCTTCCGTGTGTATTTGTTTGGTAGAGACCGTGTTTATAACATTTTATTATTACACTGTAGAGTTCCAAAGTCTTCTAATATGGTGTTTTGAAAACAGGGACCAGAGCAAACAAAGGAAGCTCCTCTGCTTTTGCATGGTGAATGAGGAAATATTTCTGAAGTCCAAATACAGCGCAAAAACTGAAGTAATCCACGTCTCCGTCTATTTCTTCACCTTGATGTGGAAACAAAGCAGCCAAGCTGCTGCAACACATTGAATTTGGGACGGCAGGATGATGCTCCTGCTGGAAAATCAACAAACATCCGTGGTTCAGCTCTGCTGATATAACGGTGGCGTATTATGACGTCAAAACTGTGAAACGGAGTGAGAGGGGCGGGGGCCAGCAGAGGGAGAGGGGCGGGGGCCAGCAGAGGGAGAGGGGCGGGGCTGAGCAGAGGGAGAGGGGCGGGGCTGAGCAGAGGGAGAGGGGTGTCCCAAATCTAAGAGCTGAAACTGCCTTTGCCCTCGTTTTGGAGGCAGAGGGCTAAGGGGTAGGCGTAGGGGTAAAAATAGAATTGGGATTGGCCCTAAGACTCTTCCTGTTGCAAGAGCAAAAACTGTTCTGACATCAGAAGGTTCTCAATCACATCATATTGTCTGCCCAAGCTGCCATACAGGGCAAGGGGAAGAAAACAAACAAAAAAAAACAAATGTTCAGCTGGATGAAAAACAGATGATTTGTTTTGTGTATTTGTGTGTGTATGTCTGTTCCAGAGTCTGTGGTGCCTAGTAGTGGGACTTTCCATGTCAAGCTGCCCAAGAAGAGAGGAGTGGAGCTGGGGCTCACCATCAGTGGTACGCACACACACGCACGCACACACACACACACACACACACACACACACACACACACACACACACACACACACACACACACACACACACACACACACACACACACACACACACACACACACACGACAAGCTGGCGTGCAGAGAAGCTCGGCTCTAAAACACGTGTTTATAAGATGTTCTAAGTCACCAGCGACTTGAACTCATGTTTCTGAGAACTTTTACTGTTTCAGAGTTGTATGCCCCACCGGGTTAAAACCTCTTGAAATACTAATATTTCTTAATCTTCATTACTGATGACAAAGCTGATGAATTCAAACTGATAACATTACAAAGATCAACAGCTATAATGGGTGTGATGTTCTCCACCGCAAACAAAAACATATAAAACTCTTATAAAAATACTTTATTCAAATGTATTTTCTGGACGAGAAGTCACACTTTTTAAATACTTAAGGTCATTCAGAATTATGCCTTAATAACCTTTAAATTTAAACTTTAATGATTTTCTTTGTTATAGCACACAGTATACGTGATGAAAATGTCTATATTCGTGCAACAACCAAACAATTATTCCAGAAAATGACTAATCTCAACATATATTCATTTTTAATGAAACCTTCTAGTGCAAAATACTATGAGATGTCAAAAAAATCTTCTTTGGGGAGTTTTAAACACCCTGACAGCATAGCTTTGTAGCAGGGCTGCAATTTTGGACTTTCGTTCATTCTCTACAACATGAAGTTCCCCAATGTGGTGATCAGTTAAGGTCATAATTCACCCAGTTACTGTGGGGTGGTGGGGAACTTTATTTTGTAGAGACGAAGAGCGAAAAGGAAAAGAGTTCCATGCTCTGACTCCGTTCATCGGCTCTACACCGCCACTATTTTATTTTGGAACAATTTATCAAAGTATTTATGTTGAAGTATATCTATCTCTTATTGCATTTCATTTATTTCTTGTTTTCAAAAGATTGAGTGCAATACGACAGTTTGTTTTTTACTACTGCATTATAAGATTTTTTTAAATATATATAACAGGAGAGTCTTTTTTTTAAACATGTTTAATAAATGCTGTTCCTAATCCAAAGACATCATCGTGTAAATAGTCGTGATTTTAATATTACCCATGATTTTTTTCCATAATCGAGCAGCCCTACTTTGAGGCTCGTTGTGTGGTAAGGAGGGAGTTAGCTTTCATGGCAGCATCACCAATATCTCTATCTATAGTGTTGTGTCATGTCGCTACTTTTAAGAAATGTGATTTTTTTTATTTATTTTTTTTATCAGTGTTTTCTATGTAATTTCTTCTTCTTTTGAGGAGCGAATTGGAGCCTCTTGTGGGCCGGTTTTGGCCCACAGACCTTATGTTTGACACCGACACTGACCCACATTCAACATCCTGCAGACACACTGTGTGACAGGTGGGCTGCTGAGTCGGCCAGATTCATCCTCCCTGCTGTAGTTATGTCTTCTTACACATTTGCTGGACAAACAGTGGATAGAAAACATGTGGAAATGTGGAAAATTGTCCCAAACAATGTCCAGGGAAGAGAAGCACAGTCAGGAAGCGCGGCGGTGACGTTACCAAGGACTGGCTCAGAAATCCAGAAGAAAACTGGTTAAGAGGCAAACAGGAGGATGAAAGAAGCTGCGGGAATATTTGTTTCTGTATGCCTAGAGGAAAGACAGAACAGATGAAAAGCAGCTTCTAACACAGTTGAAACATGGAAAAACATGTACAAATCTGATGAAACTACTTTTTGGCCATGAATGTGCATTTGATTCTATTAAAGGTATACAGGAGGATTTTCAGGAATTTTAGGAAAGAACCGCCCTCTCCACCGTTTGAAAAAAATGCGCATGCGCAACGCTGTACCTGCTCCCGGGACGGAACGCCTACTAAAACGCGTGCGAGAGACGTGCACGAGCCCAGTTCTCCTCGTGCACGCTCTGTTTACAAGTCACAAGTCGGCATCGCTCACATAAGCTCACTTTACAAGAAGATTTGCACCAGAGGGGGTGAAACTGTGTAAAAATGTCCCAGAATAATGCGTGGGGTCGGCCACCGGCATGATGAGAACCGTGTGGAGTGAGCTGCGCGCAGGGACGAGCACGTACGACGGGCTTACGTCATATATCACCAGAATGATTGACAATTGGGAGGACCAGTTATTTTGATGATCCACCCAGAAGAAGAAAATCCTCTACCATACCTTTAAAAAAAACACTTTATATCCAGTCTACAGGGTAGAACAGCCCAATTCAATTAGCAGCCCGCGGGCCACATGCGGCGGAAAGCAACCCTCGAGTGGCCCGAAGGCAACCGCTGAATGACTCGGGTCCGAGAAGTATAGAAAAACATATTTTAGTAACGCTGACATGTTCTTCTTTAAATTCCTACATTATTACAAACATTGAATGCAACACGTAACCCAGCAACTAACCCACAATGCATTGTGTTGTTGAGGCGGCGCATTTGAAAACTTAGTGTTAGCACTTCTATACAGGTGCAAATCGCAGCACGTCTTTTTCTACCCCGAAACGAAAAATCGGCAAGGAAAACCGCCGGTTCAATCCTGCATGGACAGACAAGTATTTACTTATTTTACCACCAAGCCCGAACGCCACACCAATGTGTTTACTACGCACGAGTGCGTTGCAGTGCTAAAAGACTATAATGTCCAAAGAAAAAACGTGGAAAAAAAAACATGGCGCGTTTCGGACCAACTTTCCTGAGGGATCTCATGAGAGGGCGGCTAAAATTCAGACTTTGACTGCATCTTACAACTGGTGCTGTACTACAATGAAGCAGACTTGCACAGCTCAGGGAAGGGCCACAGCAGCTTCCCTTCGTGTGTCATGGATCTTGGCAAAGAAACAGAGGCCGTTCACAGACTCAGAAACTGTGAAGGACTGCATGTTGGCTGTCGTGGATGAAGTCTTGACCGATGAAAAAGTTAAGAGTGTGACATGTGCCATCAAACAGGTACCCCTGTCTGACACGGCCAACATTCTCAGGCTTGACATTCTCGCCACAGACGTCTTCGAGACGCGACTAAGAGAGCTCAGAAAAGCTGATAATATGGCTGTAGCAGCAGACGAGTCTACAAATAGAACTGACACATGTACGTCGGTTTTTTTGACGGGAAAGTTTTCAAAGAGGAAGTGCTGGGCTTATTGCCATTAGATGGACAAACAACAGGTGAAATAATGTTTGAAAAAATATCCTAATTTTTTGAAGATAATGATCTGGACATGAAGCGCGTGTGCATGTTTGTTATGGATGTGGCTCCATCTACGGCTGGACAAGTTAGCGATTTGGCTGCACGTTGGTCCGCTGTTGCGCCTCAGATGACAACCCTGCATTGTGTTGTGCATCAGACTGTATTGTGCACAAAACTAAGCGCTCATCTTAAAACAACAATGGACAATGTGACGGCTATAATAAACTTTATTCGCTCAACATCGAGCCTCCGACATGGCGTATTTCGCCAGCTGTTGTCGGAGATGTCTGCGGAGCACCAGGACCTGTTGTTGCACAACGACGTAAGGTGGCTCTCCAAAGGCAAAGCACTGGAGCGTTTCTGTGATCTCGGGGAGGAGATAGCGGCTTTCCTCCTCCACAGCAAGTTAAAAAGAGCGAAAACATATTTAACTCAAATATTGGACGACAACTTCATGACTGATGTCTGCTTTCAGTGTGACATATTGAGGCATCTTAATGATCTAAATGTGGGACTGCAAGGTCGGGATAAAACTGTCATTGATCTTGTAGAACAGATGGGTGCCTTCCAAGTCAAACTGGACATTATTACAACTGACTTAAGCACTGGGAGAATGCTGCATTTTCCCACACTGCACAAATGCATCTCATCCCCTTTGCAAATCACTGACGTGATAACACGTTTGATGACACGTTTGATGACACGTTTGAAAGAGAACTTTAGCAGTCGACTCGATGCCCACAGATGTGATGAGCTTTGCCAAAAACCCCTTCACTGCTGCAACACACCAGGACTTGTCCACCAGAGCAAAGCAAGTGGTCCCTCTATTGATGAAGAGAAATTCACACTGGAGATTGTGGATGTGCAGTCATCACAAGCCATGGCTCACGAGCTTCACAGCAATGGACCTGCAAGGTTCTGGTGTAATGTCAATGTGCACCAGTTCCCCCACATTTAGAAAGTTGCAGTAGCTTTGTATGTTTGGATCAACATACACATGTGAATCAAGCTTTTCACACGTGAACATGATCAAACAAACAGCTCTCGTTGCTCTCTGACTGACAGGACTCTGAACCACTGCCTTTGGCTTGCATTGACTTCTTATGAGCCAAACATTCCTGCTCTGGGTCAAAACAACAGGTGTCATTTCTCCCACTAGAAAA
This sequence comes from Blennius ocellaris, assembly GCF_963422515.1. Lineage (NCBI taxonomy): Eukaryota > Metazoa > Chordata > Actinopteri > Blenniiformes > Blenniidae > Blennius > Blennius ocellaris. Next base: position 31,450,318 of record NC_137653.1, on the reverse strand, counting down.
ATCCACTGGGGAAGTGTGACACACACGTCTACATAAGTTGGGATGTAACGCCTAATGTTAAGTGCAACAAAGCAGTGTGCTATAGCAGGAACAAAATGTAGTTTCGTGTATTTAGGTGGCTATTTTCTTTTAACGTGTTGTTTCAATTAGTTGCACTTTTTTATACACATTGATGTCAGCTTTATTTCATTTTAAAGGTATAGTAACTCACCGTGCCCATGGTTTTTTTTTTTTTTTTTTTATTACAGTATATGCACTCAAGATGTGACTGTCTCAGATGAGACCAGGGTTAGTTAGGTACAGGTTGGACAGGTACAAACTCTGTTTTTGTTATTTCAAGAGAAGAAAAATACCTCAATTCTGAAAAGTTGCTGTTAAGCACGTTACTTTTTTATGCACTTTCAGATGCGACCAAAACCAAAGATGTTGTTTCTAATCTGCACTTTGTTTTTATGTTTACATGCACCTTAACATGTGCTTGTACTGTATTGTATCAAAATGTGTTTTTTGTTTATGTGTTTGAAATCTAAAATTTAAAGAAACAGTACTTCAGCACAGGTTTAGTTTAAGCACTGCTCTTCTGTTGTGTTTATGTCCTTTTGGACTTGGCAATACATTAATAAACATCCAGTATGTTTGTTATCTTTTCTGCTTGGGTTTATTTTAAATGGGTAACATTGCTCATCCCCAGCTCATATCCTGAGTCTGAAAGTCCGGCCCCAGTGAATGTTCAATTGAATGGCCCTGGGGTACGAGCATGGTGGCGGCAGCATCATGCACACCGGCCATTTCAAGGTAGTGAAGTGGAATCACGGGTAATTTAAGTTGTATTTTCTCACCATTGTTGTGGTGCAAATCCTTCAGGCTTTCCTGACAAAGCTGAAACTGGAACAGGAGATCAACTGATCAATCATTTTCTGATGAATAAATCAACTCTACTTGTACAAATGAGTATTTAGAAAACAATGGTTTCGGGATGCAGCTATGCTTTTACCCACATGGCAATGGAGGACAAGTGTTTTCTAAAAACGGATTCCAAAAAGTTAGATTTCCAGTGGCTCTGAGGTCCGTTGTGTAAACAAAACACTGAACTTGCTGGTTATTTACGGGTAGATTATGAGCGACTGCAGCTTTTCAGAGGAATGTGAAGGAGCTTCAGTTGAGTGACGGTGTTTATTCATGGAATAATAATTCCTGCTGCTGCAGTGCAAACAGAAGACAGTGCGATGTTGCCATCTAGTGACTGCACGGGTGTACTGCAGACTGTGACTGAAACGATTATTTTATTATCTGCCATGAAAACTATTCTAGTTTTATTGTTATGAGTAAGATATTGAGTTTATTGAGTGAAATTATCCACAAAGAACAAAAGAAACACGATCACTGTGGTCCAGTAACACTTGCTAAAGATTTCTATTTCAAATTAGTAATATCCCTACAACTACTACTATTATTAGTACTACTACTACTACTAGTACTACTACTACTAGCACTACTACTGCTAGTAGTTCTACAACTAGCACTACTACTACTAGCACTACAAGTACTACTACTCCTACTAGTACTATTAATACTCACACTACTAGTACTACTACCACTCTTACTACAAGTACTACTGTTACGTCCTGGCGTTGTGTGTGCATGCTTCTCACACTCCTGAAGATTTTCTGCTGGGATCCACTCCCAAATCATGAGGCTTTTAGTTTCTTTCCCTCATTTATTTATTTTTTTTACCATGTTTATTTGTCAAGCACATTGATTGTACACACAGGTGACAGAAAACAAGGGTAGTTACTCTTGCTTGTTTTGGATTTTTTTTCCCCCCTAATGCTATAAGACTTATGTTATAAGTACCAATATTGTTTGTATAATTTGTGCCAGTGGTAGCGCTCAAAAAAAAAAAAAAAAAAGCACAAAAGCAAAAAACAAACGCCAAATGTGGTCTATATGCTATGATTTAAGCTATAAGTTCTGGACCCTCGTTAGCCGAAGTTACTCAAGTGATTTAAGAGATTTAGTGTGGTTTATAAGGGAGCTCCACAAAACATAAAATGTAGAACCTTGACCTCTCAGATCATATTTGATCTTTTCTAGATCTAAGAAGGACATAAGGCCATTCAACCATTGTGAAGATTTTGGGGCAGGTGTTGATTTCCATTCCAATAAGATTCGTCTCTGAGCTATCAAGGTAGAAAAAGAAAGCACAGACCTTGCGGACTCGCTTAGTTGGTCATTAGATGACCCGAATAAAGCCAGTTCGGCAGTCGGTGCCAGTAGGATGTCTAAACTGTCTGCGAGGTGTAAACAAATATTCGACCAGTAATTTCTCAGCTTGTGGCAGGACCAGAACATGTGTGTCATATCTGCAGGTGACATTTGACATCTATTACATTGATCTTTCACACCGGGATACATTTTGGAGAGCTTATGATTGGTGAAATAGCAGCGGTGCACTGTTTTGAATTGTATCAAGTTGAGTTTGCTGCAAGAGGAGCCACTGTTGATTTGAAACAGCACTTCATTCCAGACATCCACACTTTTGTTCTTATGCAGTTCATTTTCCCATTGTTTCCTTATTTTCTCCACGCGATCATTTTTGTTGTCTATTATTAAGGAGTGCAGTTTGGATAGACCTCCCTTATGTGTTAAGGATAGGTTGAGGACTTTATCTATAGCAGCGTCTGTGTCGTCTATTCTAGGGAAACCCTTACTATGAGATTTCACAAAATCACGAATTTGAAAATAACGAAAAAGGTGGGAGTTTGGGAGAGAGTATTTTCCTCTAAGTTCTTCAAAGCTAACAAAGATGCCTCTTTCCCTCATTTATTTTATGCAGGTGAAAGACCTTAAACAAACAAACACCAGTGTAACTATACAAGATGAAATACAATAAACACTTCAATCAAACAAAATTACAGAAATATGACATCACAATTATAGTAATCGTAAACATTTACTTTAAAATACAAACTGTTTGAGTCAAATTATCAACAATTTCCAAATTAATCATTTAGCCTAAATAATCATGCTGGTATTTAATAAGCAGTAAGCAGTATAAAATATAATTATGAAATGTTATGTAATATAAATATGCATAACATTCTTTAAAGTGCATTTTAGAGGATCAAGTATAATTTACCACAATAATTAGTTTTCTTCAATAATAAATTACTCATATCATATATACACATACATGTAGCAGCTTTATTTACCCAAATAACAACAACTACACTGAGATAAATAAACCATTTAGGCCAAATCTGTCACTGTCCACACCCACAGTGAAAGTGTGTTGGAAGAACACCATTTTCCGAGCGCACTTGAACGCAACATGCAGCGTCGGCACCAAATGTCCGTGCAGCAATCCAGGATATGGGTTCTTACTATGGGGTTGTATTTGTGCCAAAATTCTGAGCGAGCGATGGGAAAATTTGAGCGCAAAAAAAATAATTGTGCAGCACACTAATAGCATTTTGAGGAAATATTTAAATTGCGCAAAGACAAACTTGAGATTGTGCGCTCAAAAATAATTTCTGCGCTCAGATTCTTCCTCTGCGCTCAACCTCTCTCTCTCTCTCTCTCTCTCTCTCTCTCTCGCTCAAATCTCTCCACCTCCGCTCAAGTTCTGCTGTGCGCTCGCTCAAAATGTGCAAAGCCCAAATGTGACAGACACGGTTGTCCACCAATCACAGAAGTTTGGGGCGGGCGTTGAACTCTGATTGGTTGCTTCGGATTCTGGAAGTGCCTCATAACCGACAAAGAAAAAGAAGAAGAAGAAGAGGGAAAAACAAACTGCGAGGGAAAACAGAAATAAGGAAAACTAAAGATAATGATCCTGGATTACAACATGTTTTCCCCCGCAGTTTGTTTTTCCCTCTTCTTCTTCTTTTTCTTCTTCGTTGGTTATGAGGCACTTCCAGAATCCGAAGCAACCAATCAGAGTTCAACACCCGCCCCAAACTTCTGTGATTGGTGGACAACCGTGTCTGTCACATTTGGGCTTTGCACATTTTGAGCGATCGCACAGCAGAACTTGAGCGCGGACATGGAGAGATTTGAGCGAGCGAGAGAGAGAGAGGTTGAGCGAGAGAGAGAGAGGTTGAGCGCGAGAGAGAGAGAGAGGTTGAGCGCGAGAGAGAGAGAGGTTGAGCGCGAGAGAGAGAGAGAGGTTGAGCACGCAGAGGAAGAATCTGAGCGCAGAAATGATTTTTGAGCGCAATCTCAAGTTTGTCTTTGCGCAATTTAAATATTTCCTCAAAATGTTATTAGTGTGCTGCACAATTAATTTTTTTGCGCTCAAATTTTCCCATCGCTCGCTCAGAATTTTGGCACAAATACAACCCCATATCTTACCGGCAGTCGTCTTTAGTTTCACTTGATGAGTGATCATCCGTGCAGCTCACCAGTTCGATTGATCACGTGATCTCAGGCAGCCTCCTTTGCTCTTCACGCTCCCAACAGCTGATCACCTTCCACCCTGATTAAACACCTGGTGCATAAAATCCTGCTTAGGGCCCCCACTTGGCCAGGGGCGGCCCTGATCATCATCATCATCATCATCATCATCATCATCATCATCATAAAGTTTTTTTCTTTTTCATTTCAACAACATCCCACCTTCAAGTGAAGCACGAGCCTCTGACTGCATTGACCAACTGAGCCAAAAGAAAAGGTATAGGTTGTCAAAATTAGTGGGTAGGATTAAAAAGGACAGAGTGGGGAAGAGGAGTTCTGAACTGTTATAATGGCTGGTGCACAGTGGGGTCTCTTTCTTTACGTGGGTTTTTCTATTGTATTCTATCCTCTTTCTTCTATGGAGAGCCTTAGAGTGGGGGCGCTCAACATTAATGGGGGTAGAGATCGAGAGAGGCAGGCGGCTGTGGCTCAACTCATGAAACTTAAACGCATTGATGTGTTACTCCTACAGGAGACACACAGTACTGCACATAATGAGACGAGTTGGGCGGGGGTTTGGTCAGGGCCTTTGTTCATGAGTCACAGCTTTAATGTGAGTGCAGGAGTGGCGGTCATGGGTTCAGATCGGGTGGTTTTGGGAGGAGCCAATCACCTGGAGGTGGAGGGAGGTAGACTGCAGGTGGTGCAGGCCACAATTAGAGAGACACATTTTGTATTTATAAATATATATGCACATAGTTCACCAGTTCATAGAGCACAGCTACTACAGTCACTGAACAGGCAGCTTAAAAACTACAATAGTAACTCTGTGGTGATTGTGGGCGGGGCTTGGAACTGCACAATCCATCCCTTGGACAGGAACAGTGTTGAGCCTCACCCAAGGGTAGCCTCTCTGTTGGATAGTGTACTGAGGGAGAACGATCTCATTGACACATGGAGGCAGTGCCACCCTAGGGCCCGTCAGGGGGGGGGGGGGGGGGGGGGGGGGGCAGTGTAAGTGCAGCCCGCCTGGACAGGCTCTACACTAATCAAACACACTGTAACAAAGTAAAGACATCTCAAATCATCCCCATTGGTTTTTCAGACCACCATTTGGTGGTAACAGAGTACTGTGTGCCGGGTCGCGCGCGACGCTGCCCCTACTGGCGACTGAATGTGAAACTGTTGCAGGACAGGGTTTTTGTCGGGGCGTTTGGGGACTTTTGGGAGCAGTGGCAACTCAGGAAAGCAGATTTTGAAAACACCTTGAAGTGGTGGGAGGTGGGGAAGAGCCAAATTAAACTTGTTGTGCAGCAGTACACTGCGAACACCCATAAGAATGAGAGGGAGTGTTTAGAGCAGTTGGAGCAAGAGGTGGCCATCTTGGAGGAGGGGGTCGTTATGGGAACTGGGAGCAATGATGCCTTGTCAGACAGGAGGGGGGCACTAAGGAGGTTTATGAATGAAAAGGCCAAAAGGACGTTGGTGAGGACCAGGATGACAGCTATTTCAGGCATGGATTCACCGACACAGTACTTTTTCAACCTGGAGAGGGGGACTCGGACTAGCACTGACCTCATGCACCTGAGGCTGGCCAATGGGGAGGTTACATCTGACCCTTCACTGATGAGACAGGAGGCTATAGCCTTCTATACTGAACTGTTCGAGGCCAGTGACTGCAATGCGGACTGTCAGGGACAGATAGTAGAAGGTTTGCCGGAGCTGGAGGAGGCTCAGGCCACAGCTCTGGACTCTCCCATCACTCTGGAGGAGATGACTACTGCAGTACAACAACTCAGCGGTGGACGGGCACCAGGGATCGATGGTCTCCCCCCTGAGTTTTATAAAAAGTTTTGGACTGTGTTGGGGCCTGATCTATACATTGTCTTTACTGCTGCACTGCATAGGGGGCTACTGCCTAGCAGCTGCACCAGAGCAGTGTTGGCGCTCCTGCCAAAGAAAGGCGACTTGACACTTTTAAAGAACTGGAGACAAGTCTCCCTGTTGTGCGCAGACTACAAGATAATGGCGAAGGTGCTTTCTAACAGGTTGAGGGACAGTCTAGACTCTATAATCCACCAGACACAGACATATTCTATCCCTGGACGTACCATCATGGACAGCCTTTTCCTTATTAGGGACATCATTGGAGTTGCTAAACTGAGGAAAGTGGACCTTGGGCTCGTGTCGATAGACCAAGAGAAAGCGTTTGATAGAGTGGACCACCGTTATCTTTTTAACACCATGAGAGCGTTTGGTTTTCCTGCAGCTTTCACGGCTTGGATCGGAACACTGTACGCAGGGGCTACGGTGCTGCTCAGGGTGGGGGGAGGGCTGAGTCGACCTGTGGAGGTGCGGAGGGGCATCAGGCAGGGCTGCCCTCTTTCTGGGATGCTCTATGTTCTAGCTATTGAGCCCCTGCTTCACCAGCTCAGGAGGGGGCTGAGAGGCCTTACGGTGGAACAGGTATCGCAGCCCCTTCACCTCGCAGCGTATGCAGACGACCTCACCATCTGTGTATTGGGACAAGAGGACGCGGACACCGTGGAACAAAAACTTTCTCTTTATGGGCGTGCCTCCTCAGCTAAGGTGAACTGGACCAAGTGCGAGGGGTTTCTGTTGGGTCAGTGGGTCCACCAGACGAGGCCCATCCTTCCTGGAGGATTGCAGTGGAGCACGGAGGGGATTAAGTGCCTGGGCGTGTGCCTGGGAGACGATCAGTTCCAAGCGAAAAACTGGGACGGCCTTGTGGAGAAGGTGAGTGCCCGATTGTCTCGATGGACATGGGTCCAGCCCCAGTTGTCGTACAGGGGGAGGGCTCTGGTCGTCAACACTCTGGCTGCCTCCTGTTTGTGGCACCGTTTCACCGTCTTGCAGCCTCCGGACTCTGTGGTGGTGAAGATACAGAAGAAGCTGGTGGACTTCTTCTGGGGGGGCTTCCACTGGCTGTTCTTTATCTTCCGGTGGATGAGGGAGGACAGGGGTTGACAGATGTCTCCAGCCGTGTGGTCGCACTCCACTTACAGACTGTGCAGCGCCTGCTCTATGGCCAACATCCGCTGTGGGCAGAGTTGGCGGCCGTCTTGCTCCATGGAGTGGGGGGCCTGGACTACGACAAACACCTGTTCCTCTTGGACCTCAAAGGGGTCGACTTGACAGGCACCACTGGGTTCTATCGCTCTGTGCTGAAGGCGTGGAGCTCAGTGCTGTCAATCTCCCGAGAGGAACCATGCGGTCGTGCAGGAGAAGAGCCGCTTTTCCATTATCCTGTGGTCAGGAGCGACATTCTGGAATCTGCTCAGGTGAGACGGGCGTTGGTGTCTTCAGGGGTGACCAGACTAATCGACCTGCGGACGGAGAGAGGCTGGAAGAGTGCTGCCCAGCTGAGCCAGGAGACTGGGATAAGGTCTCAGCGGCTGATTGAGAAGCTGCTGGAGGAGGTCCGGAGAGGGCTCCCCCCACGCTTCAGAGAAGCCCTAGGGACGTGCGGAGTGAGTCCACCTGTCCGCCCTTTGCCCTTCCCTCCACTGTCGGTGCAGGCTGTAGGAGCACAGCAGGGAACAGCTGGCACCCTTCTGTCCTTCTCCATCTTGCCAACAATGGCCACAGTGACAAAGAAGGAGCTGTCCATCACTGTGACTAAAGTCCACCATAGAGCTGCGCTGGCTGCCACCCCGGAGTCCAGGTGGTCAGGTGTGTTGGCCCCGGGGTCGTCTCCCAAAGGCAGCTGGAGGTCCCTGTACCGACCTCCGATTGAGAAACGCTGCACGGATCTCCAGTGGAGGGTGGTGCATGGGGCCGTGGCCACGAACAGACATGTGGCCCACTTTGACCCAAGGTCCGACAGCCCCTGCGCTTTTTGCCCGGAGGAGGAAACGTTGGAGCATTTGTGGCTGTCCTGCTCCCGGCTCGCCCCCCTCTTCACTCTACTGAAGCAGTGGGGGGATGAACCGGGCCTGCCGTTCACAAGGGAACTTTTCATTTTTGGCCCAAAGTTCTCGGTGGCTCAGCGAAGAGTGGGAACCCTGACAAACTTTCTAGTGGGCCAAGCGAAGCTCAGCATCTGGATCACGCGGAGGAACCAGATGCGAGGCTCAGGATGCGTCGACCCAGAGCTGATGCTGAGGAGGCTCGTGGGAGCGCGGCTCAGAGTGGAGCACCTCTACAGTACTTTGGTGGGGGGTCTGGAGGACTTCAAGGGGGTCTGGACCATAGGGGGGGTCTTGTGTGTGGTTAGCGGAGGAAGCCTGGTCCTTAATTTTTAACCACAAAGATGTTTTATGTGTTGATCCTTTTTTTATGTGTTGATCCCATCCTGAGTGTTGTTGTTTGTGTGATGTTTGTACTCACATTGAGTGAATGACGCCTCAATAAACGTTGTGGTAAAGTCAAGTCTCTCTCTCTCTCTCTCTCTCTCTCTCTCTCTTTCTCTCTCTCTCTCTCTCTCTCTCTCTCTCTCTCTCTCTCTCTCTCTCTCTCTCTCCTGCCTCGGGCTGACTTGGTGGCGGTGCTCTACGCGTCTCTCGGCAAAATGCAGCACATCCTTTGCGCATTTGCAGAGAATGATGATACTTTATTGAGGGAAATTCAATTCACTTGCGCAAAATGGGGCCCCCCATGGACCGCGGGGCCCTACGCACAGCGCGTGTTCTGCGTGTAGGGAGGGGCGGGCCTGCTACTATCAATACTCATACTACTACTAGTACTACTACCACTACTACTGCTAGCTGTACTATGACTAATACTACTACTACCACTACTACGGCTAGTTGTACTATGACTAGTACTACTACAACTAGCACTACTACTACCACCATTACTACTACTAATACTAATACTTAGTAGTATTAGTACTAGTACTACTTCGCGTACTACTCTTGCTTGTGCTACTTCTCCAACAGCAGTTCCACTGGTTTTTAATCATGTTCGCAGCAGAAGTACTGGACGTCACTGGACTCTTAAAAGTTGATTAGCGACTTGGAGACAGACACTTCTGTCTGCAGATGTTTTGAATGATGGACTTAATTTTAGCAAAGAAATAGCAAATTTGAATTTTTTAATGTATTGACATTTTCCTTATATGTTTTATGTGTTTGTTTTGTCTGGAGCCTTCATATACTGCTGCCTGTTTCGGCCAGGACACTCTTGGAAAAGAGATTTTTAAGCTCAAGAAGGTTTTTCTGGTAAAATAAAGGTTAGAAAAAAAGCCCACCGACTATTATCCATTATTATAACTGGTTAGAATTGTAGATTTCTAGCTGTACTCTCCTTTTGACTCCACACACTGACTTTATATCCTTAAACCCGCTTGTCTGTGCCTTTCAAGCTCAGTCTTTCTGAATGAATCATCATTTTGAATCTTTTTGTGAGTCATGTGGTGATTAGAACCTTTAAAATGGGATTACATTACATTTCAAACAGATATCCTTTCTATTAGCTTCCATTGTAATCTTGGACTTCAGGTGTTCCACAGGGTTCTGTCCTCGGTCCTCTGCTTCTCATCATCTGCCTTTGTTTCTGCAACATCATCCAGATAAATTATACCCACGTTTCTGTATGTCGATGACTCCAAGCTCTACCTCTACTAAATCACACTTTAGTTTTTCTCTCTACGATCCTTGTTTACATATCAACCGAGTTTTTTTGGTAGAATCTACTGGTGGAGAAATTCTGCCGCAACAGTAGTTAATGTGTTAAGTTTATTTTTTTATGATTGTTGTTTTTGCAGCTTCTGGTTCGGATCTTTATTTAATTCCTCTCTTTTCCCTCCACAGCCAGTAAGAAATCCGGCGAGCCGCTCATTATTTCGGACATCAAGAAAGGAAGCATGGCTCACAGGTAACTCACAGCATCACTTTAATTATATTTTACCTTTCACACACTATAATAGTAATAATACTATGCATCGTATAGTAAACAATGTCTTTTACACAAAAATCAGGGGTGAAAATAAAAAGAAATTCAAATATTTACGACTGTAATTCAGAGATAGGAGGATTATATTTCCAGTCATTTTACTCACATTTAAGTGAACTTTCCAACGTTTAAACAACTACTTTGCTATTCATAAGAGTATAATTCACCTAGAATTTGAATTATATTCAAATAATTAGATTTTTCTTTTATTATTACAAAGGTTATTCTGTTTACATAAAATCACTTTTTAGTCAATTTTTTTTTTTTAAAGGGGCCAAATATAATGTTCCTTGCATGAGAAATGAGCTTTAATTTGATAGATTTTATATAGGTGAATTGGACCTTGTATCTGCTTATTTCAATTATTATGCATCATTATTGTAGATACATTATTATTATCAATAATAATAATAGTAATAGTAGTCATAATAATTATAATAATAAACATGAATTATTAAAAACAGTTATTTGTATAGCTCTTTTCAAAATACCCAAATACACTTTACATCAGGCCTATTCAACTGGCGGCCCACGGGCCAACTCCGGCCCGCGGGTGACATCAGACCGGCCCGCAGATCACTTCTGTTTACTTTTTTTTTTTTTTTTTTATTAAAAAAAAGAAAGACATTTTAAAATGCTTGAAAGAAAGGGATTTGTATTACAAGTAGAGATGTCAGAATTTACACAATTATACAGAAAGACATACATAATCTTTCAGATGTTTCAAATATGTGTTTATGGGCTGAAACAGCCTTTGTCCCAAAACAAAAACAGTATGATGTGTATAAAGTCAGTGATTTGTACTTTTTCCCCATGTACCAAAATAAAAGACTTTTGAATGTGTCAGGTTGAGATCAGGAATAATAGCTCAGGGAATTGTGCGGCCCCCGGGTCCTGAGCTTTCTGAAAATGTGGCCCTCCCAAAAATAGAGTTGAAGAGTCCTGCTATACATGGTCACATTATAAAATCAGCAAACATTAATATTATAGAGGAACATCATATAAACATCATAAAATGCATTTGTACTATTGGAATTGAGTATAATTCAGGACGGTAGCAGTAGATCTTCTTGAGTACACATTTTTAGTTGTTCACGCTTTTCCACCTCTGATCAAACTGTTGGACCCCAGAAAGACAGAGGAGGCTGATCTCTGAAGAAGAAAGTTTGTTCTCCGTCTGCCTCTTGTTTTCACCCTCCCTCCTTCAGAACAGGAACGCTGGAGCCTGGTGACAAGCTGCTGGCCATCGACAACATCCGACTGGAGAACTGCTCCAGACACGACGCCGAGCAGATCCTGCAGCAGTGCGAGGAGCTGGTCAAGCTGAAGATCCGCAAAGACGAGGACAACTCAGGTGAGTCCACTGTCCTCCGTGTACGCAGCCCAATCGACAGGCAGGTCGAAGAACGCTCTCAAGTGAAGACGCATTGTTTTTGCATTTTCGTTTCATTAAAGTTTCACGTTCACACAGTGACGTTTTTGAAAACGATATCCACTTCCATGGCAAGGGTAGAAACACCGAGAGCGATGTCGTTTGCATGCCAGGCCACGAGTTGGGGCTGTTGTTTGTTTTCGTAATGTTACGAAACAACATGCCCGAATATTAGCACTGGGAGAACACGGACATTCTACTGCCACCAAGATGGATTATTATGGTGACAGTCTAAATAAAACTACCAAGTTGGATTGTTATTACAGTGACTGCCAAAATAAAACTACCAAGTTGGATTGTTATCACAGTGACTGTCTAAATAAAACTACCAAGATGGATTATTATGGTGACAGTCTAAATAAAACTACCAAGTTGGATTGTTATTACAGTGACTGCCAAAATAAAACTACCAAGTTGGATTGTTATTACAGTGACTGTCTAAATAAAACTACCAAGTTGGATTGTTATTACAGTGACTGTCAAAATAAAACTACCAAGTTGGATTGTTATTACAGTGACTGCCAAAATAAAACTACCAAGTTGGATTGTTATTACAGTGACTGCCAAAATAAAACTACCAAGTTGGCTTGTTATTACAGTGACTGTCTAAATAAAACTACCAAGTTGGATTGTTATTACAGTGACTGCCAAAATAAAACTACCAAGTTGGATTGTTATCACAGTGACTGTCTAAATAAAACTACCAAGTTGGATTGTTATCACAGTGACTGTCAAAATAAAACTACCAAGTTGGATTGTTATCACAGTGACTGTCTAAATAAAACTACCAAGTTGGATTGTTATCACAGTGACTGTCTAAATAAAACTACCAAGTTGGATTGTTATCACAGTGACTGTCAAAATAAAACTACCAAGTTGGATTGTTATCACAGTGACTGTCTAAATAAAACTACCAAGATGGATTATTATGGTGACAGTCTAAATAAAACTACCAAGTTGGATTGTTATTACAGTGACTGCCAAAATAAAACTACCAAGTTGGATTGTTATTACAGTGACTGTCTAAATAAAACTACCAAGTTGGATTGTTATTACAGTGACTGCCAAAATAAAACTACCAAGTTGGCTTGTTATTACAGTGACTGTCAAAATAAAACTACCAAGTTGGATTGTTATTACAGTGACTGCCAAAATAAAACTACCAAGTTGGATTGTTATTACAGTGACTGTCTAAATAAAACTACCAAGTTGGATTGTTATTACAGTGACTGCCAAAATAAAACTACCAAGTTGGCTTGTTATTACAGTGACTGTCAAAATAAAACTACCAAGTTGGATTATTATCACAGTGACTGTCAAAATAAAACTACCAAGTTGGATTGTTATCACAGTGACTGTCTAAATAAAACTACCAAGTTGGATTGTTATTACAGTGACTGCCAAAATAAAACTACCAAGTTGGATTGTTATCACAGTGACTGTCTAAATAAAACTACCAAGATGGATTATTATGGTGACAGTCTAAATAAAACTACCAAGTTGGATTGTTATTACAGTGACTGCCAAAATAAAACTACCAAGTTGGATTGTTATTACAGTGACTGTCTAAATAAAACTACCAAGTTGGATTGTTATTACAGTGACTGCCAAAATAAAACTACCAAGTTGGCTTGTTATTACAGTGACAGTCTAAATAAAACTACCAAGTTGGATTGTTATTACAGTGACTGCCAAAATAAAACTACCAAGTTGGATTGTTATCACAGTGACTGTCTAAATAAAACTACCAAGTTGGATTGTTATCACAGTGACTGTCAAAATAAAACTACCAAGTTGGATTGTTATCACAGTGACTGTCTAAATAAAACTACCAAGATGGATTATTATGGTGACAGTCTAAATAAAACTACCAAGTTGGATTGTATTACAGTGACTGCCAAAATAAAACTACCAAGTTGGATTGTTATTACAGTGACTGTCTAAATAAAACTACCAAGTTGGATTGTTATTACAGTGACTGCCAAAATAAAACTACCAAGTTGGCTTGTTATTACAGTGACTGTCAAAATAAAACTACCAAGTTGGATTATTATCACAGTGACTGTCAAAATAAAACTACCAAGTTGGATTGTTATCACAGTGACTGTCTAAATAAAACTACCAAGTTGGATTGTTATTACAGTGACTGCCAAAATAAAACTACCAAGTTGGATTGTTATCACAGTGACTGTCTAAATAAAACTACCAAGATGGATTATTATGGTGACAGTCTAAATAAAACTACCAAGATGGATTATTATGGTGACAGTCTAAATAAAACTACCAAGTTGGATTGTTATTACAGTGACTGCCAAAATAAAACTACCAAGTTGGATTGTTATTACAGTGACTGTCTAAATAAAACTACCAAGTTGGATTGTTATTACAGTGACTGCCAAAATAAAACTACCAAGTTGGCTTGTTATTACAGTGACAGTCTAAATAAAACTACCAAGTTGGATTGTTATTACAGTGACTGCCAAAATAAAACTACCAAGTTGGATTGTTATCACAGTGACTGTCTAAATAAAACTACCAAGTTGGATTGTTATCACAGTGACTGTCAAAATAAAACTACCAAGTTGGATTGTTATCACAGTGACTGTCTAAATAAAACTACCAAGATGGATTATTATGGTGACAGTCTAAATAAAACTACCAAGTTGGATTGTTATTACAGTGACTGCCAAAATAAAACTACCAAGTTGGATTGTTATTACAGTGACTGTCTAAATAAAACTACCAAGTTGGATTGTTATTACAGTGACTGCCAAAATAAAACTACCAAGTTGGCTTGTTATTACAGTGACTGTCAAAATAAAACTACCAAGTTGGATTATTATCACAGTGACTGTCAAAATAAAACTACCAAGTTGGATTGTTATCACAGTGACTGTCTAAATAAAACTACCAAGTTGGATTGTTATTACAGTGACTGCCAAAATAAAACTACCAAGTTGGATTGTTATCACAGTGACTGTCTAAATAAAACTACCAAGATGGATTATTATGGTGACAGTCTAAATAAAACTACCAAGTTGGATTGTTATTACAGTGACTGCCAAAATAAAACTACCAAGTTGGATTGTTATTACAGTGACTGTCTAAATAAAACTACCAAGTTGGATTGTTATTACAGTGACTGCCAAAATAAAACTACCAAGTTGGCTTGTTATTACAGTGACTGTCTAAATAAAACTACCAAGTTGGATTGTTATTACAGTGACTGCCAAAATAAAACTACCAAGTTGGATTGTTATCACAGTGACTGTCTAAATAAAACTACCAAGTTGGATTGTTATCACAGTGACTGTCAAAATAAAACTACCAAGTTGGATTGTTATCACAGTGACTGTCTAAATAAAACTACCAAGATGGATTATTATGGTGACAGTCTAAATAAAACTACCAAGTTGGATTGTTATTACAGTGACTGCCAAAATAAAACTACCAAGTTGGATTGTTATTACAGTGACTGTCTAAATAAAACTACCAAGTTGGATTGTTATTACAGTGACTGCCAAAATAAAACTACCAAGTTGGCTTGTTATTACAGTGACTGTCAAAATAAAACTACCAAGTTGGATTATTATCACAGTGACTGTCAAAATAAAACTACCAAGTTGAATTGTTATCACAGTGACTGTCTAAATAAAACTACCAAGTTGGATTGTTATTACAGTGACTGCCAAAATAAAACTACCAAGTTGGATTGTTATTACAGTGACTGTCTAAATAAAACTACCAAGTTGGATTGTTATTACAGTGACTGCCAAAATAAAACTACCAAGTTGGCTTGTTATTACAGTGACAGTCTAAATAAAACTACCAAGTTGGATTGTTATTACAGTGACTGCCAAAATAAAACTACCAAGTTGGATTGTTATCACAGTGACTGTCTAAATAAAACTACCAAGATGGATTATTATGGTGACAGTCTAAATAAAACTACCAAGTTGGATTGTTATTACAGTGACTGCCAAAATAAAACTACCAAGTTGGATTGTTATTACAGTGACTGTCTAAATAAAACTACCAAGTTGGATTGTTATTACAGTGACTGTCAAAATAAAACTACCAAGTTGGATTGTTATTACAGTGACTGCCAAAATAAAACTACCAAGTTGGATTGTTATTACAGTGACTGCCAAAATAAAACTACCAAGTTGGCTTGTTATTACAGTGACTGTCTAAATAAAACTACCAAGTTGGATTGTTATTACAGTGACTGCCAAAATAAAACTACCAAGTTGGCTTGTTATTACAGTGACTGTCAAAATAAAACTACCAAGTTGGATTATTATCACAGTGACTGTCAAAATAAAACTACCAAGTTGGATTGTTATCACAGTGACTGTCTAAATAAAACTACCAAGTTGGATTGTTATTACAGTGACTGCCAAAATAAAACTACCAAGTTGGATTGTTATCACAGTGACTGTCTAAATAAAACTACCAAGATGGATTATTATGGTGACAGTCTAAATAAAACTACCAAGTTGGATTGTTATTACAGTGACTGCCAAAATAAAACTACCAAGTTGGATTGTTATTACAGTGACTGTCTAAATAAAACTACCAAGTTGGATTGTTATTACAGTGACTGCCAAAATAAAACTACCAAGTTGGCTTGTTATTACAGTGACTGTCTAAATAAAACTACCAAGTTGGATTGTTATTACAGTGACTGCCAAAATAAAACTACCAAGTTGGATTGTTATCACAGTGACTGTCTAAATAAAACTACCAAGTTGGATTGTTATCACAGTGACTGTCAAAATAAAACTACCAAGTTGGATTGTTATCACAGTGACTGTCTAAATAAAACTACCAAGATGGATTATTATGGTGACAGTCTAAATAAAACTACCAAGTTGGATTGTTATTACAGTGACTGCCAAAATAAAACTACCAAGTTGGATTGTTATTACAGTGACTGTCTAAATAAAACTACCAAGTTGGATTGTTATTACAGTGACTGCCAAAATAAAACTACCAAGTTGGCTTGTTATTACAGTGACTGTCAAAATAAAACTACCAAGTTGGATTATTATCACAGTGACTGTCAAAATAAAACTACCAAGTTGGATTGTTATCACAGTGACTGTCTAAATAAAACTACCAAGTTGGATTGTTATTACAGTGACTGCCAAAATAAAACTACCAAGTTGGATTGTTATTACAGTGACTGTCTAAATAAAACTACCAAGTTGGATTGTTATTACAGTGACTGCCAAAATAAAACTACCAAGTTGGCTTGTTATTACAGTGACAGTCTAAATAAAACTACCAAGTTGGATTGTTATTACAGTGACTGCCAAAATAAAACTACCAAGTTGGATTGTTATCACAGTGACTGTCTAAATAAAACTACCAAGATGGATTATTATGGTGACAGTCTAAATAAAACTACCAAGTTGGATTGTTATTACAGTGACTGCCAAAATAAAACTACCAAGTTGGATTGTTATTACAGTGACTGTCTAAATAAAACTACCAAGTTGGATTGTTATTACAGTGACTGTCAAAATAAAACTACCAAGTTGGATTGTTATTACAGTGACTGCCAAAATAAAACTACCAAGTTGGATTGTTATTACAGTGACTGCCAAAATAAAACTACCAAGTTGGCTTGTTATTACAGTGACTGTCTAAATAAAACTACCAAGTTGGATTGTTATTACAGTGACTGCCAAAATAAAACTACCAAGTTGGATTGTTATCACAGTGACTGTCTAAATAAAACTACCAAGTTGGATTGTTATCACAGTGACTGTCAAAATAAAACTACCAAGTTGGATTGTTATCACAGTGACTGTCTAAATAAAACTACCAAGTTGGATTGTTATCACAGTGACTGTCTAAATAAAACTACCAAGTTGGATTGTTATCACAGTGACTGTCAAAATAAAACTACCAAGTTGGATTGTTATCACAGTGACTGTCTAAATAAAACTACCAAGATGGATTATTATGGTGACAGTCTAAATAAAACTACCAAGTTGGATTGTTATTACAGTGACTGCCAAAATAAAACTACCAAGTTGGATTGTTATTACAGTGACTGTCTAAATAAAACTACCAAGTTGGATTGTTATTACAGTGACTGCCAAAATAAAACTACCAAGTTGGCTTGTTATTACAGTGACAGTCTAAATAAAACTACCAAGTTGGATTGTTATTACAGTGACTGCCAAAATAAAACTACCAAGTTGGATTGTTATCACAGTGACTGTCTAAATAAAACTACCAAGTTGGATTGTTATCACAGTGACTGTCAAAATAAAACTACCAAGTTGGATTGTTATCACAGTGACTGTCTAAATAAAACTACCAAGATGGATTATTATGGTGACAGTCTAAATAAAACTACCAAGTTGGATTGTTATTACAGTGACTGCCAAAATAAAACTACCAAGTTGGATTGTTATTACAGTGACTGTCTAAATAAAACTACCAAGTTGGATTGTTATTACAGTGACTGCCAAAATAAAACTACCAAGTTGGCTTGTTATTACAGTGACTGTCAAAATAAAACTACCAAGTTGGATTATTATCACAGTGACTGTCAAAATAAAACTACCAAGTTGGATTGTTATCACAGTGACTGTCTAAATAAAACTACCAAGTTGGATTGTTATTACAGTGACTGCCAAAATAAAACTACCAAGTTGGATTGTTATCACAGTGACTGTCTAAATAAAACTACCAAGATGGATTATTATGGTGACAGTCTAAATAAAACTACCAAGATGGATTATTATGGTGACAGTCTAAATAAAACTACCAAGTTGGATTGTTATTACAGTGACTGCCAAAATAAAACTACCAAGTTGGATTGTTATTACAGTGACTGTCTAAATAAAACTACCAAGTTGGATTGTTATTACAGTGACTGCCAAAATAAAACTACCAAGTTGGCTTGTTATTACAGTGACAGTCTAAATAAAACTACCAAGTTGGATTGTTATTACAGTGACTGCCAAAATAAAACTACCAAGTTGGATTGTTATCACAGTGACTGTCTAAATAAAACTACCAAGTTGGATTGTTATCACAGTGACTGTCAAAATAAAACTACCAAGTTGGATTGTTATCACAGTGACTGTCTAAATAAAACTACCAAGATGGATTATTATGGTGACAGTCTAAATAAAACTACCAAGTTGGATTGTTATTACAGTGACTGCCAAAATAAAACTACCAAGTTGGATTGTTATTACAGTGACTGTCTAAATAAAACTACCAAGTTGGATTGTTATTACAGTGACTGCCAAAATAAAACTACCAAGTTGGCTTGTTATTACAGTGACTGTCAAAATAAAACTACCAAGTTGGATTATTATCACAGTGACTGTCAAAATAAAACTACCAAGTTGGATTGTTATCACAGTGACTGTCTAAATAAAACTACCAAGTTGGATTGTTATTACAGTGACTGCCAAAATAAAACTACCAAGTTGGATTGTTATCACAGTGACTGTCTAAATAAAACTACCAAGATGGATTATTATGGTGACAGTCTAAATAAAACTACCAAGTTGGATTGTTATTACAGTGACTGCCAAAATAAAACTACCAAGTTGGATTGTTATTACAGTGACTGTCTAAATAAAACTACCAAGTTGGATTGTTATTACAGTGACTGCCAAAATAAAACTACCAAGTTGGCTTGTTATTACAGTGACTGTCTAAATAAAACTACCAAGTTGGATTGTTATTACAGTGACTGCCAAAATAAAACTACCAAGTTGGATTGTTATCACAGTGACTGTCTAAATAAAACTACCAAGTTGGATTGTTATCACAGTGACTGTCAAAATAAAACTACCAAGTTGGATTGTTATCACAGTGACTGTCTAAATAAAACTACCAAGATGGATTATTATGGTGACAGTCTAAATAAAACTACCAAGTTGGATTGTTATTACAGTGACTGCCAAAATAAAACTACCAAGTTGGATTGTTATTACAGTGACTGTCTAAATAAAACTACCAAGTTGGATTGTTATTACAGTGACTGCCAAAATAAAACTACCAAGTTGGCTTGTTATTACAGTGACTGTCAAAATAAAACTACCAAGTTGGATTATTATCACAGTGACTGTCAAAATAAAACTACCAAGTTGGATTGTTATCACAGTGACTGTCTAAATAAAACTACCAAGTTGGATTGTTATTACAGTGACTGCCAAAATAAAACTACCAAGTTGGATTGTTATTACAGTGACTGTCTAAATAAAACTACCAAGTTGGATTGTTATTACAGTGACTGCCAAAATAAAACTACCAAGTTGGCTTGTTATTACAGTGACAGTCTAAATAAAACTACCAAGTTGGATTGTTATTACAGTGACTGCCAAAATAAAACTACCAAGTTGGATTGTTATCACAGTGACTGTCTAAATAAAACTACCAAGTTGGATTGTTATCACAGTGACTGTCAAAATAAAACTACCAAGTTGGATTGTTATCACAGTGACTGTCTAAATAAAACTACCAAGATGGATTATTATGGTGACAGTCTAAATAAAACTACCAAGTTGGATTGTTATTACAGTGACTGCCAAAATAAAACTACCAAGTTGGATTGTTATTACAGTGACTGTCTAAATAAAACTACCAAGTTGGATTGTTATTACAGTGACTGCCAAAATAAAACTACCAAGTTGGCTTGTTATTACAGTGACTGTCAAAATAAAACTACCAAGTTGGATTATTATCACAGTGACTGTCAAAATAAAACTACCAAGTTGGATTGTTATCACAGTGACTGTCTAAATAAAACTACCAAGTTGGATTGTTATTACAGTGACTGCCAAAATAAAACTACCAAGTTGGATTGTTATTACAGTGACTGTCAAAATAAAACTACCAAGTTGGATTGTTATTACAGTGACTGCCAAAATAAAACTACCAAGTTGGATTGTTATTACAGTGACTGTCAAAATAAAACTACCAAGTTGGATTATTATCACAGTGACTGTCAAAATAAAACTACCAAGTTGGATTGTTATTACAGTGACTGTCTAAATAAAACTACCAAGTTGGATTGTTATCACAGTGACTGTCAAAATAAAACTACCAAGTTGGATTGTTATCACAGTGACTGTCAAAATAAAACTACCAAGTTGGATTGTTATTGCAGTGACTGTCTAAATAAAACTACCAAGTTGGATTGTTATCACAGTGACTGCCAAAATAAAACTACCAAGTTGGATTGTTATCACAGTGACTGTCAAAATGAAAGTACCAAGTTCCAGGAGAGTATAGACTGGGATACATGACACCATGGAGGAAACTTTATTCTGATTGGCTCTACTGAGCATGTGCAGAACTACTAGTTACTACCAAAGTGGTGCGCATGCACAGTGTTTCTGGCGTCTATGGGCATTTTCAGAAAGTGTTGTTTTCACTCATTTCAATAGAATCAGAGCATTTTTGAAAAGTTCCACCTTGGGAGCCGTTCTCAAAAAGTTGACTTTT